>NW_008795907.1:1826483-1829634 GCF_000699145.1 Aptenodytes forsteri | reverse complement strand
GCCGCGTCCAGCTGCGCGAGTAAACAACGGGCGAGCGTGCCCGCGGGCGTCCCCTCTGCACCGGCCTTTTCCTCAATTCGTTTGTTCTGCTGGGTTGGGTGGTTTTTTTTTCCTTTTTTTTGTTTTGTGGGTTGTTTCTTTTTTTTAGTTTGGATGACGCGCTGTTACCTTATATAGCAAAAAGGGGTAGCAACAACTTGGGAATGGTTTGGGATAAAGCCGCGCATGTAGGCCGTTGCTCCCGGGCAGGAGCGTAACTAGGGTCCGTCCCCCGGCAGCGCCTGGCGGGACAGCGTGCCGGCGGCAGGAGGCGTGGGCTGTGGGAATCCGCGCTTAACGACCGCCGTTCCGGCCCGGGCCGCGGTACCGCCCTACGCGGGAGAGTCGGTAGTGCACGTTAAGGGCATCGCCGGCCGCCGACTTCCTGGCTTTTTTTGCTGGGGTTCGTTTTGCGTGTTTCGCGCTGCCTTGTTACGTGGGACCCTTGGTAACGCACACGGTTTCAGATGTACGCATTTATGTATTAGTCCAATTTGCACATCGTTACATATTAAAAATTCCCGTTCCTTTAGGTAAAGGTAATCTCGTTGGGTTGTGGTATCGGCCTGGCTGTTACCGCGCTGTTGGATTGCTGTGATTTGTTTGTTAGTTTCAGATTTCCAGGTAGTTGGCTGAACCCCCTGGAAGTCCTTGAAACCCATAATGAGGACGTGTGCGATGACTGGGGCTTTTGTGCTGTTTTTTTTTAAAACAAAATCTGAATATGTGTAAAAATGGTAGCGAAACCAAGGGGGAAGAATGTTGACTTTGTCACAGTCTCTTCCCCATAGATTAATGATAGTGTGCAGCGGTTTGGGTTTTTTCTCCAGTGGGTGTGTGCCCTTTTAGGTGACCTTTCCACTTATAAAAAGGTTACCTAAAGACTTCTGCACAGTTTAAAGGTGTTCCCTTTTGCTGTGTGTTTTTGTTTTGTTTTACTTAATAATCATGAGTCTCATGTCGAATCACTTCCTGTTTTTGCTGGGTGATTTTTGAGGGCACTTAGGCTTTTTGTGTGTGTCACTAGCTTGATTACTATTGAATCTTGGCATTCAGAGTATTCTTTTTTTTATCAAAATAGTGTCTTACATTAGAATAAAACTTCTACAGTGCAACTAACTCCTTACCGTGTCAATCAGCTTGTTCACTTTGAATTCTTGTTTACTAGTTACTCAGTATTCTTAAAGACTTCATTCATCTCAAAGGCATTCAAATCCTCGATTTCTACTGTAAAACAATAATTTAAAAAAAAAATCTTTAAAACCAACAACTTTTTGGTCTTTTTTTTACATGACAAAGAAAGAAAAAGGAAAAATAAATGCTGTGTTTGTTTTTTGGTGGAGGGAAAGGTTATGCTTCCCCCCCCCTTAAAAGAAAAAAACTGGAGCACGTGTTGTGGTTTAGCCAGTGTGTTGCAGTAGATACAACTGGGAGTTTTTCTCTGACTCTTGTGGTAACCAGACATCTGAGATGAAGCACATCTGCAGATCATGTTATCTGAAATCACAAAATAACTAGAATTGGCCAAACCTGAGTTACAGTTCCCATGCTTCAGAATGAAAATACCATTTATTTTGTTAAGTTTGGTTGCGTTACCTCGAGGGTGCTCTTCCTAACACCATGCCAGGTAATAGTAGACATGACTTGTCTGCAAGCTCCGGCTGCCATGCTCGGCCGTGCAGGCGGTGTCCCTGTGCTCTGAGTGTGCTGGGCTGTGCTGGGGCCGTGCTGGTGGCTCCTGCCCTTCCCCAGGGTAGCTGCCTGTTTCCAGTGCCTCCTTTTCTCCCTTTACAGATGGTCACCAGTCCGGCCACACCGCGCAAGTGCTGGTGCTGACGTGACGCAGTGGTGGGCACAGACACAGGGTGGAAGCCACCTCCACTGGCAGCAGCAGAAGCCCAGCTCAGCTTCAGGTACTCTTGAAACTACACCCTGAGGGTGAGCTTTGGAAGTAGAGCTCAGGCACGCCTGATGACTAGGTGTTACTGAAGGGCCTCGCCCCTCCTCTGCTGCTTTCTGCCAGTTCTGCTAATGGACCAGAGGAGTTCTGTGATGCAGAAGTGACAGAAAGAGCTCTACCAGAAAGTGGCTAGCTGTTGCCAGAGCTGCTGATGGAGAGGGGTAAAATACATGGGGATGTTGCAGTGGAGGAAGGAGGAGTTTAGTGCAACATAAAAGTAATTTGCATAGAAGGATTTACTGATAGAAGGTGCCAGGGCAAGCACTTTATAGGCCTCATTTACCGGCCTCTGAATTGGGCTCTCAGATTATTTCCAAGGAATGTCTTGTGTAGACAAGCCTACAGACAATATAGGTTAAGGAAATAGAGGAACCTGATCTTCTGGTGAACGCAGCTTAATTTAGAGATGTGCATGTGCAGGTAACATCCATGTCGGAGCCGTGTCTGTATTTGTAAAACACTTTTAAAACCTGTTGATAGAAAGTGTGATTTGTTTTTCCTTTCCAGTTTTTGAACGGGTAGACTCTCTGATTTGCTTAAGGTCCGTCCTTGTTGACCCTTGCTCAGGCAAGCAATCTAATGCAATTCATATTTTTTCAATGTAATAATTTCCAATAGCTGCATCTGGGGAAAAAAAAATCATTTGTTTTTCTTTTGCTTCATTTAAACTTACTGAAGATGTCACAATGTTAAATTCTCTCAATGATTGGTGCTTTATAATGCAGAGTCTGTAGGCATGTGTAAGTACCTTTATATACATGGAAGGTGCAGACAGGTATATCACTTGTAAGTGTTTCCCTCCTTTGCGCACTAAGGAGCTCAGCTTCAGGCATGGATTCCCCTCTGCCTTGCCAGCTTTGGGGCTGAAACATGGGGCAGGCAGCTGGAAGTAGTGACATTTTAAAACTGCCAGAGCGAGATTTGCAAGAAGGCTGTATGTATGTCTGATAGAGCTGAACATGTGATAGTGTTACTGATAGTCTTACAGAATCATAGAGGTCTTTTCCAACCTTAATGATTCTAAGATCATCGAGTCCAACCGTCAACCCAACACCACCATACCCACTAAACCATGTCCCTAAGCGCCTCATCTACACGTCTTTGAAATACTTCCAGGGATGGGGACTCAACCACTTCCCTGGGCAGTCTGTT
>NW_008795907.1:1804118-1826419 GCF_000699145.1 Aptenodytes forsteri | reverse complement strand
GCTAGTTACTTGGGAGAAGAGACCGACACCCACCTCGCTACAACCTCCTCTCAGGTAGTTGTAGAGCGTTGTAAGGTCTCCCCTGAGCCTCCTCTTCTCCAGGCTAAACAACCCCGGTTCCCTCAGCCGCTCCTAATAAGACTTGTTCTCCAGACCCTTCACCAGCTTCGTTGCCCTTCTCTGGACACGCTCCAGCACCTCGACATCCTTCTTGTAGTGCGGGGCTCAAAACTGAACACAGTATTCTAGATGTGGCCTCACCAGTGCTGAGTACAGGGGCATGATCACTTCCCTACTCCTGCTGGCCACACTATTGCTGATACAGGCCAGGTTGCCATTGGCCTGTAATTATAAAATTACTTTGCTTAAGCAAACCTACAGAAGTAATTAACTGCATAGAAATTGAAGCATGGTATATTCAAATGCAGTAATTTCTGCAATGGAGATGGAGTGTAATTCTTTTTCCTTTCCATTCTCTTATTTGTGAATTTGCAGTATTTATCCCCTTGATTAGTTTTTACTCTATGGATTTTTTTTTTAGTCTCCCATTTCTTTAAAGCATCGAGACATTAAAAAAAAAAATCATTTGCTGATGACTAATTTTGTGTTGTTCCAAGCATAAAGAAGACATTGCTTCCTTCAGTGAGCAGTCTTAACGCAGAGCCCGTATTTCCATTTTTTAGTGCTTGTATAATATAGTGTCTTCTTAAGTCTTAACTTCTCACATAATGAGAAAGATTAAATCTTAAAGCTTTTTTTACACAGTTGCAGTGTTTTGCCCTTTCATGCAATATGTCAGTGTCTTGTTTCTGATTTCAGGCTAGCGTTGCTTTGGAAAAGCTCCATGAGCTTTAGTGAAATTATTCTGATTTAAGTCTGTGACACCGGAATCAAGCCTTTAGGGTTTATATTTATATTTTCAGTGTTACATTTCCCTTTTCTACTGCTGATGCTTCATTTCTGCCTACTTTCTCATGCTGAGTAGTATGGAATTAATTGCAGATAACGTTCAATGTAAGGATTAGGGTGTTAGCAACAGAGCTGGTGAGGTGGTGGTGGTTGTTGCTGTTGGTTTTGGTTTTTATGCGGCCTGCATCATTACAGGGTAAAATGGTTGTGAAATACATTGGATAGAATATCAGCTGCAGATTAGACTGTCCATTTATGCCTCGTTAAAATCTCTCTGAAGCAATCAGTTATTAGATAGGCTCATTGCAACAGTGTTTTTCAGGTATCAAAGTGACAACTGATCTTATTTTAATTCAAATTAAAATTAAATATTTTGTAGGGTAAATGAGCCATACCAAGAATCTACCTTGTAGATAGGTGTAAAAGAATTTATATGGAAAATGATAGTTTTAAAACCTCTTTTCTCAATGAGTAAATGTACAACACGCATTCTTTTCTTGCTCTTTGTTAAGATGGTGCCTTTTAAAGGTGCTGTGTAAAAAGCCTGTTTAAAAAAAGCATGTTCATTGTGTTCTATATTAAGCAATGATGTAGCCAGACTTGGATTGGGTAATCGCAGCTCTAAAGATGCTAGCACGTCAGGAAATGAAATTGCTGCGAGGAGCTGATGTTTACTGACTGTGTAAGTGGGGAATGAGGGAAACCGAATATAACCTCTTGGAAGCATGAAAAAAATTTCCATAAACTTTAAAACAATTCAGTGCATGTCCTTCTAGACATACAAATAAATATCACAAGCATTCGGAATGATACCTATGTCAGGCCCAAGAGGGCATTTTGCCCAGCCTCTTGCTGCCTCGGTATATTTTGGTGGACATTCATCCAGTTCATTTTAAAGCTCAGGAGTGGCAAAAAGCCCTATTGCTGCTGGATTGGTTGATCACATTACCTCTAATACACACTATCTGCAAAATCAGCTGCATTTTCTTCACCTACAAACTTTAATATTGGCATATGCTAATATTTGAGTACTTGATTTTTTGCAACTTCAGTGCTCTGATGATGTGAGTGTGTGTTTGCATGTTGGAGGGAACGTTGTACACTATGTATTTGAAACTGGGAAGTGTTTGAGCAAAAAGTTTTGCTAATAATTTTTTTTTCTAGTAGTACTTTGGAAAATAGAAAATCTCCCTGTCCTCAGTAAAGCTGCCCTTGGTTCTTATTTTCAGTAGTTTTACACGAACAAATGTAATTCTTTCTTTCTGTTTTGTGTGCTAGCAGTTTACATTAATTTTTAATTGAATCTTAGATTATCAGTGAACTAATTTTTAGATGCTAGGAACGAACAGGTAAAAACTTATGGTCAAGGTTATTCATTGAGATAACTGAATGTTATTAAACACTAGTATTATAAGACTTAAGATTACATTATGATAGATTTTATAATGAAAATGGACTGATTTCTCAACTGAATTTTTATTTTGAAAATTTTGGTCTTTCTTTTTCTTCCCTTTTCGATTAGTGCTGTTATAGTAGTACTTGGAGGTTCCAGCTGAAATGAGGATTACACTGAAAAATGAGAAAAGCCTAAGCTCTGGGTCTTTATCCAGGAAATCTTTGGCTTCTGTCAGGTGACTTGCTGGAGCCAAGATCTCAGGTTTTTTTATCGTGAAAACTAATGCAATGCCAGTGGTGCTGGGACATTCAGAACTTGCCATCCATGACACTTGTTCTATGGGTGTATTTTGTATTTAACATGTAGCAGATAATGCTGCATTGCCCTGCGCAAGGTGCACGGTACTTTGCCCTGTAACACTGTGTCACCTCTAGTAAAGGTCAAAAATTGTACCAATTCTTAGAGTAACGAAACAAGTATAATGTAATAAAATTAAGAATATACCAGACTGAATACTGAAGTGTTTTAATTTTTCAGACCGTAGCACTGCGAAGGAGAAACTCTGCAGACTTTTCTCAATGACTCTATAGCCAACTGATGTAACAATGGTACTAATATTGGGACGCAGACTGAATAGAGAGGATAGTGGGATACGAGATTCCCCTGCAACCAAGCGGAAAGTTTTTGAAATGGACCCAAAATCGTTGTCAGGCCCTGAGTTTTTTGACTTCTCCTCGGGATCATCCCATGCTGAAAGCATTCTCCAGATCTTCAATGAATTTCGAGACAGCCGGTTGTTCACAGATGTTATTATCTGTGTGGAAGGAAGGGAGTTTCCCTGCCATCGAGCGGTTCTATCAGCCTGCAGCAGCTACTTCAGAGCTATGTTTTGCAATGATCATAGAGAAAGCAGAGAGATGTTAGTGGAGATCAATGGCATTTTTGCTGAAGCTATGGATTGCTTTTTACAGTATGTATACACTGGCAAGGTGAAAATCACTACAGAGAATGTGCAGTATCTCTTTGAAACATCAAGTCTCTTTCAGATTAGTGTTTTGCGTGACGCCTGTGCCAAGTTCCTGGAAGAACAGCTGGATCCTTGCAATTGCCTGGGAATCCAGCGCTTTGCAGATACACACTCGCTCAAGACACTGTTCACCAAGTGCAGGAATTTTGCGCTGCAGACATTTGAGGATGTGTCCCAGCATGAAGAATTCCTCGAACTGGGGAAGGATGAGCTTATTGATTACATTTGCAGTGATGAGCTAGTGATCAGTAAGGAAGAGATGGTGTTTGAAGCTGTCATGCGCTGGGTGTACCGGGCAGTTGAGTTGCGAAGACCAGTGTTACATGAACTTCTGACGCATGTCAGGCTCCCGTTGTTACACCCAAACTACTTTGTTCAGACTGTGGAAGTGGACCAGCTGATTCAGAATTCCCCAGAGTGCTATCAGCTGCTGCATGAAGCCAGGCGATACCATATCCTTGGAAATGAGATGATGTCTCCCAGAACTAGGCCACGCAGGTGAGGAATCTCCTCCCCCCCCCCCCTTATTTCTGTAGGAGAATGGCGTGGCTTGATGTACAGATGTTTGATATACACGTGCCCAGGAAAAAATCACTTGCAGATTATTTTATTTTGCATTCTGGAGCCACTACAGTTACACTTCTGTACTTCCCCACAACATGTGACGCTCACGTCTTGAAAATGTACGTAAGTGAGTCTTTTTGCACAGATCACTTCATTGTTATCAAATAAACAACTGTTCAGGTAAGTGACGTTATATTACCTTGCAAGTAAAACACTTTCTAAAGGTTAATGTTTGCTAGGTGAGATCTTAAGTTATTTCACACAGTAGCAGTGTCTTGAAAAGAATGTACTGTGCTATAGCAGGTAAACCATTCCGTTTCCCAACCTTCTTTCTTTTTATAACAAAGTCATGTAAGTGTACGGCACACTATAAAGGATGTGGATGGGGATATATATTCGGAGCATTCACCTGCTACATCACAAATACTTCACAGATGGAGTAGTACACGGAATTGTAATAGAAAATAGACAGCAGAACAACAGGTTCTTAACTGTAAAGAAACAAAATTTTGCATTTTTAAAGAATTATGAAACAGTTCCTGAAGTATTTCATGCTTACTCTGTGACGCTTTAATAATTCAGAATTGCTGCTACTTAATAATGTGTTACACAAACAGGTGACTGAAGTTGCAAGAAGAAATGAGGAAAAGTCCATTAGTGGCATTTATGGGCAATGGTGGTTATATTTCTTTCTTTTTCCCTGAAAATATTTTCCCGGTAAGAGCCTTACCTCCACATGATAGTTGACATGATAGTTTATTGTTAACTCCAGCTGATTTAAGCTGGAGTTTTAAAATCATGTTAAATTGAAGTGATGCAATGATCTGGTCTAGACAAACAGATTGTGTTAGGAGTTACTCCTCTTTGTTTACTCTTAGTCATATGTGGTTGCTGTACAGTGACTGTGCAGGGAGCCTCTTTTTTTTTTTGGCATGTGTTAAAGGCTTGCTTGGGGCAGGGGGGGTGGAATATTTGGCCAGCATATGTCCCATTAGTGGCTTTCCAGTCTTCAGTCCTGCTGTGAGAGAAGAAATTCTTCTTAAACTCCTTGTAGCCCTGCTGCCAGGTTTTCTAAGCTGTACGCTGCCATGGAGGGTCTTTGGAAACCTTTGGTTCATGGCAGTTTGGAAACTGGTGCAACGATAGTTTCTGAGGCATTTCGTACCCTGAGTCTGGGCCCAAGGGAGGGACCATGGAATTCAGGCCAAGGACAACCTTGTTTCATGAGTGAGTTGGGGAGGAGGGGGGGACTGTATCTTGTGGTATTTGGTGTGGTGTTTGTTGTATGTTTATTACTCAATTTGATAAAGAAAGCAAATACCCTCAGACTTAGCAGTTTTGTCAAAGTGCATAGTGTGTATGTACCTGAGAATCTGAATAGCCTCAGTGTAGCATTGCAGTTTGTAAATGAAGTACCATGCCTAATACAGGTGATTTCTGAGGTTGGGGGAGTGGGTTGGTTTGGGGTTTTGTTGGTTTTACTGCTGAGCTTATTAAACTGCACTGTGAATTCGAGTAGGCAGGAACAAGAGAAGTAATTTACAAAGAGAAAAACTGGCTAGCCTCCCAGTAGGAATTTTTTTCCCTTTTCTATATTACATTCATGGGATAGTTCTTTGTCATTTGTTCCTGTTGCTTGTTTGTTTCTGTTGCCTATAGCAAAAAGAGATTGTGTTTTAAAACAGTTACCAGGTCCCCCTTCCCCCATGTTTTCATTACACCTTTTCTGGGCATTTCTGGGGGGGGTGGAGAGCAGAGGACACTGGAGAGCTCTCTTCCTTCTTTCTTGCCTTCCTCCAATTTCTTTATATAAACTGTTTCTAAAAGGAGACAGGCTGCAGGATCAGAAATTCCCTGCCAGTGTTTTTACTGAAACTTCTGGAAATTAATTGTGATTCCTTGTATGGGTATGTATGTACCTATCCGTTTTTTTTCTAAAAGAACAGTGGGGATTGCAATTCGCAGTTGATTTTTTTTTTTTTCTTTTTGAAGCCAGTGAAGAGTTACCTGAAGTAAATAAAAGTTTAAAATATGGTGTAAAGGTTGCTTGCTTGCTCTTTGTGTTGTATGCCCCTAGGCATCGTTGACACATGCAGAAGGTCTTTTTGAAAGAGCTTTTCAGTTATGTACTTGCAATGACATAGTGACATCTTGAGGTTGCCTCTCATGTTCCTTTTAAGTCTGTCTTGTCCCCTGCTGGTTGTGTTCCACAGCAAATCTCCAGGCTGAGATCAAGCAGTGAGCAATAATACATTTCCATATACAAAACAAAACAGGCTCTTCCTACTGCAAACTTTGAATTATCTTCAGATTTTCATATACCTGTGAATTCTTCAGTCACAGAGTTCCTGTTAAGCTGTCTGATAACTTCTAACTAATTAAAGAGGACACTCATATATTGTTATTATATTTATACATTTAACACATCCTTTTTGGTTGCCTTTAGAAAGCTTTAATGCAGTCCCCCAAGGAGATGAGGTTTTATTTCACTTTACATTTCTGTCTGTTACCCATTTGCTACCCAAAAGTAAATTAACAGGGGGGAAAAAAAAGTGATTTACCAGAATCCTGATAATTTGTCTCCCAAACTTAAAATGTTTTTGAATTTAATCTGTTTGAACTAGTGAAAGTTCTTCTGTCCAGCTGACGCTGTGCTGGTTAGCATTCTCACCTTGTCTAGAGGTCTGCGTGTAACTCAGGACCCCTTGGAAACCTGCTCTTGGGAATGCACGGGATTATATGATACTCTGTCAGTTGTCTTCCGCTCCCCCTTTTCTATTTTGTGTACCTTTTCCTGATAAGAGAGTGTCTTCTGGAATCTCTAGTGCATTTTTTTAGCTCACCTCTGTTATTCTGCTCACACCCTTTCTTCTGAGGGCTACAAGGAGGACTTTCTGTACCACTGATTGAGATCACAGCTTTTTCTAATCTCCATTCAAATATATCCTTAGTTCTTTTCTGGAATTAGCCTTTGTATGTTCCTTTTGTGTACTCCCCACATTTATTTTATTTTTCTCTTAAACTGATGTGCCCTCCATCATTTGCAAAAAAATCTTTTGGAACTAACCTTAAAAACTCTACAGTGCAAGATTCCTTCAAGAAAATGTTTCCTAACTGAAGAAAGGATATGTGGCCATATAGGTGCTAAAATGTTGGGAAAATTTTTTTTTTTCTGTGGATTTGAAATACTGTACTAAATTAAGATTTCCTTTAAAGAGCAAAACTCCATCACAGCAATTCATAAAGAGCTCTCTCCGATCAAAGATTTTTGGTTCATTTAGTTTTAAAGTAAAGATTGATAATCTGGTGCAGTAAGCTTTTCAGTTAAGTGGAGATCTTGATTCTAATCTAGAAAGTAATCAACAGACAAACCTCTTTTGTACATACCAGTTAGTTGATGTATTTGGGCTTGCTTCTAAGGCAAATTATTAGATGAGTTTCTTGCTTTTAAGGAAATTCTCTTTCTGGGTAATGCTTTGCTGGCACAGGAACTTCCCCTCTCTTACCCTTTGAGAGATTCTTTTCAGAGTTGTTCCTCAAAAAAGCAAAAAACAGTAACAGTAAATGCATAGAAACCAGGAACAAGCATCACCTCAAAGCTGAGCAGCTGAAGAGAGTGTTTCTTCTGACTAGTTCAGGTGTGTAAGTATGTTTCTTCAGATGCATATCTTCATATATATAATCTTATAGTACATTATCATTTAGCATTGCCTGTTCAAAATATTCTGAGTAGAAAGATATATCGTATATTTAAATTGTGGTGTGCGGTGACAAGGAGATAGAAGGGCTAACTAGTTTTATTCCTGATGTTTCAAATGGGGAAAATCTCATCGGGATTTATAAGTTAATATATGCGTAAGTTCACATGTTCAGAAATTTGGGGACAGATCATGCAACTTGTATTTCAAATGCAGTCATAAGGCAATTTTTTTTTTTTTTGAGAGAGGACTGCAGCACGCAGCAATGGTATGAATGAGATGCCTGTTCATACCAGGATCGAAGTTAAATCACAACGGAGCAAAAAGGCTTACTAAAAATAAAATTGATCTTGTATTCAGTCTTACTTGATGAATAGACAGCACTCCTTGAAATAACTGTATCAGTGCAAAATCCTTTAACCTAAAAATGCCCTGGAAAGAAAGGATTTTGACAAATGCTTACAAGAAATTATACATTTGAGAGAAGGAATAAAAGTTGGTCGTAGTTTGATTTGCATGTTGAAGATGGTTGGTTGATTCTCTACATTCAAATGTGGATTAACATATAACGAGTTTTGTTATTGCTGTGAATACAGGATTTGTATAACGCAGAAGCATCAGGTTACTAGAAGGAGAATAAGAGTCAGGAATAGAATTTGAAGGCTTATTTGTGTACATTGCAGACTGTCTAATGCTTAATTTTTTCACACAGTTCTAGTTTTTGTTTTAGGCTTGAATTTTTATTTCAGCATTCCTTAATATTTCCTTCTATCACTACAGTTTTTTCACTTTTTCAGCTGTGCATTGGCTCTAAGGTTTCTTTCTTTTCCCTTATTTTGGGGACTATATGCCTTCAGCTTTTTTTCACAGGAAATAACCTAAAACATTTTAAACTTTTTGAATATTTAAGCACTGTAAAATACTATGACTCATTGTCTCAAGCCTAACTTGAACTCTGTTTCTGATATCTCTACATACACAGTCAAAGGAAAAATATTATTAGAGTAGGGCTTTCTGTATTTTTTAATTATTTGATTTTTTTTTATATAGAATGTTGTGAGTGCAACTCTTAGAGTAAGGGCTTTCTGTATTTTTTAATTATTTGATTTTTTTTTATATAGAATGTTGTGCAGTGCAACTCCACTTACACAGAACACCTGTTGGTGTGGTAACCTGCTATGTAATGAGAGAGCTGGAAACAGTGAAAACCTCTAACTGTTTGCTAAATGATTCTTTTTTCTTTTTTCTTTTTTCTTTGCTGTAGAAGTTAATGCTAAATAGTAAATTTTCCAATTCTCACACAGTGTTGAAGACAATGTTGTTTGTCCTCCATGTACTAATTATCTTCTACACCTTAGTTTTCTGTGTTCACTTTTTTAGATCAACTGGTTATTCTGAGGTGATAGTTGTTGTTGGAGGCTGTGAACGAGTTGGAGGGTTTAATTTGCCATATACTGAGTGCTACGATCCTGTAACAGGAGAGTGGAAGTCACTGGCTAAACTTCCAGAGTTTACAAAGTCTGAGTATGCAGTGTGTGCTCTACGGAATGATATTCTTGTTTCAGGTGAATAATCCTAAAAAATTTAAGACTTCCTTCTTTTCTTTGTTGGTTTTGGGGGTTTTTGTTTTTGTTTGTTTGCTTGTTTTTTTAAAGTAGTGTGACAGATCTTTGTACTGTCAACTTCCGGAAGCTCAACTGAAAGTAACTTTCTGATGTAAATGGTAAACATCAGCCCCAAACCAATCTTATTGTAGACAAAAGTGTTTTCTGGGATTTTTGTTTGGTATTAATCAGCAGGTTTTTTTACAGCTGATTCCAGGATATCCATTGTATTTAAAGAGACTAGCTTATGCTCGTTAAGTACACTGCTTTAAAATACAATAGTGGCCTGTTTGCAGCAACAGTTGGAAAAATCACAAGCAAAAAATCCCAAGCAGTCTTTTCCCAGCAGCATTTTCTCTGCTACAAAACGTGCTGTGTGCTGGTTAAAAACACCAGTTGCCTAGGAGCACCGCAGCACTGGTACGTTGCTGGTGACTCGTTTCTATTGTATGGCTGCCTAGACTCCAAAAGAAAAACAGTTAAAGCTTCTTCTCATTGTGGGAATGTAAAATGGAAACAAATTCCTTTTAGCACCCGAGTTGGGGATCCGTTTATACCAGCCTTTTACAGCGATATGAGCAATAGCTATAGGTTTTTAAACACCTCTCATTCAGTCTTTTAGCAAGGGTAAATTATAGGGTACAGACAATGGTTTAGACGCCAAGCCCCATGTGTTAGTTGAACCAAAGAAACTGTCTCCTCAGATTTGGAGTACCTGCGTCATTTGAACAAAATGTAAAACAATGATGTATGCACGAACCAAAGAGGGGAAACAGCTAGTGTTAGGGATGTGCCATGAGGCACATAAACGGTTAAGATTTTGAGTGTCTCATCCAGGTAGTGACACTAAAGGAAATCAGAAGAGCATGGGCAAAAGCCATTAAAATGCATTGCAATCTCAAGAAATAATCTCATGTGGTCTCAGCATGTTACTGGGAAAGGCACTCGTAAGTAAAATAACTTACTGTATGTTTTCATGTTTGAAATCTACTGAAACTGACTTTTTCAGTCTAACGTATAAATATAGATAGATCTTTATTTCACCTTAGAAGGATATAAAGTTTTCATTGCCCACTGTAGAGAGGCATGTTAATAGTTAACATTTCTCATTCAATAATGAATTTATTCAAATTGGCATATTTTTGTTTTTAAAGGTGGAAGAATCAATAGCCGGGATGTTTGGATTTATAACTCTCAACTTAACATTTGGATCAGAGTTGCCTCCTTAAATAAAGGCAGATGGCGTCATAAAATGGCTGTTCTTCTTGGTAAAGTAAGAGAAGTATATTTGTAATTTTTTTATAGTGGGGATGTTTGCTGTGTATAAGAAAACAGTGGAGAAACATACGTACGTATTTAGTATTATTTCCTATCAAATATTTTAAAAATACATATTTTCAAATAAAAGAATATTTTAAACTGCTAGGCTCTTCATTAGTTAGACACTATTCGTGGATGTGAAAATCATGTTACCCCTCAGTTTTTTGTTGTTTTTTTTTTTTGGGGGGGGGAGGTATTGTCATTGAAATGTCTTATCCCCAAGAAGCAGTTTTTTGGGAGGCAAAGAAGCATTGGGATTTACCTGTGCTTCACAAGTGCTGTCAAAAGTTTAACAGTTTATGCAGTTATTAACAGAAACTGGTACTGCTCTGAATGTCAGCTCTGTGCTCTTTTATTTAATGTTTTATATTGAAATTAACCAAATATATGCTGTGGGGAAATAGGAGGTTTCGCTGTACTTTGGAGGCATATATGCCGTAACATAAAAACAGTAGTTGGGATCAACTGCCTGTGAGAATTCCACTAATGAAAGTTAGGGAAGATGTGCATGGTGGTGTCCCTTAGAGTGAGTAACTTCTTGGAGATGAGACTTGCAGCTGGAGCAAACAGTGGGAAGAAGGTAGACACAAATAATAATGAGTTCTGCTTCTTTCTTAAATATGAGAGAAGCAACAGGAAAGTAAAGAAAAGTTTACAAACTGAAAGGAAGAAATATTTTTGTAAGCAAGTAGGAAAAAAGTAAAACACATAAAAAGCAAAGGTAAATTCAGATGGACTTTTGCTGTTGCTGAATGTAATCTAAAAAGAGAAATGCAGAGAAGTGCCTTTTTTAACAAATGACATTCAAATAGGAAGTTTCTATCTCAGTATTAATAATACTATGCTTTAGACGTGTGTTTGCAGCATCATTCCACGTGTGACTGAATCGAACTCTCCAGAGAGTCTTTACCTATTATTTTAAGACCATATTCTTCTCCTATGTAAAAATCAAAAATTTTTGGAAATTTTTGGAAAATTTGAGGAAAGTATCCCTTCACAAACCTAGCAAATTAGGATTCTTGCAGCTTTAATTTAATTTCATATTTAAATGTAATAACTACTCTAAAAATGAAACTGATCGTTTTTACCACTTTGCATAGGTATATGTTGTTGGAGGATATGATGGGCAAAACCGCCTCAGCAGTGTGGAGTGTTACGATTCGTTTTCCAATCGATGGACAGAGGTGGCTCCCCTTAAAGAAGCTGTGAGCTCTCCAGCAGTCACCAGCTGTGTTGGCAAACTGTTTGTGATCGGGGGTGGTCCTGATGACAACACGTGTTCTGACAAGGTCAGTTAATTGTGTTTGATTGCATTTTCTATCCGTGGTAAACAGTATTGCTGGTTTAAAAACAAATGATACAGAGATCTGTTTTAACTGTTTTGCTGAATGGAGTATGGAATTATTATTATACAAAGATACAGAGTAGAAAACATTAACTCAATAATATACTGTTACTGTGGTCTTTCTCATGGATGCTGTCATTGGCTTTACAAGTTCTGTGAATTCTTAAACCTGAGTGTTAGGAAAATAATGTTGAATATAGTGCATATATAGACTTTATTGATATATGGACCTATATTTATATTGACTTAATTTTCTTGGTGAGATATTGCCCACCAGGTACTGCTTCTTTGGCTCTCCTTGTATAACCTGTGTGGGTGTGCCAGGTTATTTCAGGTAGGCTTTTAATCTGAAATGCATGTATTTTTTTTTTTTTTCAGGTTCAGTCTTACGATCCCGATACTAATTCTTGGTTGCTCCGTGCGACTATCCCTATTGCAAAAAGATGTATTACGGCTGTGTCTTTAAACAATCTGATCTATGTTGCTGGTGGGCTTACCAAAGCAATATACTGCTATGATCCAGCTGAGGACTACTGGATGCATGTACAGAATACATTCAGCAGACAGGTAATTAACACTAAAAGGCCCGTAGACATCTGAAAGGTATTTTTTTACATGAGTATCTTGGCATGAAATGAGTATACACTTGTTTAACACTGTTAAAATTGCATCTCTGATTCCATTCTTACTACTTCATCTATATAATTCAAAATCTCACAGAAGAGGAAGTTTCTAAACCAGTTGCTTTTCAGCTGGGTGTCACTGTTAGCCAGTCCAGTCTTTTTGTTTGAGGGCAGTTACTGTTCGAGAACAGTGTAACAGTATAATGGATAATGTTCTAATTGTATAGAAATGGATCTCTGTCAAGTGCTGCTGCATGTTTTAATTTAGGCTGAAGATAGTAATTTCCTTATAATTGATTAAAGCCTTTCAATGTAACAAAAAATATTGAAGGTTGTTTTTACTTTGTGCTGTACAGTGGGGTTTTTTCACACTGTATCTGACTTAAGCAGCGAGGGCTGTATCACTTCCACATCTGGAACACTGAGCAGAATTTAAAAATGTGTCCCCTTGGTAGTAAAGTGTGTGTGTCAGTTAATTTTCCCTATGTTTTTAAAACATCAATCACACAGTCTACAGTATCTACCTTAACAGAAACTTGTTCTTCTTTTTCCTGGCCTTACCTCTATTCCTCTGTTTTGATATGTGTTCTCTATTTAACTGAGTATTTTTTCCATGCCTGCTTTTAAGGAAGAAATAAAATCCTCTCTCTTTGTTTGAAGTAAGACATAGTGCTGTCTCTTTCTTTGTCTTTCTCACTTTCATGGTACTGTTTTTTTCCTCTTCTCTGTTTATATCCCTCTTCATTATCTGTTACTCCTCTAAGGTTGTTCTCCTTGTTCCCATTTTTTGCATTAATAGTACCTACTGTGGTCCCTCTTCTGAAAACCTTTGTTTTCTCCTCCTTTCCTTATCTCCTCCTTTCCTTATCTCAGGTGTTCAAATGGTAAGTACAGCGTTCAGCTGTATTCCATTGTATCCCGTGTCTGAGCTATGTGTAGTGAAGGCTTAGACCTGAAATAGTCTTTTCTGTAGGATTGTGCTGCTGCTTTCCCCAATTATTGTGCTTTCTGTATTGGCCCTTTCAGGAGGGAATAGTATAGGCCAGTCTGTTTACAGACGGTAGGCACAATGCTGTCCTTCTGCACTGGGGTAGACATGCAGAAATTGAGGTCTTGTCTTTTAAATAATCATGTATTCCTTTGTGTATTTTGAAACAGGAGAATTGTGGCATGTCTGTGTGTAATGGAAAAATCTATATCCTTGGTGGAAGACGAGAAAATGGTGAAGCCACAGACACTATTCTTTGTTATGACCCTGCAACGGGCATTATCACAGGAGTAGCAGCCATGCCCAGGCCAGTATCATATCACGGCTGTGTGACGATTCATAGATATAATGAAAAAGGCTTTAAACTCTAATTTTTTTCTTGAAAAAAGAAGACGGCATGAATGAATCCAGTGGTCTGCTGCAAGACAGGCTTTTTAAAGATTCCTGAAGTGGGAAAGTGCCCTTTCCCTACCTAAGTGTCATATGAAAACTATATCCTGTGCCTTTAGAAAAAGGGTTAATTTAACTTACAAAACAAGTCTACAAATCTATCCAGTAACCAGAGTTCAGTTATATCGGCTATGGGCTCTGATACAAGACCAGTAATAGTACGTTGTACTAGTGTTCAGAAAGTTTGCCCTGTGTGTGATTAGTAATTAAAATCTTGGAAGCTTTGTGGGGAAAGTGCCTTCACAAGCATTTGTGCCTGTGTCCTAAGAAGTGATATCTGCAAGGTGTTTCAGGTTCTGCTAATTGGAATTTACTTGCCTATGTATTTTTCCTAAGAATCATCTAGGATAATTACCTACAATTAAAAAAAGCTTATAGAATTATAATTCATATGCACAGCATTCTTACAAGCAGATTACTTGGCTTAACCAAGTAGATTTTATGTCAGATCATGCATGGTTTGGAATTTAAAAAACAAAAAACAAACAAACAAAACAACCCCAATTTAAAAAACAAAAAACAAACAAAAAAAACAACCCCAGAACCAAACAAAACAAGCTACATAGGACAAACATTAGAGTCTTTGAGGAATGCTTTTTTCTGAAGGAGAAACTGGTTGTTTAGTGAGCCATTGCAACACACTGCAGTGACGATTGTGTACCTTAACGCTATGGACCTTATTCATAGTGTTGCTAAATGTTTATCAGAAGTACAAGGTTACATGACATGGAAAACAAGTGACCGGTGGAGTGTAGGCATGCATCTGTGAAGCAAATTTTGAATCCCAGTTCTTAACTTTTTGAATAGTATGGCTGAAGTCTGAAAGTTACTGGGTTCGCTCTTTGCTCACTGCGAAGTATCTCTAAACTATTCACGGAATAAAGGATGATGAATTCTGGATTCTTCCACTTTTCTGCATCACATTATAAATTACCTGATAATAGAGGTAGGGACTCAGGTTGCACCCTACAGCTTATGAATTGGTCTTTTCAGATATCTCATCTGCAGAGATGGCAGAGTTATCCACCAAGTATTTCTTGGCCTTTCTTCAGACAATCACTTACTCTAGCATAGCTAAACTACTGTATAAGCTGCTTGGCCACAGATAAAGAAATTCTGGAAAGGTCCCTTCTGTCACCAGAAAAATATCTGTGGACCTGTCCATGTAGCCATATGACGTAATTCTCACATAACATGTTTTGGCTAATTTTGAAGCCTAGGAAGTGCCTGTATTTTGACCCACTTTTAAGTCCTCCCTAGATTTATGTACTGGGTCTCTCTATTTCCAATACACGCTTGTATAGTTGAGGCACAAGTTCATAAAAACTGAAATAGCACTTGAGAGTTGGAAAATGAATAGGATTGTCTGTGTACCAATTTCCTGTTAATCACCAAAAACCTCAGGAACTGCCTTTCAAAGGAATTCTGAGGACAGCAGCCAGTAGGGAAGTTGGTCAGTGCCAGGGCAGAAAAAAAAACCATAAGGCCCCTGCAGAGACAGCCCTGGCCTCGGGGTTCTGGTCTCCGTGCTTGCTCAGGAGGGTGAAAACAAACACCATCTCTGGAACGTTGTTTTGTTCCACTGGACTTTCTTCATCTGTTTTCCCAGAGTATTTCTTCATGAGATGGAAATTCTGACCCTCAGTGAAGCTATGCCAAGCTGGGAGTAATTTTCAGTAACATATTGTCATGACTTTTAAAGAGCACTGGGAGCTGCACTTCATGATGCATTAACTTGTAACCTCAGGAAAGGACACAAACTTTAGTTTCTGGCTAAATACCAAACACTGCTTTGTATATGTTAAGAATACTGATGAAATACAAATCTCTGTGTATCAGTGATGTAATTAGGAAGTCAGTCCCTGAGCATGTACATTCACGTTGCCCTAAAAAGAAAGTCCCTCGGTAATGTAAGACAAATGAATCAGATAAATTAATCCTTTTCTAAGTTTCTTGTGTGTCTGCTTGCCAAGTGTTACTTTGAAAAGGTAATTTCAGTACCTGTGAATAAGGTCCGTTGATAGCAATGCTAATTGCCCAGTAACTGATACTATATACTAACACTGTATATAACTTGTGCCATCATTGCAAATGAAAATATAAAAAATGATAGGAGCACTTCATTAGAGATGCAATTTGAAAAATACTCTTCTTTCCTTTGATTTCCTTCTTGTTTGTAGTAAGACTCGTAATGTTGATTGTCATACTAATTTTAAACAGTCTTTATTCTGTAGGTGTAGAACAATGTCATTTATGTATAGGTATCTTTTATTCTGTGTTTATAATACTGCACTACTCTGTAAATAACAAGATACTGCTTCCTATGATTTTGAAGATTCATTTTATAGTTTAGTTGTTTTTTCTTAACAATTTATGTACTGTTACCTATTATTTTGAAAATGACAGTGTTTAATGAACCAGTAAATGCAGAAATGTAGACGTAGAAGAAAACTTCTGCTTACAATTCTTGAGAACCTGTATTCAATACTGAACAGTTACATGTGTGGAGCATTGCTAAAATAGTTATTCGTGCAATGATTTCCTTAAAACAAGCAGTGACTTTTTTTTCTTGTTAACTCTGTAAATAATTTGCATTTACGGCCTGCTCTGTTAGAACAATTATTTTTAGATGTGCTAGAAAAGAACAATTCAACTTCGGTTTAATGAAAATGTACCATTTTTCCAGAAGGATGCATTAATTTGGAAGTCGCTGTCCTGAGCCCCCTGTTCTCTGATGCATTTCACTTAGGTATAGATGAATTTGAGTATTTAAACTCCCACTGTTATGCATATCTAGCTGCTTGCAGTTTATGGGCTTGAGCAGCAAGTTGTTTGGGTTTTTTTTTTTGTCTCAGCTAGGAGAGAAAATTATGAATGTTGTCCAGTATAATCAAAAGATTTCAATCATGAATAGTAATAGGTTTGACAGCTCCAAAGTAGAGACACCTGCACAAAGATATAACTTCAGTCTAACCATACATGGGAAGAGGGCTCAAGTATTTCCAAAGTCACACCTAAAAAAATAAATTTTAAGAGTTGTCTAATATTTCACTCCACTAAACAAATAATTACCTTTGAAGTATTTCACTCTTAAAAAGAAATGAGACTAAATGTTTTCCTTGTCCCTTTTGATGTCCACTTCATGAGTTATGTCCTTCTGTTCTTAGCAAGATTATGTAAATTGAAAAGAAAGTTGATGTTTCCTTGCAGCCTGGCTTCAAGAAGGTTCTGAATAGATAACTGCAGTACTGCATTATAGTGCAGCCTTATAGCCGCCTGCTTTTAGATATACCATGCATTCCCTCATTTTACAGCCATCAAGTGTGTAACATTGCCTGGTAATCGTTTAGTTTTACCTGTAGGCTCCCTTCTTGGTAATGCTTAAGTAGGCATAATTTGTGGAATCTCTGCCATTTGTACCATCAGATAATTCATTTTATACTATGTGCCTGGTATGCATTTTGAGGATTAGACGCTGTGCTTTCCACTCTAGCACCAAGGGTCTGGAGTTGTACTGGTATTTTTTTATTTTAATTGGCACCAATGCAGTTCTAATCAAAGATTGCTTTCGTTTCTACTCTCTGAAGCACAGGTATCTTTAATGCAGATTATGTTATATAATATTATGATAATTTACTCAAGCTTTTTAAATGGTGCTTTTAACACTGCAAATTTTTGAGAAAGGCTGACGATGTAGGAAGAGAAGGTGTTCACCTTGACAGAGGCCCAGAGGAAGCTTTGGTCAGTTGTGCTTGAGAGCAAGGACACTGATTTGTTCCAGCTTCTTCCTCAAAATAGTTGAGTTCACCACATTATCTTAAATTATTACTCAATTTATCCTGCTTTTGTTTTATTTGAGCTACAAGGACAAAACAAGAAGCAGTCCCACTCCCTGTGACTTCAGGTTTCCCTCCTGCCCAAGGCATGGTGATGTGCTGGAGCCGTCACTTTTAGCAGGTAGGCAGAGCTGTGAACTTAGTCCAGCTCCAGAGACAGAAACGAGAGAAACTCATGGAGGGGGGCATGAGACACGGCAGGAGGAAATGCAGTGCATTTGGGGTTTGTGCGTTTGGCTGGGCTTGCTGAAACCAAGACATTCTGGATGCTCATAGGTTTGCAATTCCAGATGCTGAAACTCAGGTGGTAAAAATATTTCACATTTGTCAACTCACTGAACTCAGTTGGAGCGATAAAGATACATATGTGGTCATGGTCTTCTAGTGGCAATGTTCGAGAAAGCCAAAGGTTCATTTTTCCTAATTGCCCAACTGGGCAAGTATATGTGTGTGTTTTTCCTACCGCTGAAGATGGCAAAAGCCAATTCAAAAGCATTAAGAAACTCCCAAGACTTGATCTCTGTGAGGCAAAATGAATGTTTTCATCTGAATGTAGTCTCATGCACACAAGAAAGTACAAATTAAATGGTTTGTTGTGCCTGGTTAAAAAAACCTGAGCAATATATACTTGGAAAAGGAGTCTACAAGGTAAGATGAGATTTTTAAGCAGAAATTTGCTGTCTGGTTGGGGGTCAAGCAGTGATTTTTTTTTTTTAATATGTCTAGCACACAAGTTTCCTCAGTGTTGAATTATTTCAGGTGACATTAATAAAAATGGATCTCGCTGTCAGTTTATCATGATTGTGACAGTGCTATGAGCATTGCCATAAAACAGTAAGCAGCCTCCTACCAACCCCAAACCAGACGTGTGAATCACGTGTTCTCTGCACACTGGCCTTGCATCAGCTGTCTTCCATAACTAATGTTACACATAAATTCATGTTGCTCAGTATATAGCCCTGATACCATTACTGTCTAAGAACTCTATTTACAGGAACATTTCTCTTTTTCTACTGTAGTGCTCCAGTCTATGCTCATACTTTTATGTGTGCACATCTGTGCATGTGAATAATTTTGTGATCATTTTCTGATAATGCTGTTACAAGTAATGCACATAAAAGCCCCTGTGTACAGCATGTTGATAATGTAATTATGGCTTACTTTGTATTATTAGTTCCAAAGAAAATAATGTGTGTTAATTTTGAAAATACCTGTGCCTTGAATTCACCTCTATTTTTATCTATTGTGAAAAAGAGCTTGGATTACTTCTCCCAGTTTGTTATCTGTATTAGGATCGGTCTTACTGTCCAGACTGTTGATGGCCTTCTAAGAGAAATAAATCTTGCCATTCGTTAACTAGAATAGTTAAACCTCTTTTTAGAATATGCCTAGAATGCTTCTATTATTACAATGCTATGACAGATTTAATCTAGGGAAATCAGTATTTGTTTTTTCCTATTTTTTGTTTCCAGCACTCCTCAGTGACAAAGGATTTGAGTTTAGTCTTTGACTTCCTGTCCTTAACGTGTACAGTTTCTTGTTTTAGTCAATAGCCTCTATGGTATTTCTGAACGCTCCGACCTGTCAGTCATGAACCTCTTGTTCAATATATGTAATATGAAGCAATAATATGGTGCAGCATGGCAATAAGCAAAATCAAGAGACTTGAACATAATGTACTATTACTAATTTCATCTGTGTAAATGCTGGACTTATGAATCATTCTCCTTTTGGTGCACCTGTAGCAATTTGGAGTCAGATTAGTAGGAGCTACTTGGCCATGGAAAGAGAGTTTACCTCCCGAACTGTTACTTGTATGATTTTATCTTCACCTGAAACCATGTTTTGATTTTCCTTTTTTGCTGAGGAAAGCAGCAGTTCATGTTATTCCTTGCCAGTTCCTTTATTTACTGAAACATAAAAGGCATAGTTCTGTGAAGAGCTGATCTTGTCTTCAAGAACAACCTGGTGCAGCACAAATGACATTTGAACAAAAAAAGTGCAGACCAGTTACTGCGTGCCAGAGTCAGCGTAATGTTATCTCGCATATAACATTAAGGTCTTCAGATTGTGCTGACAGTAGAAAAGTGATTTTGTAATGTAGCGCAATTGCAATAACACCTGTTATATTTAAATATATTTCTTGCATAATCTTTAAAAGTTTTTTTTTAAAGTTCAGTGTACCTAATAAACATTTGCCTTTTGGAGAGTTCACTGTGTTTTATTTAGGTTATGAGAAGTTTGAGGGTGGGGCTTGGTGGTGCAAGGAGGAAACTCCTTCCTCTTTTTTCTGGGTCATTTAACTTGTTGGATTCTGCCCCTCTGCAGTCTCTATATCCATCAATCTGTTCTTCTGTCTCCCAGTCTAGGTGTTCCCCCTGCTCATCTTTATGTCCTTGTCATGGAACTTAACTATTGACATGAATAAAGGCAAGCTGGAGGCTGTGCAGAAGAGTAAACTTAAAAGCAAAAGAAAACTGGAAAAATTATGAAGCATGGGGGTGGGATGTGAAATATTGGTTAGTCCTGGGTATTACGATGGGGAAAGGATGTGAATGGACTTGGAAGACAAAACCAGCATGGGAAATCAGGAAAAGGTAATAATGCTAGGGAGGTGACTGGCACCAATACAGGTTGGAAAGAATCCTATAGAAAGTCTATTCTCCTAAAATCAGCTTGGCCATCTCAAGGTCCCACTTGCAGATGGCAAGGTAAGGGTTCCGACTGTGATGCGGTGGTATTACTGCAGTTGAACTGATACGAAGAAAGTATTTGGTTTAATACCCCATTTTTTATGGATTACATCCATCTTTCATGTATTTTCAAGTGAAATACTAGCTGTACTCCTGGCTTTCTCTTCCCCATAACATGCATTCTGGATCTCAGACTCGGAACTTGCCCTTCATGTGATCCTAGTCTTACCATCTTCCCAAAAACATTTCTTTTAAACATTATGGCAATCAAATACAGCTTCCATAGCTTTGCTCTGTAGCCCACTGAGATTTAATCTGTATCATAAGTCTATTCCCTGTGTGGTGTATTCAGATGTGGGGTGTTCTGGATATACCAAAATAAAGTCCAAGGCACTGGGACCCTGATATTCAATATACTCTGTGTCTCTCTGACACAGAAATAAGTATAAAGAAAGAAAAGCTCTTTGTAGAAATGGTTCCAGACATTCCGCATTTTAATAAAACTTACTTAAATGGACACGATGATACTGCTGCATCTTTCTTTTCATGTTTTTTCTGCAGCTTTGACCTGCAGAAAACTGAAGTAGCTGCACTAGTTTCAACAGTTTTGAACCTACCCCCACAAAGATGAGAGAATCTGTATGTTGTACTATTGAGAAACGTAGTGGTTTTCAAATACCTTCTAACATGAAATAAAACTTGGCAAGCCAACAGTGTCTGCTGCAGTTCTACAGTGTGGCCAGGCTTGTTTACAGCAACCAAGTGGCTCTTGCTGTGGTGCCAAAAGTAAGTTACAACCAAGTTCAGTGCTTGCAGAAATTTACTTTCCTGAAAGAAGTAACGTTGCCTGAAAGGGAATCCACGGACTGCAAAGCAATGGAAATATTTCTGAGGGCTGGAAGCCCATCTTAAGATACTTTAAGTCTTAAACATAGTCAACTGGTGGCAATATTTTAACAACAGCCTCTTCCTCTTTCTATTAAGCAGGAAAAAGGAAGAAAATAAAATTGAACTACATTATATACGTACTTTTCCTGATGAGCATGATACAAATTCGAGTACAAGAACAGTCTCCACTGATTTGCCATAGTTCACGTTTTTTGCTTGGTAAGAAGTCAGAAAGCCAGTGTAGCAGTCCTGAAATCAGAAAAAAAGAGGACTTTAAGGGCTAAGCCTTGAACATTCAGCATACGCTTGCTAATTAGTGGCCTCAAATAAGTTTGCAAATACATGTATGAGCAGGACATTAATTAATGCTGGTTAGCAGCTCACTGCATGAACCATGGGACTACCACAGACCAAAGCACTATTTGCCATTAGCCACACCTGACAGAGGAATTACAATCTGGCCAAAACCAAACACAAACTGTGGTACGAACTACACTAATCTGACCGGTTTTAGCCCTGATTTGAGAAACTACGAAATATGGTGAGTAGTAAGTATAAGATTTTTTTGAAGCCCATCTGTAACGAGATGAGTGCAAAAGCCTTGTGCACTCAACAGGTAAGGGCAGGCCGGGGCCGCCACCCTCAGTCGTGTGAGGTGACACCGCGCTTGTGGGCTTTTGGTATGTTGCATCTCGGTCAGGCCATGCCTCATTTCTTGGGGTTTTTTCCTAACCATTCGCCTTTCACTGATTACTGTATTAAAATACCTTCTTCAATTTTATTACTTAACAAAATAAGGTTGCTTCAGCCAGTAAGTCAGGATTAGGCCAATACGTGAATATATCTAAAAAGAAACATTACAGCGTCGCTAATCTCGGGTTTTTTGTGGTGTTGAGGGTAAATTACCGCCCACAAACCGTTCGTTACCTCCGCACCCAACGCTGGAGAGATGCGCGGTCG
>NW_008795907.1:1771926-1803318 GCF_000699145.1 Aptenodytes forsteri | reverse complement strand
AAGCAGCTGTCGGAGGGGGCAGGCCCGCGCCAGGCGCGGTGGTGTTATCCCGCAGTGGGGAAGCCAAGCAGCCCAGCGAGGGCGCGGGTTAGTGCTGAGGCACCTGTGCGCATCCAGCTCCGCAGGCGAGGTCGCGGTGCCTCAGTGTCTCCCCACGTATTTGGGGTGCGGATCGTTGGAGCCCCCGGCTCGGCCATGCCGAGTGTTCCCCCTTCCAAGCGCGTGCCGCCCGCCAGAGGTGGTGCTGCCTGTGCTGAGGGAAACCCGGCTCTCCTGAAGTCACCCGTCAGACCACAGCTGGGTGTCCTCTCAGATCCTGGCGCAGACCTCGCTGGCGGTGCGGCACAGGGGGCTCTTTGCTTCAGCAGACAGTGGTTTGCCATTGCAGCACCGCCGTGGCTGTATGCACACGAGCTGTGGTGAGCTTCAGAGATCAGGAAGCTGTTCGAGCTCCTGGACCATACAGAATGGGACCAGCTCTGAGCTTTGCAGCTGTGGGTTAATCTGTAGCAACTGGGGAAGGAGGCGTCCCGGCTCTTTTGGGAAGTCCCCATGGTGACTCCCATGGCTGCGGGAAATTGAAGCCTGCCCAGAAGGTTGCTGTGGTGTGGGTGATATTAATGCTTTTATTTTTCCTCTCAGTGGAGTAGTGGAGAGAACATGTCTGGGATCAAAAGAGTGATTGCAGAGAAGGACCCCGACTATGAGGAGATCACCGTCACGCATCCCAACAAGCGTCACAAAGCGGCTGAACAGTCAGGTAGGAGCTGTCTGAACTGAAGGGATCTTCTCCCGAGTGAAATTAGAAATGCTATGGATGTGCATGCTATCTGCAAACAGGTCAGGAAAGGACTGGGGTAGGAGCTAAGGGGTCAAAGGGCAGAAATTGAGCAAGGGAGCTAGTGATACCTCTGTATAGCCAAACGAAGATGTGATTGTCGTACTTGGAGCCCTTCCTACCTGCTAGCTGAACCGAGCTTCAGTAAGGCGTGAGGATGCAGACTTTGGTGCATGATAGCAGCTAGAGCATGAGCTCTCTAGGGCCCCAGCTGTACACTTTGGTTCCTGTTGCTTGCTGAAGTATTTGCCAGTGCATCTTCCAGCAGTTACCCATGCTGAGATGTGCTCCAACCTGTGCATCTGTTTGCAGTTGAAGTCTGCTTCCAGAAAGATTGGGAGTTTGTTTACATTTTGGGGGCTACAGGTTGCAGTACAGCATGGGTGGTGGGGAGGGGGAAGAAATCCATGACCCTGCAGTAGGGGTAAAAGGAATCCATGACCCTGCAGTAAGTAGACTGGCTCTTGGAAGATGACAAATGTTTGCGAGAGTAGGCAGATAAAGTAAAATGGAGCAGTGTAGAAGGGATAAGTTAGGGAGAAGGAAGGGGCTTTGAAAGATGCAAGGGAGGAGGAGGAGCAGCTGCCCAACTGAAGGAAAGGTGGATAAAGAAGTGTAGTGGAAAGAGTAGCTGGATGAGTAGGTTTGCATTTGGCACGCTCGGATATGCTCGCTTTGGGAACCAGCCTGTTGGCAGGGTGCCTGGGACAGGTTGCAGTCATCTCTGGGCAAACGAGAGTAGAGCTTCTTGCCCCTGGGACAGGGAGTAGGCTAGTGATTTTTGGCATAGCACAGCTAGTGAGAGGATTGTGATGGGAGGAGCTGACAAACAGGGAGGTGAGAAAACCAAAGCTGTCTGTGGGATCTGAAGAAAATCCAGGAACAGAGCAGGATGCCGGAGCTGCCAGTTGGAGAGGGACAGATGATGGCTTCGCAGGTGATATTTTGGAGGACGCTGTACAGCTGGACAAGTCTGAGGAGGCTGAACTCTGGGTTGAATGTGTTGCTGGGCAGGTCCTGTCTGCCAGGTCGGTTAGTGGCCCTGACAGTGGAGCTGTGCTGGAGCTGGCCGTGGCAGAAAAGCGTCACCACTCCCAGCTGCCTGTCCTGCCTGGCTGCCAGAAGTCGCCACCCTCTGTGGTGGAATGTCCTGGGGACTGCAGGCAGGTTTTTAATCTGCTTCTGAAGCAACTTTTCAGAAGGTTTTAATAATTAACAGGCAAAGTCTCAGGGCCTCAGAAAAGTCTCAGGGCCTTGGAAAACTGTCCTTGCCAAAGTGAACTTTCTATTCAGGTGATTCCTCCAAACTGGCTTCTTTCTTCCTCTTGTGAAAGATCTCCAACTTTCGATACAAGAATTCCTTAAGTATACAAATTTCACTAACATGATCTTAATTAGGGACTGTGGTTGACGCTAAGCTGGGAAAAATATGAAAATAAAGTGTTCTTAAAAGCCTCTGTAATATAACCACAAATCCTAAAGTGCTTTAATTGTCATAATGCTGGTGTTGCATGGCATCAGTCTTGGGAAGAGATGCAGTTGTCCCTGTCTGAACTGTACATCTCATACCTTAATCTGTTTAGGTTTATTTTAAGTTTAGCCTTACATGTCAATTTCCTAGGCATGATGTTCATGGTTTGAGGAAAATTATATCCCTCTGTTTTTTAATTTTGCATTACTCATACAGATTCAACCATAATTCTGTTTTAATGTAGGCTTGAACTATTTCTGGTCCTAGGAAAAAAAAAAAAAAATATATATATGTATGTGGATATCTGGAAATAAGTAAAAATATTTAGGATACCTCTGTTGCAAATAGAGCATCAGTTGCCTTACTCCTGTTGTAGGTACCTGATCAGACAGTAAAATTACATATGCTAGCTGGAACATACCAGCAAAGTTTTGACTTGCTTTTGATTTCTTTACTCTTTCTATTGGGATATTAGAAATCTCTTCAAACAGATATGTACCCTTTAATCAAACAAATGCTTCCGCTGAAGCTCAAAACAAAGTCTTGGTGCTGTTGCCTCCTATTCCACATAGAACAATGTGAGATTTTTTTTTCAGAGGAACCCAGGCTGTTTCTCTGATCTGCTTTGCAGTGGGGTCACCGTATTTCTGGTACAGGCTGGAGAACCTTTTCCAGGCTTTCTTCTGGAAGTACAATTCCTGCTTTTCCAAGTTCTTGCTTAGAACTTGCTAAAAACAGATGTTGTTTGAACCTCCTTGATATAATGAAGGTGACTTAAAGGAAGGGCAATATTAAAGTCTACGATAGATGTAGAGGAAAAAGAATTGTTCTTCCTATGTTTATACATGTTCTAGAAAAACACAATAAGACGCCAATTTAGTTCTTAGCTGCTAATTTGCAGTAAGATATTCACACAGTTTGAAATATTAAACTACATGCTTTCCACCAAGGTCAATAAACTTCTGTTGAAAGGCTAAAATTTTTTGACTGCTGTGCTGGAAGAAGATTTTGTAAGAGGTAGACCAGCATTTGATAATGTAGTTTCCTTTGTGGGTAATAAAAGGCTTGTAGACACTCCAGAGCAGGCTGCACTTCATGCCAGTGCTGAACATTTAAAGTATTAGTTTGCCTTATTGTTGCTGCATGATGTGGTGTAAATTTCCTGGATATGAATCGGGCCAAAGAGAGCAGAAAAATGTACGTAGTGTTCCAGCGTACTCCTGCACCATCGCAGCAGTAACTGCACTTGGCCGTAGCACATTTGAGTTTTCCTTTTACTGTTTACAGCTTTACTGAGACAGAAGTAAACAAACTGGTCCTGTTCTTCCCATCTTCTGTTGTTTGTCATCTCAGACCTAAAAAGGAAAAAATAGCCCTCCACATAAACCAGCTTTTAAAGATACATGTGGTTTTTGTTAAGACAAATTACTTTCTTTTGCAGAAAAATGATCCTTCCCTTTTTTTGTGTGTGTGCTGAACTTATTATCCCTTTATTTCTCGCTCCATAATGATTTCTGATCTTTATTTTTTCAAATAAAGCCTCAAAAATAGAAATATAAATACTTCCTTCTTCTTTATTTTTCATGTGTGGCCTTGTACAGCTCGAGATGTTGCTGTGCAGAAGATTGAGACAATTATAAAAGAACAGTTTGCAGTAGAAATGAAGAGTAAAGAACATGAAATTGAAGTTATAGATCAGGTATAAAGTTTTTGTTCTTAAAAATACATAAGGTCCTGGTGTATTGGGATTTATGGGGATTGCTGCAGTGGTTATCCGTTACTATCTGTTACCTCTTCTTTTCGTAGCGCCTGATTGAAGCAAGAAGGATGATGGATAAGCTGCGTGCCTGTATTGTGGCTAACTATTATGCGTCTGCTGGTCTTCTTAAAGCTGGAGAGGTAAAAATGACTTTGGGAATAATAAGACTTTAGGGAATATTTGCTAAGGAAGATGTGTAGTTCACTGGCTATTCAGCTGATGTTTGGTTTTGAGATGCGGTTTTCTGAAATGGTGGAATACGATCTGCAAATGGGGTGGCAGTGGGAGAGGAGACCTGTGCATCACTAGCTGAGTCTCAGGTACTCGGCAGTTGAGAATTTGTTCAGCAGCACTTGGTTCTGGTTTCTGAAATACTCTGCTTTTTTCATTAGTTCTTGCATGAGAGCACCTTGCTTCTCACACACTGCACAGTTTGTCCTTGCAGAGCCCTGAAAAGTGGAGAACATGTTTTCCCATTTCAGAGGAGGAGAGTGGAAGCAGATGGGTTTTGAAACTTCTCAGGAAAAAAAAAATAAAAATCAAGATTTCTTGAGTCTTGGGCAGTGCCCTGAAACCATCCTCCCTTTACCCTGGCAGCCAGTCTGTTAATGATTTGGCGAACAGACTGATGGCAGCAGTAAAGCAGGAGGTAAATCAAAGAGAGATCACAGAGAGATTAAAAATTCACAAGGAGATTAAAAAAACCCCAAACCCTACTAGTTAAACCCCAGTTCTGAGCACTCTGTCCATAACGGGCTGGTAATCACAGGTTGGTTATGACTCAGGTAGACTCCTGATTGACATGCAGTTCACTACCAGTTTAGGTATTTTAGTTACCATCTATTCAATTCAGGGAGTTGATCTAATTTCCAGTAAAGAGCTGATTTTTTAAAACTGTAGATGGATGCTGCAAACCTGGGCTTCACTCTAGTACCATGAGAATTTCTCTTCCAAGCAATGACTCGCTCTGCTACTGCTGTTTTCCTATTGTGATTTCCAGAAGACTTAGAAGGGGGTAAAAACAAAAAAGTCCAGCTTGTTTTTCCCTCACTGAACTTGAGTTGAGCAACTGGAGTTGAGAAAGATTATATGGTAGTATTGGGAGGCTTGGAGATTCCTTCTCCCCCTTGATTTTTGTGTAGGCGGCTGAAGAATGTAATCTGGGTTCTGATCTTTGAAATCTGATGTCATCATGTGTCAGCAAGAGCTTGCACCGTCCCCTGTTCTTTACTTGTTCTGCCATGCAGGGTGTTTCTTTTTTCCTTGCCGATTTTCACACTTGCCAGAAATAATAACTTTTGTCATGGTTTCAAAGTGTTCACAAAACTTACTGGTGCATCCTTGCTTTGTTTAGTTTTCCTGTAGTTTTTATGAGCTTATGGCTAGTGTAGCTGTATATTCAATTGCATTTTTAATGTTTTCTAAAAGTTCTGATTTGCATGCAGGCTAAATCAGTTCTCTTTTTATTTTGAAATTGTTACTGGTTTCAGTTTTCTTTGTTGTCTGTTTTTAATGTGCCATTAATGTATGTTTGATGCGGTTGGCAATGAATGATTGTCTTGTTTCTGCTTCTGGTAGAATGGGAATCTTTGTACTTTAATTCAGAACTTCTAGGAAGATGATTTGCAAATTCCTAACCTGTTCTTGTAAATATAAACAGTTCTTCAACCTACTGCTGCTGCGTTTTTGAGTCTTATGATTCCATATGATTATAGTTTATTATGTTTTCCCACAAATTGGTGGACAAGGTGTTGGTCAGTTTACTTGACTAGAAGTAAAAGAAAAAAAAGAAGGTTCTTGGTGGTGGTTTGGTTTGTTTTTTGGGGGTTTTTGGTCATGTTGTGTGTGTCCCCTCACCGTTGGATATATGGATATAACTCTCTTAAGTTCTCTTGAGCGGGTAATTGAGAGTTGGTAATTGCTTTGCTCACAGACCTAATGGACAACTGGAAAGTAAGCTCTCAAATGAACCTCTGAAGTCCAAGGTGGATGATCAGTGTTTAACTCCACTCCTGCTACCACCTCTTGAGAGCAGTTCTGCTCCATAGTGGCGCTGGTATCTCTCCCCATGCCACCCCCTCCATCACATTGGCAGAATTTTGGATCAGGGAACTTAACATGGATTAAAAATAACCCTGCAAAGGAAAAAAAAAAACCCCTCCAAACGAAACAAACAACCAACAAAAAACAAAAAATAACCCTGCAAAGGAAAAAAAAAAAACCCTCCAAACGAAACAAACAACAAACAAAAAAATCCCAAATCAGTTTCTTGATTTGTTTTCCTTTATGACCTGCCCCTTCCCCCTGAATAATTGTGCCAGCCTGGCTGATCCGGGTGGTTCGAGCAGGGAAGAAAGTCTCAGCTGGTACTGCCTGCAAGAACTAGTGTGCAGTCTGTGTGAGTGCAACTCTAGTGTGAGTCTGTGGCTTCAGGAGCTGGAGTGAGCTTATCTGTTGGTGCTCTGCTGCTGGCAGAGGGGTGTTTCTGCTGTCTTCAGTTGATTCGTCATCAAACCAAGGTGACAGGGAGGACTGATGGCTGGGAGAAGTGGCCAAGGGACACTTGCTTTGACTGATGGGTGTTTTCCTTGCTACTTCTGCGGTTAAAAGGAAACACAGGAAAAAAATATATTGGGCCTTTGTCACAGTAATGAAAAAAAACCAAAAGAGATTTAAAAACACACGCATGCCCCATCCTCCCCCTTGCAGGTTTAGGAGGATCTAAGATTAGCTCTAAGATGTCCATTTTGAGGAAAGTTTGCAAGCATGCCTAAGCACATTATTCTTTATCCTTCGTTAAGCTTTGGGAGCAGGCAGGGTGCTAATACATGTAGCTTGCCTCATAGGCATTGGCAAGACTGCCAGTCAGTATCAAAAGTAAAGAGCCTGATGCATTTATGTACCCTGCTTGCCCTCAGGAATCGAGCAGCTGTGGTCTTTCGTATGGTATGAGACTGTAGGTGTCTGCACAGGAAGGGAAGCTGTTCTTTTCAAAGGGACAGTAGGCTGTAGTCCTCCTTTCTAAAACCAGGTGGATTTCTGAGATCAAAAGGTCTAAAGGAACAGGTTCAGTTTGGGGTCCTGTTTCTGTAGAACTGTTGTAAGCTTTTATCTTCTGCAGCATATGTTTTTCCTGCAAGGCAGCTGATTAAATATTTGCTCTTTCTTCATACATTGACTTTTGGCACAGCTTCATTTTTATCTGGGCTGCAGGGACATAGTGATGGATCTGCCTGACCTCTTTGTTGCAGGGAACCAGGTCATGTGATGCAACAATTCTTAATCATCCTTCAATCAAGAAATTCTTGGAATCACCCTCCAGATCGTCGTCTCCAGCTAACCAGGGCTCAGACACTCCATCTGCCAACCACTCCGAGAGTGACTCGCTCTCTCAGCACAATGACTTTCTCCTGGACAAAGACAATGGCAACTTGGATGCAGACGAGCGGCTGACAAACAGCCTGGACCAGAGACAGAGCAGAAATACTGGCCGGGTAAAGTAAAACTCGAGTGGTGGTCAAGTTGTTGGAGGTGTGTGCTCTGTCTGGACTCAGTGCTGGCACGAGGAGCTCTTCATGTTTTCACCCACCTTGCTGAAGATCTGTTTCTTACCCTCTCCAACCGCTTGCTCCCACTCTCTCAGCCTGGCTTTGCTGTAAGGCTAACTGAAGTGTATGTAACTTGGGTAACTCCTCTTAACTCAGTCTTACCCAACAGAGAGGTCAGCCAGGCAGCGGTGATAGCATTTGCGTTAGCCTGGCTGTCTGCCGCTGCCTTAGTTGGTAGCTTCTGGGGAAGGAGGTGTTTCACAGCCTGAGCAAAGGGTTTTGCTCTGTAGATGGAAGTCAGGTCAGGAAGGGTAGAGCTTGGAGAGAAGAGCAAGATGTGTCATTCCCAGCAGTGTTTTTAAGAAGCAATGCTGCTGTCTGGCCCTGGGTGCCCATGGGGACTGCATTGCTTACAGTGGTTGAACCACTGGAGTTTGGGGTTTGGCCTCCTCAGCAGCCTGTGGAGAAAACATAGTGACACCGGTGGATTAGCTCACCCTGGGAGCGTGAGCTGGTAGAGCCTGGGTGCGCAGTTTGAGTTGTTTTTCTCTTGGTGGCACTGCTTGCTGTTGTGCTAATATCACTGTTTGCTTAACTGAACAAGACTGACCCAGGTTAAAAATACCTTCTTTCATTGTTCCCCCATACTTTTTTCTGGGTTATTTTTGACCTGGATCTATTCCCTTTATGACTCGCCATGGAGCTACAGAAATGCTTCACCTGTTGGCTGCAGTTAGCTCCACCAGGGAGGCTCTCTTACCGGCTGCAGGTGAAATGCAGTTTGCTAGGTGAGATGAAACTCTTCAGTTTCAGTTCCTTTAAGCTGTCAGGCCTGCCAGAGGAGTACAGCCTCTAACCCAAACTGGGGATGGGTATATCTCATTGCATATGACTACGTTCTGCAACTGAACAAGTTGCAATAATATGTGGTAGAAAGAGCAATGATTCTGCCTCCACTGAGCAGCATGACACCCTTGATAATAGGGCTGCAGTTTGCTAAAACCCTGCCTGGGGTCTGTAGCAGAAGGCAGATACACAATATATAATGTGGACCCACCTATATTGTAAACCACCAGACCAATATAACTTGTTTCTGCACTGGGGGCATCGGTGGAGCAGTTGTATTGCTTGGGTGTAGCATGTTGGTACATCTCCAACCAATGCAGCCCGTGGCCCAGAGGTGGCTGAGGGAATGATGAGGAGCAGGAGCCATCCCAGCCTTCTGTGGCTCCTTGATCCAGTTTGGGGCATCACTGACTTAACAAAGAGGAGGTGTAGTGGTTCCTAGTGAATCCACTGCTCCCCACACTGACCCTCGTCTGACGAGTGCTCAGTGGAGTACACTCCAGGAAGCTGCAGCACCAACTCTGTTGTTCATGAGAGGGTGGCAGTCCCTTATTCTCTGGACAGCCGCTTTATCCAACAGAGTCGTAGAAAAGCCTCTCGTTCCCATGCAGACGACAGTGCAGCCTATGTTGGCACTGTGGGTGGTCATGTCATCATTTTACCAGGGAGTCTTGGTCACTGCTTAATAGCTGAGGTTATGTTATAAGGTTGCTTAGGCTGGATTTATTATGCCCAAGAATTGCAGTGGGTTCGTAGGCTTATCTTGATGTCAGTGATGTGGTATGGCTGACTGCTATCCCGGTTGAGTTGGAGCTGAATTCTTGTCTCAAGCCCAGCCTCCATTCTTCACCGTGAAGCAATGCTGGAGTCCCTCAAAGCAGCAGAGCCTGGGAACGAGAAAGATTCAGATTTTCAGAAGCCACTTGTGGGAGATTTAGCTTTGTTTCTGATTAGTGACCAACGTGATGCCACTCTAGCAATGCTTGATTTTTTTCAGAAAGTGTAGTCGCAGGGCTTTTGAAACCCAAGCTGAATTGGCCCAGATCCATGGTTTTTCACATAATGTACGCTCAGTTAAGCCATGCAGTGTACACTTGGCTAGGTAGTATATCATTGTTGCATGCCTGAGTTGCTTAAATGTGCCTAGATAGCAATTTAAGTATTTTTAGGGATGATTCATTGTTGGTGTCTCATTTAACTATGCAGGTTTACTTTTTTTAACAACACCTTACTTTTCTAGCGCCAAACAAAATGATGTTTAAGAGGAATGTTTGGGTTTTTGTTTGCCTTTTTTTTTCTTCCCCTACCCTCAGGACAGTTCGGGTGTTTCAAGCTCTCAAAAACCAGGACAACGAAATGCCGGACTGTCAAATGATGAGACTTCACGGCTTTATGTGAAGAAAACGATTGTCGTTGGCAACGTCTCCAAGTTAGTATCCAGAGTCTGAGGGATGGGCCTTTATTTCAGGATCAAATGGAATAGGAGGTTAAAATTGGGAGACAAATAAAATTGCTAAGCTGTCACAACGTGAGGTATTGCCCTTGAATAATCACTGTACCCAAGGCTGCCCTCCTTGAGTGTCTGCATGATTTTTTTTTGTGGGAGGAACAGGTGTTTTTGTAGTTGGGGGGTTTTTTTATATATATAGAGAGAGAGGTTTTAAGATCTGTTTCTTTCAAGGGGAGTCTTTCAGCCTTTTCTGACCAGTTAGAAATCCCAAGTTTTTCCATGAAAATTTGGAAAAGCAAGTTGTCCTAATGGCTAATTCAGTGGGTCCATAGGGACAATGTGGGTTTTAAAAAAAAAAAAAAAAAAAGGAAAAAAAAAACCAAACCACCCAAAACAAACCACCAGAATGAGGAAAATTGTGAAAGTCCAGCATAGCCTGAAGAAATTAATTTGTACAGGTTTTATTTATAATTTTTTTCCAAAAAAATTTTAAGACAGGTAAATATACATAACTTTTGAACTTCGAGGAAATTAGTGAAAAAAGGCATTCATTTTAGGAAACTATGGACAAGCCCAGGCTTTAACTCTCCACCCCTGCACTACTCAAGTCAGTCTTTGCCTCTTGCACAGAAAGTAACAAACATTTACTGATGAGACTTACGGTGTTAGAAATGCATCTTGAAAATCTACCTAAGCCTGGACCCAAAACCAAGTATTGACTATGAAACTTCTTAAAAATCTGTAAGAATTGTTATTTTTTGTATTTATGGTAGCAGACCTGCTGCTGATGTGATCTGGAGTGATTTGCCTTCTTGATATCTCAGAAAAGAGGGGGAAGGGGATTTGACAGTGGTAGAATGTTAAAATTAAGCCTAATTAAGAAGCAAATGTTTAAATGAACAGATTTCATATGGCAGTTGTGCACTAAAGTTGAGGAAATATATTAGAAGCATAGAGTAGATTATGGGACCTGTATCTGTTTCTGGAGTTCTTCGGAAGAGCTGGAGGAACCATCAGAGTAACGAATAATGAGCAGCACCATACCGGGCGCAAGGTGCACATAGGCATTTTACTGTCTCTAATTTTTTTGCCTAATCTTTCCCAAATACTTCTTGTGGTATTTATCTATTTGGGATTTTTATCTTGTGTTTGTTTTTTAATTTCTTTGTCAGATACATTCCCCCTGACAAGAGAGAAGAAAATGATCAGTCGACCCATAAATGGATGGTGTATGTCCGAGGCTCTCGGAGAGAACCCAGCATAAATCATTTTGTCAAGAAAGTTTGGTTCTTCCTCCATCCCAGTTACAAACCTAATGACCTGGTAGAAGTGAGGTAATAAGGAATTATTCCAGTCATTATTCCAGTCTTTATGCTTGCCAGGCTTACTATGCCAAGTTTCTTAGAAAGTTAGCAACTTCTTTTCCTGGTTTTGTATTCCATGTCTGTCTTTAACCTCTGGCTTGGCTTGACTTACTCAAAAATAGTAGTAAAAATAAGTTAGTTTTTATGTAGCAAATGTGCCAAACAGTTGTTTTGGATTTTCCTACTGAAAAAAAAGCATTTAATTGTTGCATTTCATTTTACTCATGTGAGTTCATGCATTCCCTGTGTGCGTTACACTGTCTGCTGTGCAGGTTAGACTTCTGTTGTTAAAAGAGGTGTTCTCTACCTCCACCCCGTCCAGTGTGGAAAAGAAAGAGGAGTTTCAGAAAGCTCTTTTGTTTTAATGGTACATGTGCATTTGGGCAAGAGGTTTTATTCCTCTCCCAAATATTTCTCTACTGTAGTGAGATCAGTGGTGTTGGCTGTGTGCTTCAAGGAATCTCCCATCAGTGTAATGGTGTTGGTGCTACAGAAACAGGGCAGCTTCTCTGTCCTCTCCCAAACCTGTATTCAAAGCTGTGACCCTAATGAGATGAGCGGGGTTGGTTCTCTGTTGACTGTTGCAGGGAAATGCCCTGTCAATCTTTCATTCTTGCTCCTTTGGACAAGACAGTGGGAGGATACCTTCAAACTACTTTGTGTCTTCCCAAAGAAATTATTCTTCACAGGACGTTCAGCTGCCTGCCTGGAGGAAGGTGGGGAGACTGCCTAGGTACAGAATGGCAACTTAATTCTGGCAAAATTAAACTGACTGAAAGGCAACTCCAGAAAGGCATATCTGAGATAGAAGTGTTGGTAAGGTTCACTAATGTTTCTGAGAAGGCAACCCTGAGCAGGATGAAAGCAAACTCCTTTGTATTTCTTGTATAACATACTAAATTACACTTGACTGCTGTCTTTTTGTGCCTTTCTCAGTTTCCAGTATCTGATGTCAGTGCTGTTTGTCTTCTGTTTTAATCCTGTCTAGTTAATTGATTTCTTCTTGTTGCACAGTCCCGGTCATTGTAGTGAACATTAATGTTCTGGACTAAAAATAGCCTTTAAACCTCTTGTGTTTTGTTCCATTGCAAAACTACATTTGGGATTTACAATAACAACAACCTGAAATACAAACAAAGTAACGGTAAATGTTAGAGATAAATATCCCCTTCTTTTTCAGCTTGCAGAATGACAGTGGTTGAGATAGCTTTTCCTTGTTGTCTGTATGTTGTTCTCTTGGCATTATATGAAGCGTGTGCCTTCGTGCTACTAGGTAGGGAATAGCAGAAAGTGATTGCAAAATGCTGCACTGAAAATTCACCTTGCAGCTGTGTCCTAGGAGCTGACCTGGGGTTTTTTGAAACAAGTATTTTTCATTTGGCATTACGCAGCCTTCCCCCCCACCCTCCAACGACGCTTGTTTCCCGTGTTCTCTCATCCAACAGTGTTTTACCATTTTCTTCCCTGTCCCCTTGTGCAAAATAAAAGTGTGTTTTCAGCTGTCCAAAGCCATAAAATTCTCATTTCTCTGATTGCATTCTCACTGTGGTGAAGAGCAGGCCTGATGATAGCTTTAGTTGTCAGTTAGAAAAGCAGCCTTTGGCTTTCTGAAAAAGAGGTAGATGAAAGCTATACCACTTCTGCATCCAAAATGTGAATCACCATTTGTTTCCAGAGAACCCCCGTTTCACCTGACCAGGAGAGGCTGGGGAGAATTCCCTGTGAGAGTCCAGATACACTTCAAGGATAGCCAGAACAAGAGGATCGATATCATACACAATTTGAAGGTATTTGAGAGAAAGGCAATTACATGAGCTCTCCTGCATAATCTAGAAGAGGCTCTGCTTGTGCGTGTGCTTCTGCCTCTCTCGTGTGTATGTCCTGCTGTTTTTTTGCACATGAAAAGTTGAGCTGGAGAATCAAAAAGATCCAGGAAAGCCTTATACCTTGGCTATATTGGAGATGATGCCATAGTCAAGGAACTCAGCCTTGCAGAAGCTGGAACTGATTCTGCTCAGAGCAGCAAAGGAGTTACCTGGTGTTTCCCTACAGTTTGAGATTTTTATCGTGCTCTCACTGGCTTTAACTTGACAGGGTGCTGCAGGGCTATCTTTCTGTTGGTAAAGTGATTGCTATACCTGTTCTGTTCCTTCAGCACTTGAGTGTATCAGCTAGAGATTCTCTCTGTTGGTAGAGTGCTCAGGGAGTGGCTGAGATTCCCCATTCATTCCGTGTTCTTTTTGAAGAGAGCTTTCTTCAACTCATTCACCTGTCCTGTGACACTTAATAGGATTTATAGTATGCAGCAGTCCTGAAAAACTAGGCCATTGCTCTTGTTTTTCTTTTAATTAGTAGTCCCTAGCGTTAGTGGAATTAGGTCCTGAGCTGGTTTAGTTTCCTGTTTCTTTGAGCAGCATGATTAGTTTTATTTAAACCCTGCCTGCATTAATGAATTTCCTGCTAATGTAGTTACCTCATTGCAACCCCAGATATAGACAGTAGAGAATGTTGGAAATGTTCCCCTGGAACTTAGGGACATTTAATGCAGATGATGAGTAAAATATATTTGGAGGGATATAACTTGGGGAGAAATTGGTAACAGTATGATGGATGTTGTGCAGCAAAGGAAGCCCAGCCTACAGAAGAAAACTGAGCCAGTCTGTGGCACACGAGAACTCAAATCAGCAAATCTTTGCTGTTCACGTATTGAGCCTGTGGCAGCTGTGAGGTGATGTGAGTGAGCTGAGCCCTCTGTGGCTGGCAGCCTGTCTGCCCCTGGGCTCCGGAGCACCGGGAGCCTGTCAAACCCAGCTTCTCTCTATAAGTATCTTAATAGATGCCTGTGGGATTTTCTGCCTCTTCATCAGCTGATACTCAGTGTGAACAGTTATTTAATCAAAAGTATAGTGCAAACGTAGCCTTTGTGCTGGTTAGTTTAAGTCTCTTTGATTTTTTTCCTCATTATTTTTTCTTTATATTGACTTCAGGAATAAAAAAAGGACACTCCTCAAAGGCTCCTCTTAGAGATAATAATTGCCCCATCCCTGGAAACATTCAAGGTCAGGTTGGACGGCGCTCTGAGCAACCTGGTCTAGTTGAAGATGTCCCTGCTCGTTGCAGGGGGGTTGGAATAGATGACCTTTAAAGATCCCTTCCAACCCAAACCATTCTATGATTCGGTCTCCCCAACAATCTCATTTCCTTCAGCTTTTTTGCTCCTTTCTGCTTTAGTGTGGGCTTTGGATTGTGGTTGGCTTTTTTGCAGAAGAGAGGGTACTAAATAGCACACAGATTTCTGACCCTGTGGCCTCAAAATATTTGATGCACTGCTGCTCAACTTACACAGTTTGAACCCCTTTCAAACAAATTATATTGTAAATTCTAGCTAATACATGGCTTTGCCCTGGTTAATATAAATATATTGTATTGTTTTACCCAGTTGGACAGGACCTACACAGGCCTGCAGACACTTGGCGCAGAAACGGTGAGTCAACGGGTCATGGGACGGATGCTGTACTTTGATTCCCTTAAGGATGTTTAAAAAGAAAAAGATACACAGGAGTAAGCACAGTCAGACCCATTTGATTTCACAATTTCTGGAATGTAGATTTTTCTCTCTTGTTAAATGAAATTATTATGACGCCTTGTCACTGTTCATGACAACAGTCATTTTTTCCCCTTTCTAGTTCAGGGGAGACTGTTTCCAGCTCTTCTTTCATAAAGAGCTTAACTTGTACTACAGTTTTAATTTTTATTTCTTTGTGGAGTTTCTGATACCAAATGTCTTGATTTGCATTCTGTTGTACTGCAGATCTCATACATAAAGAATTTAAGTTAAAGGGATCACCCAACTATCCTGCTGAAATTTTGCAGTATATTAAGTACTTCTAAGTTTCTGCGTCTGTCAAGATTCAGTATCTTCATGGAAAATGAACTCTTAAAACATAAAATAAATGAATTAATAACTCAGTTTGCTATATCCCTAAAGTTTTTTTTGTATTATTTTCCCCTTGTACTGTAGTGAATGGAAATTTTTATGGTGAAATTGCATTACTTCAGCTTTTCAGTCTGTGGAGAAAACATTAATGTGACATGTCTACTACTGTGATTAAAGAACACTTTTGAAGAGTAGATAATGTGGTGTGTTTCTCAAGGCCATATCAAAAAAGGCAGAAAAGGCAAGCTGCAGTTTTTTGCCTGTCCCTAAGTGGGTATGCAGTCCTTTCCTTAATGGGATGCTTGGAGCTGGGCTCTGTATTCCTTACAGTGTTCACTATTCAGATTTCCTCACGGACTGAGAGATGTGCTATTTTATAGTGGTGATTAAATGTTGCAAGATTTTTGTCTTAGCTCAGGTGCTGCTGGACCTCTGGGAAGTCTCCCTGATGCAGAGGTGGGGGGAGGAGAGGTAGAGGTTTCCAGACATTAAAATAAAAAGAAGAGGTATAGTTGTTTTCACTTTTTATACCTTCACCTAACTACCAAATATTGATGTCATCCTTTCTTCTATTTCTGGAAGGTAGTGGATGTGGAGCTACACAGGCATTCCCTTGGTGAGGAATATCTCTTCTCCCAGTCTTCAGAGTCTGACCTTTCTGACGTTCCTACATCTTTACCACTGCCACTGAGTATCCCAGCACCAGTCAAAGCTTCTTCGCCAATTAAACAATTGCGGGACTCCAGCCCAGATGCTTCTGTGGACAAAGGTAAAGCGAATGGGTATTGGTGAAATTTGAGTTCTTGGAACTTCAGCTCTTCTGGATACCTCCTCTTAATTGTTCTTTTGGCTTAAAGGTTGCCAGTGCTACCTGCTCCTTGCTCACCCCAGATGATTATTTCCTCAATGTACTCTGAAATGCAATTCAGAAATTGTTATGGTTTATTTGGGGTTTTTTTTTGGTTGGCTTTTTTTTTTTTTAATGCGGAGTTTGGGAGTGGGCTCTGTTTTGCTAAACGTGGTGAATATGGAGCTTTATGCAGCGGATGTAGTTGGAAAAAAGGTTGTTGAATAGCACTTGTAGTTTTGTTCCTGGCAGACTGTTTTCAGAGGGTTTTTTAGGTTTCTGAATGTTTTGGGGACTGTGTATAGATTTAAGAAATCGGTCTAGTGGTGTGTTCAGTTATATACATTGATGCCTAACATGAGTTGACTGTGGGAGAAAAAAAATGACTACATAACTGTGGTGTTGAAAATAGAACATGAAAAGATGTAGTGTACATTTGTCCAAGGGATGGCATCTGTGCATGTCATGGTCCCATTCTCACCTTCCCCTGTAAGATCAGGAAATGCAGTGCCCGTTGCAATGGGCCAGCAGTTGATGCCTTAGGATCATTTGAGTTGCCTGAAACAAGCTCGTGCTGGCCACTTGGGCCCACTGTTCTGATTTGTAGTTTGTGTGAAGTAGGAAAAACTGTGCCTCTGTTAGTATTTAGCTTTATTTTCTGAAATATATGGTGTCAAGGCTTACGTGATAGACCTTGGTTAACTGGGCTGAGAAACAAGGGTGTCTTTTATGGTTTACACATTTTAGTGTGAGAAACTTGCTGGAAACAGCAACTTAATATTTCAAAATACGGTCGCATGCAAGATGGTCTGATGCCTTTTTTGATTTATCCTGACACTCCTGTGTTCAAGGAATGGCTTTAAGCTGGTGTCTCGCATGGTGCGCTTTCTGGTAGGTGCTGTAATGCCACTGGTGGTGTTCTGGCTCAGTGAGAAGAATGTCCACTGTTTAAATGCAGTGTTTTCTTGTGGCCAAAAAAGGAGAAACGCAACCAAATTTTAAATGCACTGGCTTTTTATTCAAACAGGAAGATATGCAGCACCTTTAGGTGAGCAGTGCTGCAGCAAACAGGAAGGAAGTAAACCTGCCTCTTTCTTACACTGACAGGCAGTGGCTTCTCTCCTCAGCTCCAGGTTAATTGATCTCCTTCTACATCAGATAAGGTGGATTCTTTAACCCAGGTCAAAAGGCAGCAGGTGGTCTCCTTGTGCTCTTACCCCAAAAAATGTACTGTGAGATTCTCTGCGAAGGAGATCCAGCCTTAGTCATGTGGAGCCCTAACCGAGGACACTTGAATCTACCAGCAGCTTTTGGTCAATGGAAGGGTTGTTCCAAGAAAATGTTTAAGAAGTGGCTGATCACCTGCCACAGCTGAACGGGCTGTGCACGGTAGCATTTTATTCTTCTGTTCAGGGACAAATCCAACAGGCTTACACAAGAGGAAGCTCCTACCCAACTTTCTCCCCATTCAACGCTGCCCATCAGTTGCTTTTCCTTCCTTCATTTGAGAGTGTGTTTGTCGTACCTGAGTTTTGTTTGTGTAGAGAAGCACAGTAAGGAATTAGATGTCTCAGCCTAAGAACTATTTCTCTTCTTTTCCCTGTTTTAATCAGGATTCCCTGGGAATGCTGAAACTGAAAGACATGCCACGTTTTATTCCCTGCCATCTTCGATAGAACGGACTCCCACCAAGTTAGCCACACAGAAAGTTGCCTTTGGCTCTCATGGAAATTCAGCTTTTCAACCCATTGCAGCTAGCTGTAAAATAGTGCCTCAAGGTCAGAGTCCAAGCCCTGCAGAGTCGCCAGGAAAATCCTTCCAGCCTATCACCATGAGTTGCAAGATTGTATCAGGTGAATGTTAGTTTACCTATCTTCACCCAGTGCTTCACCCTGGAAAACAAGAGAGTGAACCAGTTGGACTTGTTTTGTGTCCTTCCCCTGATTTCCTGCCAATGTTTGAATGTCAGGTAGTAGGAAACTCTAGAATAAGGAGCTAAACACACTTCTTAATGTTCAAGGAAAAAAAATACAAGTGTGAAATGCTTCACATCAGATCAAAAGCAGGATGAGAGCTGTCCTCTCCCTGTTCACCAATGCTTTTAAGTATGAAAATGATAGTCTTTAACTGGACTGCTACCCGCATAAAGGCCCAGGCAAGGACACATCTTCCATGTGGGGTATTTTTATGTGGGAAGAAGCCATTCTTCTCCCTCCCGCTTTCAGACAACTGGGATGGATTAAGAAGAATTTTTTTTTTCTGATTATTGGGCTAATAATTAGGTTCAATCTTGTAGACTCAAGTGGTCCCTCTTGTACTTGCGGTATCTCCTCAGGTGGAACGGCTCTGGTCTTCCTCTTCCAAAAGTCCACCCTCTGTTGGATTAAATTGTCAGCTGACTGCAGTGAGCCATGTGATATTCTTTTGATAGCTTCCGAACCAAACATGGTCAAGGTGCTGTTTACTCATTTCACTTATAGTCCCTTCCCTGCCCGGGCATGATGCCATCCACTGGATGATGTTTTACATCAGAAAGTTTTAATCTGCAGCTCACCATGTCACATGTTGTGAAGCTGAAAGATGACCTGTTACATCCCTTCATTTTCTGGTGTTCAGGGTAGAGAGGATGAAGCACCAGCTTCAGTGTGATTTCTGATGATCTGCACCCAAATAATTTTCCTCAAGTGTGTCTGGTTTGTTGTTGGGTTTTTTTAATTAAATTTTAGTATTTTTCCTTGACGTCTTAAAAATGTACTCAGGCTGATTTACATTTGAACCTATGCCAAGTGCTTTCTTCTTTCTTAATAAGCTCTTCTCTTGACCTTCTTTTCCCAAGGCTTCCCAGAAAGCAAGAATTACAGGGGCCATCCTATCTTTCTTAAAATTCTTGGACTGTTCTCTGTTGATCTTTGCTATTTAAATGTTTCCCTGCTAAATATTTTTCCAAGTCTCTGCTGTCTGCTGAGAAGTGTCACCGCTTTCAGATTTCAAAAGCAGTTTATAAGACATGGGGATTTTATTTGATCAGTATTTCTGTTCCATTTTAATTGTCAATCACTGCCAAGAAAGCAGATTAACAGGAAGTTGAAGCTTAGCGTGCTTGCTGCCATCTCTTTCTCTGATCACTTCCTTGCCTGTCCTTTTCTCTGATTTTCTTGTTTACCCCCTCATGCAGCTTTTTTTCTTCTATAGTTTTTTCTCTCTCCTGGTCCTCTTACCCAGAAGTTGCACACTTTAGATTTTGCTTTCAGGGGCTTCTGCTGTAGTGAGAGCAGTGAAGAGACAAGAGCATCCATGCCTGTCTGTTGGCTGCTGTATTGCACAGCTTTTTTACGTGAACTGCTTGGTTCCTGGCTCTGAATGCCTGTACTGTGGGCTCCACAAGGGAAAGAGAGCACCTATCAAGGAGCTCAGCTCTCTTTCTTCATCTCCTTGGGTGGACTGGTCTTGGCAGTGACAATGATTTAGGTAACATCCCTCAGGATTCAAGGATGGACTGGATGGCTTCTCAAGGTCCCTTTGAACCCTGCTTGTCCTGATAGGCAGAGAATGTCCAGGGTAGGTATGAGCCATAGTGCTTAACATGCCTTTTCCTTTCCTTCTGTCTTCTCTTTCCTTCTCCAAGTCCTGTGATCTCGCTCAGGCTGGTTATTGCATCCTCAAAAAATGTTCCTTCTCTAAGCCATTTAAATAAGTACTACTATTGCTGTATTTTTGTGTTCTCACAACATTTACAAGATAGAAGCATTGGACTTTTTTTCTTAAGGTTCTCCAATATCGACCCCTAGTCCATCTCCGCTACCTCGTACCCCAACCTCCACTCCGGTGCACATGAAGCAAGGCTCTGCTAGTTCAGTCATTAATAATCCGTATATTATTGTGGACAAGCCTGGACAGATGGTTGGAGCAGCAGCCACAAGCACAGGTGTGTAGTGTGATCACAGAAGGCAGTGGCTTAGTCTTACCCATTCAAGTTTATTCTCCCTTTAAAATGATTAGTATAATAACAGTATTTCAGCTTGTGAAGATGGAAAAGTACTCAGCAAAGAAAGAGGGAGGTATTACTGGTTTGCACAATTGGCTGGTGTAACATGGTTAAGGGTTATCTCAGACTTTAACATAACTTCCTTTAGGAAACAGCACATAGTGTAAGGCCAAATTGAATTCACAGATACTTCTTCAAAGAGAGCCTGTTCTTTGCAGGCAAAAAGGGAAGAGGAGGAAGTAATGTAGGTTGTGATGCACAGAGATTTAAGCAGAAGCAGTGCACGGGTGGTTGGGTGAGGACTGTATTGCGGATATGGGAAAAAAAGCATGGAGAGCTTGCAACGACTTGCAGATCAGTCTTAAGTTCCAGTGTACGGTGCTCTAGATGTGTTGAAGTGGTTGAGTAGACCCGGGTTGCCAGGATAACAGCCGTATTAGTTTCTGTTACTGCTCTCAACTTCTAGCTGGTCTGATTCCAGCTGGTTTGGATTCCTCTAACTGGATTCCCTTGGTGCTTCAGTGGTGACATAAGTCTAGGATCGGGGGGGGGAGTACTGAACTGCAGGAGATGGGTGATGGGTATGGGAGTCAATTGGTAATCTTTGTGTCAGGACTGGAGGAAAGGTCACTCAAAAGTCATTTATTTGTTGTGATTTGTGGCCAAGAACTGCTGTCTATTTAAAAACACACTTGTTTGTGTATGTGTGTGTGCTTGCCAGCATCTCAGAAGGATGCCTAGAGCCATGTGGTGAACTGCAGCATCCATGTAACACACAAACCATTCACTGGGCGTGGTTGGAAGGTGCAGTAATTCTTCTCTTAATAACGGTTCCTCCTTTTGTCTGAGGGAATGCAGCTGTCATGTTCATTTTAACTTCATCACAGAGGGAATTGGTAGGGGGAGCATAGTCATAGCTGAATTTTTTAAAGTATGTTTTGGGGCTTTCTTCGTAACACTGAAGCTGTTTCACCAATAGGGTTGGGGGTTTTTTGTTTGGTTGGGGGGGTTCTGCCTTTTTTCTTTTCTGTTTCTTCTTTACCTCCAGCCTGACTGTCTACTCTGCATATGTGGTTTATCCTGGTTTGGGTAACTTTTGTGTTCTCCTAGTAGAGATTTGTACATGGAGGATAGGATCTGTAGATGCATCAGATGGTTTGGATGTACAAGTTTTAATGCCACTAAAGGTGCAGTTTGCCACCACATTAGTGTGATATAAGTACAGGCTGGCCTGGAAGAAACTACCTGCTGCCTCTCCCTCCCCTGCGCTCCTGCCGCTTCCCCTGTATCCTGCACGAGTCAGATCAGGTCAGTGGCAGAGCAGAAGATCAATACCATCCCCTCCCCAAATTGAGTTTTGTCAGACAGCCTCATGACCAGACCCCCCGTATGAGGGAGCAAGAACTGGTTTTTTTGGCAACAGCAGCCAGGCTGGATTGAGTGTAATGTGATATTACAGAGTCACAGATCATATTTAAAAAGAGGGGTGAGATCTGAAACTTCATGCTCTGTGAAAACCAGCCTTCCCAAACCCCATTATTGCGAGAAGTGGCTGCTCATTTACTTCTAAATTTAAGTGCAGATTGTAGTACAACTGTATGAGAGACTATTACTGTGTTTTCATGTGTGTAATCCATGGCTTTGGCATCTCTTAAACAAACTAAACAAACCAAACCAACAACAGTAACAAAACTGCTGCTGAGCAACAGTGTTGTTTACACGCTCTGATAATGTAGGGTAAGTTTACCACTGAACCTACATCCATCTCAGGGGGTCAGGAGAGTGCTGTGGCATATGCCTCTGTATGGTCCTTTTGCAAGAGCAGTCTTCCACAGACAGAGGAGCCTGTGTCTTCATTCCCTATTTGTTTCTTCCTTTTCCCTACCTCACTCTGTCCCTTCCTCTTGTTACTCCTCACTTTGTCTCCCTCCTTTTCTGGCCTTCCTTTTCCCTCCCACTCCAGCCTCCTCCAAGCCTTACCCCATGCCAGTGTCCGAGGCTAGTGTACGTTCAGAGGGCTTCTGGGCAGTGGAGGACATTACATCTGCAGCAGCAAGTTCTGACTGGCAGCTCATTTACTGTCCTAATTTCACATAGTCACACCTGTAGCTGATATCCTCAGTGTCCCAGGAAGGTGCCTGACCGTTTGCTTGCATCAAACAGAGCTCTGAGTGGAGAGTACCTTCTCTGGGGCGTGGATTCTGCAGGTGGAAATTCGGTAGTGGATTTGTTTTGTGCCCATGCCAACTCCCACTGACGTACCTCATGGAGAAGACAGTCGAAATGAAATGCCATGTTTCTTGTTAGAAGAGGTTTCATGTGTTCAGTGGCACCGCTCCCTGTCCCTCACCTGACATTTGCTTTATTTCCCGATACGCAGGGAGCCCAACCAGCAAACTGACCAGTGTTTGTCAGGCCTCTCATGGAACTGGATCTCCTGTATCAAAGACCCATGGGAGCAGTTTTGTCACCTCAGTTGTCAAGGTAATGTTCTCATTAGGTGCGTACTTTCCATTTAAAATCCAGCTTCCTATTAAATAAGCTTTTTAGTATTATAAATTCTGCATTTCAGGCAAGTTCTTTTGGTTGTCATTTCATATTAAGGTTTACTGTGTCTAACAGATGGAGCCATATGAGAACATGGTGGTTAAACAAGATGATAGTGTCACTTTGTGCAGCTCTAATTAGACTTGCCTACACCTCTGTTAAAGGCGCTGCTCTTTTGCTTTTCTATAAGGAAATCCATGGAGGGCATAGCTCTCAAAGTGTCTTATCTTTCAAAAAAGCTCTTCTGTAGCTGACTTTGATCTTCTTCACTTTGTTAGTGACAGTATGTGATTAAACCAGAGGTGCCTACCTCAAAACCTTCACTCCGTTCATTATTTTTGTACAGCAGCTGCTCCTAGCAGCCTGAAAATAGCTCATTTAGTGGTTTTACAACTGCCTGCATTTAGAAAAATGTTTGTGTAAACAGTGGAGTAACCAAATGTGTAAATGAACAGTGATAAATAGGGTTCATGCTTCTGATCTGCAAAGCCCAAAAGGTATGGAGCTGAACGGTCTCACATAAAATCTCTCCCACATCTTGTGCTAGGAAGGATATTTCTGGCAGGCAAGTGGCGTCAGTGAGGCTCTTTCTGAAAGCAGCTGATGGGTGTGCTGCTGGAAACAGGAGTGTTTCCCTGTCTCCAAGTCACAAGATAATTAATTCTGGATATAGTGGGGGGGCAGGTTTGCCAGTCAGCCTGCAGAGAGCAAATCACTTTACATTTGGAACTGAAACGCTTCCTATGTCTGTTAGGGAAAAACTGTTGAAGATTGCTGTCTGAAGTAATTAGTTTGGAGTAGCATTTTAAGTGTCAGGTGTGCAGCTAGCTATTCAGCTTTTAAAAGCCTGTCTGCTCAGATGGATTTCACTTAACTGTGTTGAAAACCATTCTTTAGTCTTTATTTTTCACTGATTTGGGACAGTTCTTTCTGAAAGGTTTTCAATGAGTCAAAGTAGGCACACGTCATTAGTAACAGTTGAGTTCTGGATTTCCAGGGCGAAGTTAAAAACTGAAGATATTTTTAAAAAAAAATATAAAAATCACAGCTCTGTAAACAGAAATCTGTTTTGATTTATGTCTTCTGGTTGGTGGAAAAGCTGTAATTTTATGGTTTCTTTAAAGAGGAGGGGGTGTCTGATAGTTCAGTGTGATGTTACAGATTGTGCTTGGCTCACCACTTTTCATCTCTTCACCATGTGCTAGTTTTCGCTGTATTTTTTTAATTACTTAAGGCTGTGTTTCTTCAGCCGCTCTAAAATGACTGATATGCAGCCTGCTTTTGAGAGGACTGGTTATGCCTCTAGCCTTGTCTTCACACCTCCCCCTGTTTGCTACCAGTTGTGCAGCGATGTGGTGAACCAGAGCAGACAACCAGTCTGTTTGAAAATGAATCTGTTTTCAGCCATATCTGTCAGTACAAGGAAGACGGCAGGAGTAGTAGGTTAGAGTCTGAGGACTTGCTTTCTGGTCATGATCCAACCCAAGGATGGGCCAAGTGATTGTGAAACCATGGCTTTGGAGTTCATATTGATTGTAAAAGAGTACAATTATTTTACTTAAACAAAACAGAACCATTAACAAACTTCCTCAAATGCATTTGACTTCTTTACCAGCCTCAGATCCGGGAATGCCAGGAGCATGATTTTGCAGGTGTGGAAATGTTTTTTTTACTCTATTTAGTTAGGTAGCTTCACTGTTTCTGCCAAATGGTGAGTTCTGCCTGGAAAGACTGTGTGCCATCAGGTCTTTCTAGTCACAGGAGAGCAAAAATTCATCTGAGAGAATTTTGCTTGCAGACTTAAATTGAACATTTTTTTCCCCTCTGTAACTTGTTTCTTCTTAGATTGTCTTCTCTCTCTGAGATTGTGTATAGAATCACAGAATGGTTGAGGTTGGCAGGGACCTCTGGAGATCATCCAGTCCGACTCACCTGCTCAAAGCAGGGTGAACTAGAGCAGGTTGCTCAGGAATGTGTCCAGTCAGATTCTGAGTATCTCCAAGGCTGGAAAGTCCACAACCTCTCTGGGCAACCTGTTCCAGTGTTTGATCACCATTAAATTAAAAAAAAAATAGTTCTTATAGTTAAACAGTAATTCCTGTGTTTCAATTTGTGCCCATTGACGCTTGTCCTTTCATTGGATACTATTGAGCATTGTCTGGCTCGGTCTTCTTTACACCTTCCCATCAGGTATTTTATACACATTGATAAAATCCACCCTCAGCCTACTTGAATTTTACAGCTCTGAAATGCTTTGTGTAAAAAGCTGGTGGGGGAACATGGGTCAATTTCTTTCACCTGTGTATGATATGGTAAGAAACAGTTACTGCTGTTGGAGAAGTAACTTTCCAAATAAAACTTGCTTTATAGGTCGTATTAAGTATGTTACACTCCTCTTACTTAAGTGTTGACTGATTTTGGACATGACTTATTTGTACAGGTAATTTGGGACTGCCCAGATGGTCCATGCTACCCTTTATTAGCAGTCACTTGTTTTATTTCTTGTACTGGACATTTCACTGATTTTTGCACCATGTCTTTCTATTCGCAGCAGGAGGATTCTCTGTTTGCCACAATGCCACCCCTTTGTCCCATCGGGAGTCATTCCAAAGTGCAAAGCCCCAAATCGGTCACTGGAGGACTTGGAGCTTTTACAAAGGTATTCCTCTCGGCTTTTGTGCTGGGACAAGGAGCCCAGTAATGCCATTTCATGCTGACTTGTGCCACAAACTGTATAACTTCCAGTGCATGTAAGACTGTTACTGGAACTGGTATGTCTTGCTGCCAAGGGCTCTCTAGCACCTCTCAAAAAATGTATCTTGTTTTCTTTTCTTTTCGTGTGGCTCTACCGTTCCTGTGATTTTTCTTTTTATTTCCTCTTTCATCCATTCTTGTTTTTCTTTGAATCGCTGTCGTATTGAGGCTGATCTTTTTAAAGCTATTTTTTAGTGGGATACAGTAAAAGTAAACTGCAGTAAATTTATCAGGAGCTTCTTAAAAAATGCTATAGTGATTTCTGAATGTCAGATGTTGCCACTTGTGAGTACATTTCCTTAAATGTTACTATCCAGAATATAAAGTTGTTTCTGGCAATATTAGGTGATCCAAATAAAAGGTGCAAGAATGCAGTTACAGTACCTACAGCAATCTAACGCAAAAAAACCCAGCCTTTGAGTTGCTGATCTTAGCGATTAGATTTAGGGCCTGTCACAGAGAAACATAAAACATATACACAAGAGAATAATATTAGCTACAATAATTTACAATATCTATAGCTATAATGTCAGATGTAATTTTGCAGGATAGAAAAAAAAATGAGGCTTAGAACATGTTCTGAGCAGGAAGGTGCTTAGAAATTTGAAACCTTAAAGTGTTCTGGCTCCTTTCTGAGATGCAGGGCCTGAAGAAGTCAGGTCTGGCCAAGTCCATCATTAGTATGACTAGTAGTTGTAATATTACTAGTGATTTCTGTGATTCTGTAATTTCTGTGAGCACCTCTCGAATCTGGAATGCTTTGTAAATACAGCCACCCCCCTCACACACTTGTGTGTTGGGAGTAGCCCTCATCTTGGAGCTGAGTTAGAGAGTCCACCTGGTGGTGTGTAAGAACCACGTCTGAATTTACTGACCGTTACCTGACCTTTCTTGCAGACAGGCTGTTCCAGAAATGATCCCCAGTGATTTATGGTGTTTGCTTTTCTTATTATTTATTATTTATTATTTCTTCCTATTTAAAAGGTGATAATAAAGCAGGAGCCAGGAGAGCTGCCCCAGCAACCCCAACTACCAGTGACAGGGACAACCACGCAGACCTCTGTGCAGCAGTATGTCACTGTAAAAGGGAGCCACATGTTAGCCTTGTCACCACAGAAGCCGGTCGTGAGCACAGGCGAGGGGACGGTGCAGTCTAAGGTATGAGGCACTTAGGCATCTTTGGTGTGCTGTAAGCTGGCTTTCTTGTGGTTTCATTGCAACACCTCATGCTTCTCTCAAGGGTGTAGGGTTGCTTCTGTCGCAGACACAGGCAGCAGCGCCATGGGTAGCTGGTTTCCTCATGTGCACAGAGTGGCTCATACCATGCTTACCTGTAGTCCTTGAGAAGGGAGCAGGGTGAGCAGGTGCTATTGCATTTTGTTGTGTACAGGCAACATCTCCCACTTCTGTCTAACCCATTGCAACAGTGGGGTGGGGGTGGTTTTGAAGTGGAGCCTGTCAACCCAGAAAGTTGGCTGCCATCATCAGCTCTTGCTGAAACTCATCCAAGTCTTTCTGTAAGTGGAGGAAAATTCTTTCTTTGGACTGCAGGCCTGCAATGAAAAAGAACAGGACAAATAGGGAGTAGGGTGGAGGCTGAGCCAGAACTAGCATGAGGTGGAAGCAGTCCTACTTGAGTGGCAACTCAAGTGTTTTATTGTAGGAGTCTGTGCCAATGCAGTGCTGCTATGACAGGAGTGACGCAGCTTCTGAGAAGGCACGGTAACTGTGCAGTGATGAGATGACAGATGTGTCAGAAATTGTCTCCATTCTTGCGTGTTTCCACTATGGATAGAGTCAAATCATGTGCCAAGCACAGAGACTACATAGGGAGCTTTCACTTTTGCATAAGTAAATATGTATTTGCATTTGCAACAGTTCGTTGTCCTTTTTACTGCCTTATTTGCCTGTTTGAGCAGGTATGCAAACTTATGTTTGCCTGCAGTTATTGTCAACACATAAAATTGAAGCACTTTGTGGATTCTGCTTTGAGGCCATAGTTTTCCCAGGTAGTCTGTTCCCATGATTGTGTTGAAACTAAATTTCTGGATCTCTGTGCTTTGCCAAGGCAAGCTTTATCTTCAGCTGGAATTAAGCCATTGCTTATATATCAGAAAAAAATGGAAGTGCCCTGTAATTTGAATGTACTTAATCTTTTGTGGGTGCTCTGAAATCCTGGTTGTGTCTAACAGTTTATCTTTTTACTTGGGATTGGCCTTTTGCCAATTTAATTTTGTTTCCAAATTAATAGCTTTTATACGTGACTAGACATGTATAAAGTGTCCTGAAATGTCTAGAGATGGAGGGAGTGTACCAGCTAGAATTCACATGATTGCTCTTGCCAGCAGCACATCATCCAATATTTATTTGTTGCAGGTTGTTGGTGTTCCAGTTGGTTCTGCTTTACAGTCAACAGTGAAACAAGCGGTGGCTATCAGTGGTGGCCAGATACTCGTGGCAAAATCTAGCTCTTCGGTAGCAAAGGCTGTTGGTCCGAAGCAGGTTGTGACTCAAGGTGTAGCCAAAGCCATCGTGAGTGGAGGTGGAGGGACAATTGTTGCTCAGCCTGTGCAGACTATAACAAAGGCACAAGTTTCTTCCACAGGTGCTCAGAAGAGTACATCTCAAGGTTCAGGTAGAGTAATTTTACACCTTGTTAATAGCTCATTATGGGTAGACTTTGGTGCTCTATAATGATTTCTTCCAGCACAAAATAACAATGTGTGGTTGAAAAACTTCAAAATGAGTAGAGAGGTCTGTAGGGAAATTCAGGCTGACTGAGATTAGTAATAAAGAAAATGTTAACTCATTATTTGTAAGGGGGAAGAGGGAGCAGAAGTACTTTAAAACATGCAGTCTTCTCTGAGTGGATATCAGACAGATATGCTGAGGAGTGTGCTAGAGACCTAGTAGACTTTCATGGAGCCAGGTCTCACATTTTTGCCCAGCATTGTGGTTCTTAGATGCTCAAAGGGCTCCACATAAATCCAACCAACAAGAGCCAAACTGTCCTTATCGCATCTTCACATCTTCCCCAGTGCTTACAGTTAGGGGAGTGTGGGCAGAAGCACCCTGCCTGCTTCGGCACACAGCTGCCTTTAGCTGAGCCTGTTAGCTCAGGCTCTCGGCTGTTTGAAAGGTGTTGTGTGGCCTCTGGACTGGAGTAAGCCTGTAGACCCCATGGCTGTGCTGCTTTGGCGTGCAGCCATAAGTGGTACTGCACGCAGAGATTTTTTTTTTTTTTCCCCCCAGACCTGTTCAAAAAAGTGTCTGTGTATCACTGGTGGAATTAATCTGGGGTTAGGACAGCTAAGTATAGATTATCAAAGGCTAGCTGTATGTCACTCCTAGTACTCTCATCCTGTGCAGATTTCAATGCATACTACCTTCTGCAAGCAGTAGTTTTATTTCTTTTTATTCTTTCTTTCTAGTGATGGCCACACTGCAGTTACCAGCCACCAACCTGGCAAATTTGGCAAACTTACCACCAGGCACCAAACTGTACCTCACCACCAACAGCAAGAATCCTTCTGGGAAAGGAAAACTGCTTCTGATACCCCAAGGAGCCATACTGCGAGCCACAAATAATGCTAGTTAGTCTTGCAGGGAAATCTAATGAGTTAAATAATGTAATCACTGCATAATTAATATGTTTGGCATTTTTGCTATAAAGCATCCTGGTACTGTGGAAGTCGGTGATGGGATAGGGTTTCTTTGTTCACAACACCACAGTATGTGGTGCTTTTTAAGACTGAGATCTCACGTGTCTTCTGTTTTAGATGAAACTGCTTTTCATGCAGTGCTCTCAATGTCTTTCTCTCTGTGCTGAAAGCAGACAGTGTATTTCCTCAAAATTCAGCAAAGGGTTGTCTTTAACTCTTCGTTGTGATCTGTAGGAAGAGGCAACTGCATTTTCGTGATGCAGAACTGAGATGGATTTGAATGCAGTTGTGAAAGCTATTAATAAGTAATGGAATGACACCCTGGAGAAAATAGCACATAAGAAACTAACTTTGAAAAGGACAAGATACTGTATCTGGAATGAGGGAAACAAATAGTTTTGAATATTGATACAAGGTTTGGCCCCAAGCTGTTGAGACCAGCAGAAACACTTTGTTGTTAATGGGCTTGTGAATCACTTGCTGTGAAATACCTGGAGAATAATATTGCTAAAATAGTTCTGATGGGCGATACTTTGTTTAGTGTGCTATTGCTGTAGGGAAAGAATACTGCAGGTTTTGGACTGTGCAGATTAAGAGTTTTGTCGTGAGCCTTCTCCAGAATGCTCCTTTTGAGCCTGGGGGTTGGGATGGGAGATGGATTGGGTGTAAACATTTTGCTCACAGTTCTGATACTAGCAGTGAGGAAGAGGTATTATTCAGTTTAATATATAAGGCTTTAAATACCAGCAACATGGAGGAGAGGTCCGTGTCACTGAAAAAGTTGAAACATGGCAGTAGAGTTCCTGTAACTGAAAAAGTTGATACTCTTGGTGAAGGTATTTTTGGGCCATAGAACTTGTGATGGGAGCCCCGTTGCTGGAGATTTAGAGAGGCAGCTGGGGCAGTCCAACCTTGACAAGGAAATAATCTCACAGCCTTTGAGGAAGAGCAAATACTTGTGATTTTTATGACAGAGCCATAAGTATTTTTTTTACCCTTGTTTCTTAATGAGAGACTGCAGAAAAGTCTGTGTCCAGGCTGTTCTTTCTGGAGGCAGAGCAATATCAAAGTGTCGCTGCAAAATACCACTGCTTGGTATCCACATTCTAATACTTTGTTAACAAAATTGCATTGGAACAGCCAACAAAAGTAAAATGAAGAAGCCAGCAGGATTCAGAGTGTTTCTAGGGGCTTTTGCTGCAGATTCATAACCTGCAAAAGACTGATGAAAAGACTGTTTGTCTGTTGGACACCATCTTCTTTTGACAGAAAATTCGAAACAGCCTGACATGAGCTTTGCTTGCCCACCAGTCCTCCTTATTTGCCCCATAGCCTCTTTCATTCATGGCATTTGCTGAGCTGTAAGAGAGCTCAGCAGCACATATGAACTGTGCTGTACCGGGTGATAATATTATTCAGCTGCAAAACGTGTGGCAGCAAGCATCTTGCAAAGTGTTTTCAATTTATTGTGTATACAGGGATGCTTAAGCAGCTGACATTGTTTGGTTACCAAACGGTCAAGCCTCTTCTTCTGGTTACAGGTCTCCAGTCTGGTTCTTCTACGAATAGTGGAGGAGGAGGAACCCAAAGCACAAGCAGTAACTTGTCACAGCACCTCACCTATACATCCTACATCTTGAAGCAGACACCCCAGGTCAGTGGTATAAGCATCTTAATTGAAGCAGGTCAACATTTCAGGCTGCAGTGGTAATATGTGGATATCCTGTGGTTCTGTAGTACATGAAACATTCTTGGACTATGGCATCTAGATCCTCTCTAACAACCCTTGCCTCTCTCCCCTCTGCCAGGCACCTGCTTTACCACTTGCTGTTGCTATTGGCACATCTCTGCCCTTCACCTCCCCTTGCAGGGTGGTACCCTCATGGCTCCTTGCGGGCTGAGAAAGCAGCACTGAGTAAGACCAGGGCAAGCAGTGAGTGGAGAAGAGACAGCATCTCCAAAGGGTCTCCAAAACAAGAGAGGTGATATGACAGAGATGAAGAGTTATCTTAAACAGTAGGATGTATAAGAGTTGGAGGAAAGCAGTAGAGATAGGAGAATAAAGAAAGGGTGGGGTAACAAGGACCTTATGAAGTTCAACAAGGACAAATGTAAGGTCTTGCACCTGGGAAAACATAATCCAGGAGTGCAGCACAGGCTGGAATCTACCCAGCTGGGGAGCAGCTCTGTGGAAAGGGACCGCGGGGTCCTGGTAGACAGGCAGCTCAATATGAATGAACAGTGTGCTGCTGCGGCAAAGAAAGCCAACAGGATGCTGGGTTGCATCAACAAGGGCATCACCAGCAGAGATAAAGAAGTCCTTATCCCACTCTACTCAGCGCTTGTCAGGCCACACCTGGAATACTGTGTTCAGTTTTGGTCCC
>NW_008795907.1:1732868-1771583 GCF_000699145.1 Aptenodytes forsteri | reverse complement strand
TAAGATTCAGCTGGAGAGGGTGCTGGGCCGTCTTGTCTAGACCGTGCTTTTGCCAGGAAAGATTGGACCAGATGATCCTTGAGGTCCCTTCCAACCTGGTGTTCTATGATTCTGTGATTATTGGAGAGAAACAGCAAGGCTGAGTAAGGAAGAAAAATGAGAAAACAGAAGATTGTGTGAAGGCGTCCATGTGTGATAGGGGGTGAAAGAAGCCTCTGAAGGGAAGCAACTGAACACTAGTGAGAAGCAGGAAGGGTGGCAAGGTCTCAGGTGGTAGGTTATTAGAGTACACACCTCCGGTTGTCACTCTGATTTCTGTATGCTGAGCTCTGAATATATAGCCTTTGTCGGGGGGACTAAATTCATTTTGAAATGAGAAGGTGACAGAATGTCTTGATTGCTCTCTTTTTTTGCCTAGCCTAGCAGTAGCCTCTCTGATCTTGCATGCTAAGCAGCATTTGTCACAAAGAATAAACTTAAAGAGCATAAAGTGTGTTAAATTGTAGTGGATGCCTCTGACAAGACAGGAAACTGATTGTGGCTTTTTCACCCCTGGCATCAGAAAGTGGTGTTCTGCAGCAAGAAGAGAAGGCTGTATCCAGCTCTTAGCGCAGAAGCATCCACTGTAATTAGCAGTGCCTTGTTTTAGAAGATGAAATGTTGCATTACAGCTGCAGGCTTGTATCCTGTATTGACACTCCTAGATTTCTGTTGACTTTTAACTGTGTTTCAAAGTGCTAACCTCTCTTACTTATTTCTGGAGCAGGGCACCTTTCTGGTCGGCCAGCCTTCTCCTCAGAGTTCTGGGAAGCAGCTGACTCCAGCTTCCGTTGTTCAGGGCAGTGTAGGAGTTGGAGCATCTTCCACACAAGGACAAGCACTAAAAGTGATAACTGGACAGAAAACAGCTCTATTTACACAGGTAATGTGCAAATGATGTGTTTCTCTCTTACCAGTCAGCATTTTGTCAGATGAAGTATAGGAACCATGGCCACACATTATGAAAGCTTTTCCTTTTGTAGTTGTTTGGTTTGTTTTGTTTTTTGTACAATTATGATGCTGGCTGTACTATGATCAGGAAAGCACATGAAGGCCTACTTTCATATGCAGATATTGGACCAGAGTTTTCGAGCTTTATTTCTGTTCTCAAAGTGGGTCATGTGTAAGCTTGGGTTGCTAGTTTGTAAATGTACTCTGGGATTTCTTAGTGAAATGGAATTAGAGAAGTGAATACAGTCAGGTGCAAAAATGTGCTCTAAATATTTGAACCTTAGAAATGGGTCACCTGCTAAAGCTCTTAAAAATTTTTGGGTTTGGTATCTGTCAAAGGTCCTTCTTTTAAAAACTACCAAGTGGTCCCTATGAAATTCAAACTCCCCAAGAGTACTTGTAATTGATCATCCAAAATTCAAGATTGATAGGCATATTTTTGCAAAGTGAACAGTTTAATAAAGTTGATTTCTGAGGTGATAATTTTGTTTTAGCTACTATTGCCACAATTTGCATTTTTCAAAGGTCTTTTGAAAATATTTTTCAGTAATATAAAAAGCATTTCTTGTTTGTTTTGTTGTTGTTGTGTTGGGGTTTAAGTAATTTTAAAAAAAAATCCAAACAAATACACCTTTTTCCTTGTGCTGAATTCTTTTTCAAAGGCTGCACCCAGTGGACAGACATCGCTGATGAAAATATCAGATGGGTCTATAAAATCAGTGCCTGCCTCGTCCCAGCTCTCCAAACCTGGCACCACTGTGCTGAGAGTATCAGGAGGTGTTATCACCACAGCTGCTGCTCCTGCCATGGCCCTTCCCACAAACGGGGTGGCCCAGGTGAGAAACAACTTTGCCAATATTCTGTAATATAACTTTTGCACTCTAGCCAGTATAATCCCCAGGAAAGGACTTCTGCTTTTTCCCCCTATTGGTATTCTTCTTTTCAGTCAGCTTTGCTGGTGGATCTGCTCTTATTTGTATTCCAGCACAGTGCACACTACTCTTCTTCTGTTGGCTTGTTTGCTGTTTGGCACAAAGTAGTATCTGTGAAGAAACAAGGGGAGAAGAGAAACTAAAACTTGCACTTTCTTGCTTTTAATATTGTTAAAATTCAGGTAGGTAGGACAGGCTTTATCTGAAACAGCTTTTGCAATCATACAGATCAGATTTTTGGGCTACACAGCCTTTAAGCACAAAATCTGTTGCTGACACAAAAATTTGGAGAATGTGAAATGCCTGAAGCTCTGTATCCAACAGGCCAATGAAAGCCAGTAGTAACTAGCCTGCAGGTCGCTCCTCTGAGATCACAGGCTCTGCACAGTGCTTAGTGCCCAATCTGCCATCAGTAGATTTCAGAGTCTGGCAGTGGCCAGGGTTCATGGTCCTTCAGCCCTGATTGTGTTCAAAGGATGTCACTCCTCTCCACCCCAGGGAAGTCATAAGAGCACAACCTTGCAACAGGGTGCTCTGGCATAGAGTGGGGTTGGAAGTAAAACATTTGCGTTCCTAGAGTGAACGCTCTTGTGCGTGGATGCAGCCACGTATCCAGATGATGCAGGTTTTCCACCTGGAGTGGACTTGGAGTTCACAGGGTGGGGAGGAGGCAGCAAAAAGGACAGTGTATAGTTCACTGGGAGGGTTCCCCCGGCCTCGCTGCTTTTGCCTGTGGAGAGGCAAAGATTAAAAAGTGGAGAGTTGATGCCGTGCTGCCCTCAGAGGGCTGAATGCTGGCATAGGCAGCATATATAGGTGCAGATGCTAAAATTTGCGTTAAATGCTACTCACTGTTTTTATAGCTCTCAGTGAAGCTGCAAAGATAGAAATTTTCCATCCAGCCTCTTTATCCCAAACTTTTTTCCCATTTCTCTGCTGATACCTCTGGACTTCGGAGCAGCAGGGAAACATGAAACATTCCTGGGTCAAATTTCTCGTCTGGAGGCCTAGCTGCTTGCTGAAGTTAAGGGACCTGGCTCCAGATACTATCAAAGCAGTTGTGGTAGCAGTTTCTGTGCTCACAGTTTCACTTTGTCTGCTTGAAACAGCCTCCATTCTGTATGTACCATCACCGTATATGGGTTTTGGATATGTGCTTGAGAACCTCTTGCTTGTTAATGATAGATAAATAGACATTTGGTTTTGCTACTTCTAGATACTCCCTAGTTGTGCTTATTGTTGAATCATCTATGACATGAAAAGGAATTTGTTATCCCTCTCTGCCTCTTTTATGCAGCAAATAGATAATGCAGGTTCCAGTTCATCATCTTCTGGAGCTCCTACAGCAAAGACATCTGGACAACAACACCAAATTTGTATAAGCCAGAGCCAGTCTACTTCATCAGTAGTGAATAAGACTGCTACTTCTACTGTTGTAAGTGTTGCTTCTCTGATGACTACACCAACGCCTGTGACTGGAAAAGCTGCAGTATCAGGTATTAAACTCCCTTCATGCCTTTCCTATAGAAAGTTAGAATCCAGGTGTGAGTTCTTTAAATCTTCACTGTAAGTAGAAGAATGTAGAGTCACCTGCATTTGTGAACGTGTAAAAGTAAAGTCATGCTTTCTAAAGCATACCTTATAAGCATAACTTTTGGCTTAGCCAAAGAGATGTGTAAATAACTGGGCATCCTATCACGAGTGCACTGACTGTATCTGTTACAAATAACAGTGCAAGTTGCCCATTGGTATTGGAGAAGGATTTTAGTTTTCATGCCAGGTTTTCATTAGAAGATGCATTCTGCCTGTTCAAGAGCACAGTGTGCCACTGAATGCTGAAACTATCAAGGTATCGGCGATACTACAGACTTGACTAGTTTGTGAAAGTGAAACTCCACTGAAGTCGGAGAAGCTGCACGAGCAGAATTTGGCTTTGAGGCTTTGCATCTGCTCTGTTTGGCTTGGAAAGGAAAGGGATGTTGATTAGGAGGACCTGAAGGCTTTGAAGTCAAAATCCATTAAGTACAATGAGGTAGATTGGATCTGGAATGTTTCAAGTTGATAAAGAAGAGGTAATAAAGATGGACTGCCCTTATGTAGAGGGGAGTTTTCCTTATTTAGTTTTATTGTCCTCCAGTATCTTTTGTATCATCGAGAGCAAATATAGCAGGTTTAATTTGAGTATTATGGGTTAAAATTAGAAATGTTCATTCTGACTCCTAATTTACCTGCTGGCATGTTCTGTTCATTTGAAGTGACTTCTTACTAGGTGGAAACAGAGTACAAATACAGAAAAGAGAAAGTAAGTGACACTGAGCCCATCTGACAGTGTCTTCTTAAAGCAGCTCTTCAAGTTTCCTACATACACAGTCTTCCAAACTCCTCCTTTTTTCATCACTCTTTCACAGAGCTTGGAAGTAAGTAACAGAGTCTGTTAAGACTGCCACAATTCTGCGATAAGCAGTTGAGTATTTTCCTATGTGCAAACAAAGCAGCAAGGGTTTTTTTTGTAGGAAATAACACCATTCTAAATAACTTTCAGGTTAAGACTGCCGTTTAGGTATGAGAGTATCATCTAGATTTTTTTTTTTTTTTTTTTTTGTAACCTGAGGCACTGACTTCATCATGAATCCCAAAAGAAGCAATTATTTTGATGTTTAAAAAAAACCCACCACAAAACAAACAAAAACCCAACCAAACAAACAAAAAGACAAAAAAGCCCTGTTAAAATTCTGGAGATACATATTTTTAAAGGCAACTTTTCAAAAAGAATTTCCTGTTGTTTTGCAATGAACAGTGTCTCCCACCCTTCAGGCTTAATAGGTTTAGTTGAAAATGTCCATTTTTGCTTGCCTTGCTGTTTGGGTCCCTTGCTGTGCTATCCTGACACATCTGTGCATCACACACTTGGGACATCCCCCAAGGCACACTTTTAAATGATGTACTTTCTCAAAGTGTGGTAAACTGTTCTGGGAAGAGACTTGCAAAGCCATGAGTATTTAATTGCTTGCTGGAGATGGGCTCTGTGCCAAAAGAGACCTTTGGTTCACCATTTCACATCCCCAGAAGAACTGCTCGGGGTCAGTGTATTAAAGGGAGCCAGCCACCACCATGGAGCTTGGCCATCCTGGGGCTGTGTGTTTGAGAAGGCTGGAGGTGGAAGAAAAGGCTTTGCCGAGATGTGTAGCAGTCAGATTTTTAATTCTAAAAATATGGGCTTTTATTTAAATGAGTCTTAAATAAACTAAAATGTTTAAAAAAATGAAATGGTAATACTAGGTTAGCCTTCTTGCCTGGTGGTGAAAGCCTAACTGACCAGTGCTATGCATCTTCCAAACCAAAAGATATCTTCACCAGACCTTGCATGTCTAGTACTTGGAAGGCAGTTATGTTTTTTACACAAGAATAATAAATTATGAGGGAAATGGAAACTTTATCTTGAAACAAATCGTGAGTATAAAATTACCGTCGTGAAACTAAGAAATGTACCGTTGGCAATGTTCTGAAATAGAAGCCTATTAAATTTCCACAATGTGAATAAAAGTTAGCTATAGATTGAATACAATTATATTGAAAGTAGCCGGTTTAGCAGTGGAAAGAATGGACATAGGGCCAAATCACAGTGTTAGAGTGCTGGCTGTGGTGGCTTGAGGTGTCATCACTGTGGAGGAGAGAGCTGGTGGAGAGGTGATGAGTGTTCCTCACCCGTGGCACTGTGGCACAGCTTGGAGCCTTGCTGGTTTCCACTAAAGTCACTGGGTGCTGCCATTGATAATGCTGTTAATATCTGAATGTCCTGCTTGTTCTTTTAGCCTTGACTAAAATCAGTGATTTCATTCAGTCCCCACTTTAACATGCTTCATAGCTTGATTAGCCATCCTTATGGATGTATTCAGTGCGTGTTACAGAAAGACACAGGACGCTCAGTTCAGGTATGTCCTTCATCAGCCTGCTGCACAGCCTTGGGCTTGTCACTTAGTTAAAACATGGTTGATTGTGCTCTGCTGACTGCCGTGGATGCTGCTAAGCTGAATTGCAGAGGTGTGTGCGGCACTTGGGTACCTCAGTGAGAGTGACTGTGTAAGTACAACAGAGCTGTCGGTCACTGGCTTACCAGACCCTTGAGCACAAGGTCTTGTTCGGACAAGAGCGTTTTACTCTGCGCTGAGCCTTCTTCAGTTGAAAGGTTTGCGTTACATCAACTTTTACTTAAGGTTACTTACGTAATTAGGAAACCTGCCTCACAAATATCAGAGTGCTGTGCAGCATGTAATACTGCGCACACTGTGGTGCAGCACCCCAGTATTTTAGCAATCATTTGTGTCAGTAAAAACTTGTCTGACAGTTCACTGAACTGTGGCTTGTTAAAAGGGTGGCAGTGCTAGCTTACATGCCATCCTGGTTCAGGCAGAAAGGGAGAGAAGTAGCTGGAGATAAACAAAATGGTGTGTTTTATTTAACATTTTGTCTTCCGTTCTTCTTGCAGGGTTGCTAAAAATCCACTCAAATCAGTCTAGTCCACAGCAGGCTGTTCTGACAGTTCCCAGCCAGCTTAAACAGCTCGGTGTAAACACAGCTTCTGGAGGTGTTCAGACAATACTCATGCCTATGAACAAAGGTAAAGGGCAGAGGAGGATGACAGATGGTGTTTGAAAATCCCCTTTGACACAGGGTAGCTCTTGGTCACTGTTGGCATACATGGTCCAAGTTAGAGATAGAAGAAAATGTAGCAAGGAAATTCATCCCTAAACTTTGTGCTGCAAACACTGTCTTGCTTCTGAACATGTTTATTTGTCAAAGTGTATGAAGTTTGATTTTTTTTTTTTCTTTTTCTTTTCTTTGTTGTGTTTTTTTTGTTTGTTTGTTTTGGTTTTGGTTTGGTTTGGGTTTTTTGCTGTTCCTCTCCAGTGATACAGTCACTTTCTACCAGCAAAGTTTCAGCTGTTACAGCTGTCACAGCAGCAAGTACGGTTGTTCCTAGTCCCTCTACAGCATCCATCACTAAAGGTAACAAGAAATTTCTCAGTAAGATAAGTAGTAGAAATAAACTGGTGCTGCTTTATGCAAGTGGCCCGACTATGAAAGTAAACCCTGTGACTGTGGGGTCTAACTTACTTCCATTGTTAGTAGGGTTTAAATCAAGTAAAAATGGCATCTGGGGACTAGAAAATTAACAGTGACTTCCCCCTCAATAAATCCAAAAGTATAGGCAAGTACAGAGAGAAATGAGGATGTTCTAGAAAGCTACCATAAGTACCTTAAACGTTCATTGTTTCAATCCGTCATTGCAGAAATGCATAGAGCAGCATGTATTTAATCACAGTTACTGCTGTCCTCAGAATAGTGACTATGGTGAAAGGCACTGGAGAATGCTTTCCAGCAGCACTAGATGTAGACAGCACGTGTGCGTGCACGCACACACAGGGGAAAGATGTACATACAGTACTTCCCAGAATAATGCATAGGCCAGAGCTGAGATACTCAAAAGTCCAGTTATTGCAGAACTGTCATGCGTCTCTCCCATCCCAGATGAATGACCAGACTGCCTGGCTGTTCTGGGTTGGGAACATCTCTGTCTCTCCTGCTCCTGTCTCACCAGAGTTCTGTCCTAGATGCGAGGAAGCTCACTGATGTCAAAATCAATGATGTCTTCAAAAAAGTTCTCACTTTGAAATGTCATTTCTTGCTCAAACTGTTAGTAGTTTTCTATACAGCTCTTTGGTTACAGAAAGGCCAACGTACATTTGCGGGCAGGTCAACTTAGATCAGGCAGTAATATGCAAAACATCAACGATTGATTATGCAAATGCAAATTTTCTAAAAAGGATAAGATGTGAGCATGTTGAGATTTGGAGGGGGAGGACACATGTTCTGGTGGCTTTCTTTCAACAGAATTGAAGGCCAGATTTGTTCACGGTTAACACTCAGAATGCAAACAACAAATGAAGTGATGTTATGTAAGACCCTTAGTCTCACCGCAGTCTCACAAGACATTCTTTATCAAGCTGACTGGTATTTTTTGTCTCTTAAAATGTGTTCTGTTTCTTTGAAGTTAAGATGGAGCCTGATTCAACAGGACAAAACTGCAGTTCTGTGGGTACCCAAGAAGGCCAAGCAGCAGTAAAAACGGAAGAGAGCTCTGAACTTGGGAATTACGTTATCAAGTAATTGTTCATTTCTCTATAAGGATTTCTGATCTTTGAAATACCAGGGGGAAAGGAGAAGGTTCTAGGGATACGTGCAGTAGTGTTAAGTTTGACCTAGAAATACATTATAAAATCTGTCCCATATGCTGCTGTATCAGTACTAATCCTGTTGGCTGGCGTTTGTTTCAGACAGTGTTGCAGTATTTTCTTTGTAAATGGATTTGTATGCAGGGCTCATGAAAGGGGGGAAAAAAATTACTTGAAGATTTGCAGTTGTTTGGGGGTTTGCTAAAATCTCAAGCTGCTAAAACCTCTTTATCATCCACTGCTTGTATAATTCCCATTGCCATTGTGTATCCTTACTGAGGTCAAACTGCCCAGTGAAATGCAGGTCAAAAAAGGGGCATCTGAAATAAGTAGAACTGTCTCTCTTCTTGCCTCTCTAGTCTTGTAAAGCTCATATACTTCTGTAATTACTTAGTATGAGGGCTGCGTTGGTTCAGAATTGGAATTAAATAATAAAGATCATTGGAGTATTTGTTCACTGGCTGTGAAATCCAGTGCCTTGTTTGTGATGCTCTTGCAAGTACTTGTTCGTGTTTTTTCACCAGAACTCAGTTTGCAGAATTTTCTCTGCATATTTCTTATAATGTGTAGGATGTTTCTTCTGCTCTAGATTCCTCCAGTGGCTGACTTTCCTGTCTCCATGTTTTGAAAAGTTTTGTTATTTGGACATATCCCTGCAGACATTACCCTGATGGAGAGTATGTGTAGGAGACAGGAATAAATCTTAAGTCACTACACACTGGAAATTATCTTAGTTACAAAATAACTAATGGAAAATACAGTTCTTGCCAGATAAATACAGTATGGCTGGTTAAAGTAAAATTTACCTAAACTCCCGTAAGTACAAAGCTTCCCATGCAGTATCCCATGTTCCTGCTGGGACAGCCTGCACTAATAAGTGCGTCGTATCCCTCAAAGTAGTGTTGCATATTGTGAGATGATGCAGTGATTTCTTCCAAGCCTGCCCAAAAAAGCCTGTCTTCAGCTTCTTCATCACGACAAATGCAGCTTCAGATGTGGACACTTCGGCAAGTGGAAGGGCTGTTTGAAATACCTTCTCCGGATTGGAGCACAACAGTTTATCCTCATACTAATGTTGCTATAATGCCTTGGGGCTAGGGACTTTAAACCATGCAGTGATTTTGAAACCTTTTGCATCTGAATCATTGCTTCCAACAGTATTCTTCATTGTGATTCTTTTTATGCCTTGCAGCATAGAATATTTGGAAAACATCCAGCAGCTTTTAACAGCAATAGTGAAGAAGGTTCCATTAATTGCTGAAAAAAGTAAGCAGTAAATTAAAAGCCTTTGCTTTCTGTTTTCAATGTATCAACAGAATGCCTTGCATACTCTGTAGCCACAAAAATTATTAAAAGGCAAATGAAATGAAGCCATTCTCCAAGAGACCTTACTCCAGGGGTTATTCTAAAGATGCTTAGAATCAGCTTCTTCCAATAAAGCCAAGTATGTTGTCAGCAGTTATTAACTTTCACCTGGTTTTTGGTTAGAAATAGATTGTATTTCCTCACGTTAACGGCTGCAAGTAGGTCTTCTTTTCCGTGGTTTGTCCTTAATAGATGTACTTTCTCTCCCCCACCCCCACCCCCAATTTAGTGCCAGGGTTTCAGAAATGCTTGCAAATATGATAACATAGCTCAGCATTGGAATGTGTTTGGTTGGGGTGTTTGCTTTTTTTTTTTTTAAATGAAAGGTGGTAGTTTGCAGGGAAACCTTTTAATCTTTTATGGTACTTTATAATTGCATACCTCTTACTCAGGTACATAGCTGAAAATGTATCAGCTTTCTCTGGTAACTAATGCACTTTGAACAAGTCCTGGAGACTGGGTAGGGCAGACCCTCTCAAGATAAGCACAGTGAGCAAAGTAGGAGTGGGCAGCACAGTAGAGCTTTCATTACATACAGCTCTCTGGCCTACAGTAGCATTCATGAATCCATTGCTTAGGATTCATATCCCCTCCTTGTGCTTTTGCCAGGAAACCTGTTCACTGTTTCATTTTTATATTGCAGTTTGTTGGCAAAAAAAATGTTTTCCAAAGGAAGAGACTTTGACCAGTAAGACAGACTTACAGGTCTACATCGTTACAGTTTTGGGGGGAAGAAGAGGCTTAAAACAGCCCATAGCCACAGGTGTCTGCATATCCTGACCAAGAGGGAAGCTGATTTTGCATTCAAAAACCAAAGTGTCTGCTGCACGTGTGTGTGCTGTGCTCAGAGAGAGCACAGCATTTGTAAGAGTTACAGTCCTTGTTCCTATGAGCATGAAACACATTTCCCTCTTCTTCTCCACTAAATAACATCAAAACCAGAATTTATCTTACTTCACGTGGTAAAATTTAATACTGTTTTTGGCTTTGTGTTTTCTAGGTGAAGATGCAAGCTCTTTTTGTGCCAGTTCAGTGGAACAGTATTACAGCTGGAATATTGGGAAGAGGAGGGCAGCCGAGGTAATCCTCTCCTGTGTTTCGTAAGCAGTCATTAGGGACACAAGAAGGATTTCTGAATTATGGAACCTTCCTTGTTGTTGGCTGACTTGCTTTATGAAGCAATCTGTCGCATTTTAAATGGAAGCATTCCTTACTGCAAGATGCACTGATTTGTGTCCAGGTAGTGATCCAGTTTATTGTTCAGAGACTTTTCTCAAGCAGAAGGGTCTCTAAAGGTCATTTTTCAGTTGGTTCAAAGCAAGATGTTTTTGAAGCATTTCCAAAATCAGAATTTTTGCAAACTGTCTTGTTAGCACTTTATCCTCATCACTCCTCAGTGGCATATTACGGTCATGGGAATTTTAACCAACATACTTTGTCCGTCTTTTCATGGGATTGTGTCTGCTTTCTGTAGGAAGAGAATTGAGGGATCTTATATAAGCAATGCTCATGCTGAAATAGATTGTCAGTTCACTGAAGATAAATATTTCAGTTAATCTGGACCTTTTTGTGTTGTGGTTGTTATGTTTCCCCCTATTTCTTCATAGTTTTGTCATCTTGCTATGGAGTTTTACAGGGAAGATGTTAAAACTGATTAGACCCTCTGCTGTTGCCAACTGAAATGATTAAAGAGTTTAACGAAAATTTTGAGCAGCATATTTTGCTCTAGTGGATTTCTTGCACTATGCCATCTTAGATGTTGCTTGGGAGATGAGACGGTTCAGGTCAAGACAAATGTGTCTGGGCTCCTGTATATGTGTGTCCCTTTTTCTTGAGGTTTTGTTCGGATGAGAAAGCAGAGTTTAAATGACCTGCCTACAGCTGCCTAATATCAGGATTAGGACCATCTTCCACATTTGTTTTTCCTTGTCGTTCTGACTTCTGAGAAAATCATGTTCCTTTTGTTTTCCTTGCAACCTGGGTTATTGTTCTGGGCCATAGTCTATCCAGAAACATTTTAGCCAGTGTGATGAGCTTTCCCTTTGGTTTGTCACAGTGGCAACGAGCAATGACAGTGAGAAAGATCCTACAAGAAATCATAGAGAAGCACCCCAGGTTTCACAACGTTACACCCCTGAAAACAAAGCATGTGGTGCACTGGTGTCGATGCCATGGCTATACTCCACCTGACCCGGAGACCTTGCGGAACGATGAGGACTCGATTGAAGACGTGCTGACACAGATAGACAGTGAGCCAGGTGAGTATGGAGGGACGGAAAGCTGCTTTTTGCCAAAGACGCTGTTTGTTAAATGGCTCAAGACTGTGTGTATGCACACACATGTGCTGCTTCTTCAGGAGAAGGGGATTCTTACTTTCTTTGTTTTTTAACTTGATTCACTCTGGAATAACAGAAGTTGGAGACCTTAAGGGCAAGCCTACAAGTGAGGCTGCCCCTTGTCGCTACCAGTCCTCATGTTCTCTGGGGCCTCTTTTGGGTTTTATTGTGCTTTGGTGCCTTTGGAGGCCCAGTGTAGATAAATCTTATGAGAGATGATTCTTGCCCCACAGTGTAATCATTTATAAATGGGCACACAAAAGAAGCATAGGGAGTAATGACAGTTCTGCCCTTGGTTAAGCTTAGCCTCTGTTAAAAGACTTACCGTGCAAACAGTGTGAATGAGTTCAGGTACGAAAAACCCCCCAGAACTGGCAGCGGCAGTGTGGAGCTCAGTGGGGGTTAATTTAGCTCCAAAAGTGAAGTGAATTGGCCTGTGTGAAGCTTCACGTTGTGTTATTACAGCTGCTACATTATTGTACTAGGCATAGCTCTGGGATCTTCACAGTCCATTTTAGTATGTATTAAACATACATCTTTAATTTCATCCATTCTTCACAGTTAGGCTCCCTTGTTTCACCTTCAGATAATCCCTTTCCCAAAACTGAATGTTTTTCTGTTCTGATCATACAGGGATTTAAGGTATTTCACAGAAGTGTATGGGTTTGATTATTCTTTGCTAAGTCTGGCCCTGCATTGCAGTTGTTGAAGGTGGAAAGGAAGCCTAGAGCCACCTTTTAATATTTGTATCTAAATAACTAGATTTGTGTTTGTCTTTGAAGAAAAGAATCTGTTTATTGTGTAGCTTTCCACTGAAGGTTTTACTGGCTCATGTCGAGCATGCAGAGAAGAGGTTAGCCTTTTGTAATTCCACTGCAAATCTGTCTTCTGATTTTTCTTAAAAAGCATGATAATACTTGTCATAATGTAAAAGATGATTTAGTGCTACATGGTGCCTACATAGTAAAAACTCCATTTCTCCAAGAAAGTTGAAGAGCATCAGACTGCTTTGCCAGTTGTCAAAAAGCTTCTGTGAGAATGTTTAGGAGACTCACATTAGCCTAGTTTTGTTTGACATGCAGTCTTCTTGATTGGTGTAGGGGCAGATGAGGGAGAGGACCATGAGTGTCAGGAAGATATAATTAGAAGGCTCTCAATGACTGTTTGCGTTTCTGTTCATCCTTATGTTTGGTAGGAACTACAAAAATAACTTCCAATTACCTTAATTTCTTACCATATTTTGAGTGTGCATCTGTTTATAAACACCTTTCCATAACATATCATGTGTTTAATTGATTGCTTCTTTTTCAGAATGCCCTTCATCTTACAGCAGTGGTGAGGAGCTGTGCCGAAAACTAGAGGAACTACAGCAATTTCTGAAACGAGAACCAGAACATGAAGAGGAAGTAGACATTCTCAACTTTAGTGAGCCATTAAAAATAAACATTAAGAAAGAACAGGAGGAGAAACAAGAGGAGATGAAGTTCTACTTGGCTTCCTTGCCTGCATCAGAGTTTGTGAGGGACACTGCAGAGAAGGTAATAAGTGAATCATAAAGCTAATAAGAACTGCTGTTAAGCTAGTTGTGGTCTTACATTTATTTAGTTGCCCGCTTTTCATCTCTATGGGCCTCTGGATGCTTTATGAAAGTTTTTATAAATGCCCTGGAAAAATTGGACCTTCTGACTCATGACACTCAGCTGGCCAGTGCTGGCAGGAGTAAGTGAAGCATGCCAGCCAGGAGGTCATTTCAGAGGAGCTGTGTTGCAGGGCTTAGCACCAGAAAAATCATCCTAGAAGGCTAGAAGTAAGGGGAAATGAGGGAAGAGGAGCATTAGCATTGAATTCTTCCTGTCCCATCCCATGAAAGATTTGGGCTCGTTGCTTGGAGCAGTGCTGTTTAATAGCAGCTCCTGAAAAGGAGTTGCGGTAAAGCTAAGACCACAGCAAACTTCTCTACTGCTTGGGCTTCTTCCCCCTATTCAAATTAGGGTAAAAGAAAGGGAGAGGGGGGGTCTTCTCTCACAGCAGCAGGAAGGAAAGAGAGGAGACTGACTCTGTTTGTAGGAAGGAGTGCTTACCATTGTACCAGCAGAGACAGGAGCAGCGTGAGGCGTTTGCATGCAGCAGTTGCGGGATGAAAGAAAGGATCTCTGTCTCCACCTCAAATGCTGCCATCAAGGGACAAACCTTTGGTTCTGCAGCGTATCTAGTCTCTTCCTATGTAGGTGGCAAGGGCACAGGCATGATGAGAGTGTGACTGGGGGATGAAACACTCTTTTGATGCAGAACTTTTGTGCCAGGAGTTAAAGTGGTTTCAGTTGCCATAGTTAGGTGCAGGGGAGATTATGAATAGATGGATTGAATATATGTACAGTTTTAAAATGGAGCTTCCATTCTCAGTCCAAAGATACCCAATGCAGCATGGTTTCTGTGTGGACTTTCTGAAACAAAAATTAAAACCTGCTTTTGTTTCTTCTGTGTTTTAGAGGCATTTCTGCAGGCTGTAAAGTGGTTTCAGTTGCCATAGTTAGGTGCAGGGGAGATTATGAATAGATGGATTGAATATATGTACAGTTTTAAAATGGAGCTTCCATTCTCAGTCCAAAGATACCCAATGCAGCATGGTTTCTGTGTGGACTTTCTGAAACAAAAATTAAAACCTGCTTTTGTTTCTTCTGTGTTTTAGAGGCATTTCTGCAGGCTGTTCTAATGCTCAAGCGTCATTTTCTCCAGATTTTTTTTTTTAATGAAGCCTGAGATTACACTGCCTGAAAGTTCTCAGTATCTGCTTGCTTGTTTTTTAACTACCCTTTGTAATAGATTGTTTCTGTTATCTCATTCTCATCTCATCTGTAGCAAAATGTGGGTTGTGTTATTTGATGTATTAATTTTTTTCTCTCTTTCCTATTTTATAGATAGGGATTTCTTTTCAGCCTGCTGAGGTACAAAAGAATGTTTATGCATCAGTAATAGAAGATATGATTTTAAAGGTAAGAAATTACTTCACATTAAGAACTTTTCTGTAACTGTATTAACCCAGTAATGTAGAAAAAAAGATTGAATATCCTTTTTAATATGCATTTATCAAATCAGGAGATGCAGAGTCTGATGTCTATCTTTGTACATGTATAGAAGGATATAAAACTTCCAAAGAGTGTCATATACTTCTGTGTGTGTTTCTGGCTTTCTAACTGATTTGTTGGCTTGGACACAGAATAGTGATTTGCAGATTCTCACCTCCAGCAAGATACTGACTGATTCTGTAACTTTGAAAGTACCCCTTACTTTGTCCCACCCTTCAGAACCGGGGGCATGGGGGAGGAATCTGCCAGAGTTCTGTAAGACTTGATTATTTTATAAGAGGTTAGCTATTTTTTCCTAAATACTGTTGAGTTCCTTTTTGCCTGGGTTGTCTCTACTGGGAGACTGCTGAATTCCTGCAGACAGCAGCAATTCTGCCTTGTATGAGAAACCATTTACCTATCATAATGAATTTTGCAAAAACGGAGACTGTTTCTTACCAAAGCTTTGAACAGCATGGAATTGAAGTTCTTGGGTTTGGACTGAAGGCTAACACAGATTATTTTTAGCAGTGCTCTGCTGTGTTTCAAGCCAAAGACAATTTTTGGGGTTGTTTATGCAGACTGCTGCTTATTGGAAGATCAGTTTTACAAAAGCTAATTAATTCCGGGTCACACATGCACATGCATGCATACTTCTGCTGTGCTTTCTGTTACTTATCATAGTTGAACTCAGATACAGATACATCAATTTGTAGACACAGATTGTAACCATCAGATTGCTCCATTATAATTGTAGAGTTAATGCCAGCTTTCCTGACTGAACGTCCCAGAAACCTCTGCTCTAGTCTTGATATAGGCACAGAAAGCCAAGAGCCTTAATTAGCTTTTGACTGAACCGTGATTAAGCCAAGTGTGTAGGGCATACGGCTGCCATCTGCTTGCTATCCAGGCTGGGATGTTTTTGTGAAAGTGTCTTAACATAAGCCTGGTGACCACAGGGAGTGGCTAACAAGCATATACCGGCTCCCAGGAGACTATCTGGAATCTGCCATGTACAAAACAACCTCTGGTGTGTGAGAGGCAGGGCCCTAAAATGCTCTTTGAGGCACAGGCTCTGGAACATTGGATCCACCCTGCTGTGCACATACTGCTCTGTAGGTCCAGAGAGAAACCAGACTGGGCAGTTGCAGTCTGAGCTCTGTGCATCTATAGGTCTCTTTCTTTCTATTAAATATACTCAGTTCTTATTACTGTGCCAGTAAAACTCACCTGGGCATCTTGAACAGCCCCCTGCTGATCGAATACAGCATTGAAGTGAGCCAGAATTTCAACTGCTCTTACACTGATACTTGAGCAAATAGCATGTTCCTTTCCTCTTTTCATAATGCTGTCTCCTAATGTTGTCTTTTGTCACAGGCCACTGAACAGCTTATGAGTGATATCCTACGGCAAGCACTGGCTGTGGCATGCCAGACAGCTCCTCACAACAGGTAGAGCAGCTTGTTTCCTCTTAGACCACTTATGCCAGCACTAAGGGCTGAACTGCTTGAGGAATTTAGTCAGATTAGCTCAGACCATGTGAGTGAGGGAATTTATGAACTATATTCTGGGAAGATCCAAGCCTTAGGAGGGCGTTTGTCATCTCTTAGCTCCATAGTGGCAAAGGAGTAATAACATAGACAACATTAAAACCTGAGGCAGGATTCTCTGGTGTTGCCACGCTCAAAGGCAGATCACCTGTTTCTACAGAGCCATGTTGGAAGAACCTTCTCACTCTTGTCCATCTCAGGTTACCATGTAGACAACTTACCCACAGCCAGACAGAACTTAAACAACCTAAATAATCTCTTCTTTATTTTACTGATACACTCTTTTCTGGCTCAGATACTGAGTGATTTTTATGGTAACAGTTAGGCCACATTTTGTTTTCTGTTCAGCACCATGATTTGGGATAGCTTGAAATTGTAAATATTTACTTGTATGCAATATATAAATATTTTTATAATATATATTAAACATATATATGTTATATATAAAAATATATATACACATAGTCTGTGCTATAGAAGTTCAAGAATTAATACTTCAGCACTTGATTTTCCTGTCCCAGTACCCAAGATGTTTCCCCCAGTCATTTGAGAGTGACTTTTTTGTGCTGTGACATTTTAATGTTTTTCCTGTGTTGCTGTAACACCTGCTCTTTTATCCCTTTTTCTGATTGATCTTTTTTCTTCTGTTTTTTTTCACCCTGTTAGTAAATTTATTGACTTGTTGGTTTATGGACACGTGTCTTTTTATGTATTATAATAACATCTCTGATGCATTCCCTGCAGGACTCCAAGAGAGATCACAGTGATGAATATTCACAAAGCCATCTGTAGTATTCCATTTCTTGACTTCCTCACAAACAAACATATGAAGATACTAAATGAGGAACAATGAAATAGAGCAGAGAAGATGCTACAGGAAAGGTGGATTTATGACTGAAGTTGGGTAGACAAATCCAGTATTTCTGTAGGACACTCTTATACACATTTATAACATTGGGCTACTAGATTGTTACCTCCAATTAAAGATGCACCTTAATGCAACAAAATGATGCTCTGTTCCAAATCAAGTTGTTAAATGTCAGTGTTTACTTGGTAAGTGTATGTTCAGTGGCTGAACAAACAGTGTCAGTTTGCATCGAATTGCTAGCTGTGGGAGACTCCACAGGCCTGGTCCCTCTGAGACAGCTGTATTGATGAGATTGAACATTTTTTTTAAGAAAAGAAATTATGGTTTTTTGATGCAGTCTACATATGAGTTGATTTCCCCATGCAGTGGGCAGAACAGTTGCTTTGGTACTCTGAACATGAGAAAAGTCAAAGGCAGCTTTTAAAGGTGGGTTATTTGAGTACATGGGTGGGTTGGTTGGTTAGGTTTGGGTGTAGGGGAGCAGAAGGCTGATGGCTACAATAAATCCTGCCAGTCCTGCTTGAGCATGATGTATGTGACTGAGAACACAGCTGGGTAGGCTTATCATTAGCTTATTCAGCTAAGTGTCACCTAACCAAATTCCTTGCCTCTCTAGAGGAGGTGTCAGATGTCACCTTTCTTAGTCACCTCAGAAAGGATAGACTGGCACATGCTCAACCAAGATGAAGAACCTATGGTCAGGCTTGGTAAGATTTGACTGACCACTTGTCCTGCATGGGAAAGGGGAGGAGCAAGGACTGTATTCAGTGTTTGTGGGCTTGGACTGGCTGAAACCCTTTGCTTGCCCAGCGAGTGGCTCCCCGGGCTGCCAGAAGGTTTGGAGTGTGCTGGAGGGCAGGTGACCAGCTGTGTTGTACAAGTCTTAATGTTTTGACAGCATTCAGTAATGATCAGCTTGGATTGTGAAGTGCTGTGGGAGCAGCACCCCTTTGGCTTAAGTTCTGCTCAACACAGAGAGGCCCGATAGGATCAAAAAAACAGAGGTTTGCTGCTTGTGGGGAGCTCCTCTGATGTCTTGACTGCAGGAAGAAGTTCTGCTACTAACTCCAGCACTTACCTGTCTCAGGAACATCACTGGTGTAGGAGACATGTCTGCAGCCTGGCTATCAACACCTCGCTGAAGAAGGCTTCGCTGGCAACATCCTGACCACCCGACATCCACCACCCCTTTGTCCTGCCCCATGGGTGCTTGCTGGTAGCGTGAATAAGCCATTGTAAAGTTGGTGGGACTCCTGTTGGACTGTCACGCTTTCAGAGTGCTTGTTTTGTGAGGCAGTGCTGTCATGTGGGTGGAGCATGGGTCAAACAGCCAGAACCTCCAATGTGTTGATCTCAGCTGGGTCTCTGATCTGCTGCATGGCCTTTGATTTAATCACTCTGTGCCTCAGTTTCCCCATCTCTGAGCATGGGGAGCAGGATACCTACCTCACAGGGGTGTACTGAGGCCTCGCTCTTGTTGGTGCCGTGCTTTGACAATACAAAGCCTTTTATAAACATTAAACTACAGTTATCTTTCCTGGCCTGGGGTAGGAACAGAAATCTTCAAAATGTTATCTTTTGGTGCTTTTTTTGGGGCTAGAAGACAGGTGATGGTAACTCCAGTAGTGTGCAGGAACTGTGGAAGACGGTTCAGTTTAGAGGGTGGTTTCAGGCTTCCAAGGAGAGTAACATACGTTTGGTGCGGTTCTTAAACTGAAGAAGGTACTATGTACCTCAAATGAGATGCTGCCTGTCTTCTCCACCTTAAATAAAACTAGGGTCTGCAGATAAGCCCCCCTCAGTTCATCAGAGCTAACAGGGAGTTATAGTTCGCTTGAATAAGAGTGGCAGAACCTGGCCCTTGAATCTAGGAAATGGGACCAATGGATGAAATCCAAACAGCATTCAGAGAAGGACTTAAATGCCCCCTAGAAAGGGTGTTTCAGATGCTCTAGATTCAAAAGATAATCCTGGCTTGTTCGGGTGAGCTGAGTGCAGGATTGCCTGCACAAGTAAAGTACACAGCTTAGCCCTGACATTAGTTTTTCAGCTGAGGTCAGTGTGAAGGAGTCGAGCAGTGATGATTATGTTTGAGCTCAGTGTTGAGAGTCAGGAGGAATCCAGGTAGTTGGGGAGCTGCAAGCCCCACACTTTCTTTGTAGGCTGTAGTGAACTCAAAGTCCATACTGCTTTCAGGCATCCCTGTAAACAGCTTTTACAAAAGAGAAGGGCATTTTCAAGATATCTGTCACTCCCTATGACAGCATGCAGGTTGTGTGGGAACAGCCTTTTGGGCAAACTCAGTCATGCTATGATCTTCTGCAATGACACATGCATTTCCAGCCCCCGTCTCTTGTGGGCTTAGTTTCTGGGATTTTGATACACCCAGAGCAGCTCTTGAGGATGCAGAAGCTCATCTTTGGGCATCTGTTTGCAAATTGTGGCTTCCTTGCCTGTGTCCTGCTTTTCTGTGAGGAATGGAGTTTCAGAATGAGTCCTGAACCTGGCCCTGAAGCAGGCAGGTAAATGCCCCTTGTTCTTAATGGGGTTCTTGCAGTGGAGATCTATTGCTACATTTCTGAGCAACCACAGGTTATTCTCCTAGGAGATGCTATATTAATAATATATAAAGTTTGCTGAAGAAAAATAAAATCTGTTAAAAGCAGATAGAAAATAACACATTTGTTTAGTCCTTCAGATGTAGGAAACATTTGCAACAAGTTCTTTGAATTTTGAAAAGTGGTGGGAGAAAAATTTGTTGGCGAGAAGTTCCTGTAGGAATTGCTTGGATATAAGTTAGAGGTTGTGGAATTTCATGCACCCGTTCAGGTGTGTGTGGGACGCTACAGATGATAACGGTGTGTTGAAATGTTACGGTATATTTCTCTGGCTTTCTAAAGAGTCTTGATACAAGCTAAAGATCTCTTTACAAATATTGCGCCTATTTGTAATGCTGAGTGTTAAGTCCTTCATGTTATCTGTATTATACTGTATAATTGTGTAAGATACGTATGTTTACAATAAATTCTTTTATTAGCTGTGATAGGATTGTCTTGACTGTCACCTGTCACTCAAAGAAGTTTCTCCAAATCCACAGACTTTTGTGTGCTCTGTATATTCAGAATGTTTCAGTTAGTTCTGGATAAAAATTGGTAGTTGTGGAATTGATCTGAAGGAAAAGGTAATTTTTCCCTTTTGTAGTTATTTTAAAAAGCTCTTGGTTTTGGAGGTTGGGGGAAGGGAAGCCAGGAGCTCAGCAAGCTTAGCTTCTCCAACTTTTCATTCTCCAGAGCAGCCTGTTTAAACAGCAAGTAATTGGTTTGTGTGGAAGATTGAAAAGCATGGTGGGTTGACGTTGGTCGGCTGCCAGATGCCCACCCAGCTGCTCTCTCACTCCCCTTCAGCAGAACAGGGGGAGAAAATAAGATGAAAAAGCTTGTGGGTCAAGATAAAAACAGGGACATGGTGTACCAGTTACCATCATAGGCAAAACAGACTCAACTTGGGGAAAATTAGTTGAAATTCTTGCCAATTAGAATAGAGTTGGATGGTGAGAAACAAAGACAAAAAAAATAAAACAGCTTTCCCCCCACCCCTTTTTTCCTAAGACTCTACTTCAGTCCTTCATTCCTGATTCCCACCTCCTCTCCCCCCACAAAAGGTGCAGGGAAATGGGGGGGTTGCCCTTAACAGTACCTCCTTGCCAGTCTTTCCTCTTCCCTTTCTTAAGCATGCTCTCACAGGGGTGCCATGGCTCCTCTGCAGGGCTCAGCTCCCTCAGCTGCCCTGGGGCCACTGGAACCGGCTGGGTCCGGCACAGGGCAGCCCTGGCCTCTCCTCACAGAGACGCCCCAACCCCACTGCCACCACCTGGGCACATGAATGTGATACAAAAAGAAACGGAAAAAAGTAAGAAAAGCTAACTTCTCTGTTTTCCCCAGGCTGTGGAGAGGAATCATAGGTCTATGTGAGCAGACTTAATGCTCCGTTGTCTTTCAAAATACTGCAAAACTCGTTCTTGTTTGTACTAAATCCCATACAAATGCCTCCTCTAAATGAGCACACACTGCGCTGCCTTTACACTGCCAGAGCCAAACAAATGACGACGACGTGGCCAAGGAAGCCTGACTGCACCCTGTCAGCTGGGCCCTTGATGCTAACCATGATGCCCCCTCTCCTGGCTGCTGCAGCCCTGACCGTCACGTTCATGAGCATATCTCCAGGACGTGGTGGTCAGGTGCAGCATGCCCAAAAGGTGCCAGACCATCTGCTTTAGAAATGAAGTCATTTGCACGCAGAGCCGGTGCAGGAGCCAAGCGGTGTGTCTGGGTCCCTGGGTGCAGTCTTGGTGACGCCAAAGCCTGTGCCACCAGGAACGAGGGATCGTCCATGCCTTCTGTGCCATCTCTGCCCTGGAAACAAACACAGCCTCTCTGGGCTACATGGCACCAACATCCATTTGTGGTAAACCAGGTTGGTCCTTAGGAACGTACATTACTGCAGTGGCAGACAGAAAATTGGTATGAATAAGGCAGAGGTGATAGGTTTGCATCTGATTGTTCAGCTTCCAAGAAATTAGTGCAATGCAAAGAGAAACATGTAGTTCATGAAAGCAGGCAAATCATTAATGTGCTGCTTGTGAACTTTTCAAGTTCAGGTAAAGAGAACTGTCCGGAGTAATGGAGTTATTTCCCACATCAGAGCTTCACCTGAGCATGTGGAAGTGTGGGTGTTCACAGCTCCCTGGCATAGTGGATGCAGCTGGCACAATGCTTACTCTCAGCATTCCAACAGGCCAGGTGTCAGCAAGATGGAGCAGAAGAAGCATGTTCAGTGTCACCCTATAGGTAGTAAATTATAATGCTTCAGGTTCAAAACCTTCCTTTTAAAGGACATTTCTTTATGTGTCAAATAACCCTTGTTTGCAGTGTGATTCACGGTTGGAAAGCCTTGATGGACTTGGATGTGAACCCAGAGCAACTGGGAAGACAAATACTAGTGTGAGAGCAGCGTTGGAAGCAGTCCCGGCATCGTGACTCCCTGGAGCCTGCAAAACCTGTGTAGATTTGCCCTCTTCAGAGGAACTTGGTGTGATGCCTTTCGATTTGGCTGAGGCAGGCACTTTCTGTGCAAAATCAGGTAAGTTGCAGACATCAGCAGCCAGTTGCATCACCCTGTCCCTTGCAGTGGTAAGTACCTGCTTGGTTTTCTTTCCATTCATCCCTCCTGTAGCTGGAGCCAGGCAACAGCTCATGAGCCTTTGGCTTTCTCCTGGAAGTCTTCTGAGGCATAGCTAGAAGAGCTGGCATCACACTATCTGGGTGTCATGGTTTAACCTCAGTTGGCAACTGAGCACCACACAGCTGCTCGCTTACTGCCCCCCCCCTCGGTGGGATGGGGGAGAGAATTGGAAGAGCACAAGTGAGAAAAACTCATGGGTTGAGATAAAAACAGTTTAATAATTGAAATAAAATAATAATAATGCAATAATAATAATAATACACAAAGCAAGTGATGCACAGTGCAATTGCTCACCACCTGCCAAACGATGCCCAGCCAGTCCCCGAGCAGCGGCCCCCCCGGCCAGCTTTCCCAGTTTATGTACTGAGCATGACGTCCCATGGTATGGAATGTTTCTTTGGCCAGTTTGGCTGTGCCCCCTCCCAGCTCCTTGTGCACCTGCAGCCTTCCCAGTCAGTAGAGCATGGGAAGCTGAAAAGTCCTTGACTAGTGTAAGCACTGCTTAGCAACTACTAAAACGTCGGTGTGTTATCATCAACTTTGTTCTCATCCTAAATCCAAAACACAGCACTGTACCAGCTACTAGGAAAGAAATTAACTCTGTCCCTGACGAAACCAGGACACTGGGGAAGCTGGTTGTACCTTCAGCACCTTTACTCACTAAAATGTTCTTGGGAGCAACTGTAAAGCGATGGTCTCTGTTAAAATTCAAAGCTAGCACTATTTTCCCCGTTATCTGTGTGAGATGGCAGAGTGAAACTGAGGTGAAATGCAAGTTGCTTGTCCCTTTCTGTTAACAGGGCACATTGCGGGCACCGCTGAAAGGGGAAGTTAAGAGCATGGCACCTGCATCAGAGTAGATCTAGCCTCTGTGTCCCCCATAGTGAATGTAGCAAGTTGGTATCATTGGTTCATCCCCTTTTCCCCTTCATGTTGATGGACTGCTTGCTGAATAGTTTGCTTTCCCTTTGAAAATGTCTGGGAAAAATCCCATAAGTGATTATGAATTCTGCAGAGCAACAGCTTTCCTTTGGAAAGCAGCTGCGGTTTCAAATCAGCTGTCGGGCCACAGCTTGAAATGTGCCTTGGAAGCCATTCTTGCTGGGGGTCTGTGCCTGCAGGTAAGCTTGAGGAGTAAGGAATTGAATGCTGATGGCTGTGAATGCAGTCGACCATCTCCACGACACCTTGCTTGGTGTCCTGTGTGCTGTGCTGTCCTGCACGTGCAGCTCTGCGAGACAGAAATTCAGTGACAAATTGTCCTGCAAGGTTGAATACCCAAGGGTTATGTTTTAAAACAAAAAAAAAATTGGGAAAGAACTAATAGCCAAAATACATTTTAATTTATTAAATTAAATCCAGTTCATTTGATAAAATACAAGCTTATTATATTACCAGTTTGTTTAGAACTGGGTTGATTTTTTTTTTAAGAAATACAGTGAATTAAGAAGAGAGACTGAATAGACAATTTATCCTTTTTTCTTTTTTCTTTTTTTTTTTGCTGTTAATAAAGTCCAGGATTGAAATGAACTTGAATTGTTTGAACAAAACTGTTAAAAACATTATAAAGAGATTAAACAAGCAGATTGAATTCTTAGAAACATCTAACATGCAAAACCTTTAGTACAGTTTGAATGTTTCAAATGAATTTCCTGAAAAATGAATCTCCTGAAAAATTATTTTGGCAAGCACTGGTATTACTGTACGTTCCTCTGAGTCCACGGATGAGCGTGGGAAGTGCCATCCCTTGTCCCAACCCAACCAAACGCAGCTTACTGCAGATGTTACCTATTCTCGTGGTTGTGTTCGGTCCTGCTAGCGTAATGAACAGAGGTGGCACCGCTAAATTCTCACATAATGCAGTGAGAAAATGCTGTCTGCATGTATTCCAAATACAATCCGCATGCCAACAGTTCAAAAGTTGTTCTTATGGGAATTATCAGCAATGCATACGTGTTTGCAGAGTCCCCAAAGTTCGTTAAATTTGTCTTCAACTTCAGCTAGTAGGAAGGTTAAGAAAAAAATCCTCCTGTGTTAAAGTCCATTTCATTACAGATGAATGAATATCCAATCACTGTTCAAGTCTGAGGATAGTTTCCTTTCGTTCTAGCCAACACATTTGTGTGTTTCAAACACATAAAGTAAAAGTTTTTTCCCCAAAATAATTAGCAAAACCATTAAATAAGCAGTAGAGTAATTATCTTGCATAAGTCATTGAAATAGAAACTGTAAACCCACTACAGTCTCGATGAACAAAGGCTAAAAAATGGTTTCTTAAAACACGTGTACCTCAGCAAAAGTTAAATGCACACCAGTCTAAAAAAATCAGCTTTAGAATAATGATACTTAAAATGGCCTATCTTAAAAATGAAGGATGTCTTACATTCTACGTTGCATTTTTCTTTAAGAAGAGTTTCTAAGTAACATTTGCTTCTGGTTGTTCCTAGCATTAGCGTTACCAATATACAGGCAATAATTTAGGAATTTCAAGGCAATATTGTCCACCTTGCATATGCAAAGAGTTAATATTTATTAAAAGTATAAGCATGTCCTTTTCATTAAAGGATCACAAATTGCTTTAGGTAAAATCCATATACAATATTTACACTCACCCTAACGGCTATATAAATTACATAAATATTTAGATCCTCTGGAGTCTGGTAGGTGTGTAGCTGACTCTGTCCATGCAATCCTCTCCAAACCAGGCTGGTGTGTTACCATCAGGGCTGTCTCCCAAAGTTCGGTCCCCTCTTGCTCCTGCATCAGCCCACCAATTTTGGAAATATCCAGCTTTCCAGCCTTTAAAGCCCCAAGACACTGCATGTGCCAGTTTTATTTTAGAGTTCAATGATGCTGGCTTCCTCCAGCTTCTAAAACAACCCTGGAAGTTCAGACCAGCCCCTTTGATGCTATGATTTCTGGTGATGCCATTTGAGGTCCTATTTCCAAAACCCCTCAAGAAGCTCAGAAGTCAGCCAGACACTCCCTTGTCTTTCACTGGCCTACTTAGAGGGTGCTGCTAAATAAAACTCTTTTTGGTTTTAATTATCCATCCCGCTTGTGATTGTTTTCCCTCCCACCCTGTTAAGTTAAGCGTAGGGTTGTTGCCTGCAATACTGCCTTTGCTGCCCAAAGTCAATCTCCTAATGTGACGCCAGCTGGCATAGTAATGAACCTGCTCCTGTGAAAACTGGGTCACTCCTTGCAGCGTGTTTTGCCAGTTCTGAACCGAGCGCTTTGTGGTTTGTTGTGTTAACAGAAAGTGTGTGTGCATATCATTAATCACTGGAGCTGCTTTTGATAATACTAGTTCTTTGATCTTAACATTCCTCATGAAAATTGCATAGTGATACATCTTAACAGAAATGCCGCGTTTAAGCTGCCTGGGTGTGAGGCGGGTCCAGGTTCACACGTTGAGGATCCGTGATGGTGCCTGGAAAACAGCAGAAGGATTGGGGGAGAACCTGGTCTTCACCTCTGGGATCTAGTGGGGTGAGGGGGGAGAGAAACGTTAGTGTGACACAGGGTGCGACTGTCTAGAGAGTTTGAGGGGTCTGGAGCGCTGTGACGATCTACCTGCTCTCTCCTGTAACGTGCCACTACCCGACAAGCGTTAGCTCTTGGCTGGGTGTCAATGAGACTGGCCTCGGTGTACAGGATGATTCAAGGGCAGGTGTGATGCTGTGCCACCAAGGAGGGGCTTTGTTGTAACCCAGCCCTTGGACCTTGAGGTGTGTGGTGTGATGGGGGGTAAACATGGCTGGGTAGGCCTTGGCAGGAACCAGCCTCTGCAAGATAAAGAGCTGCCCTCTTCACAGAGCCCCGCTGGCACATACTCTACAAACATCACAACAAACGTACTGCTGGACTGGTGCTGCATTTAAGTGAGAGGAATTACAGTGGTGTGTGTCTGGTCCTTAACCTTTTGAAGGATGCCATCCAGGCTCTGTCAAAACGCTCCACTGTAATGCTTTATGGGGCCACAAGCTATGTGTGCTGTGAACAGAGGGCCAGGCTTGGAGTACCCAAAGGAGAAAAATTGGTTACTGGCCATGCCAGGCTGTGAAACTGCAAGGACTTTGATAAGGATGTAAACTCCTCAGGCCTGGAGGAAAGGTAGAGATAACGGAGGTTGCTCTCTCTGGTGTCTGTGGAGTCAGAATTTTACCCAACATGTAGCTGTTGTGGTTGTACTGAAGCATGAAGAACACCTAGATGCTTGTGTCTTCCCTAATGCTTAAAACCCAACGGATTTGAAACAGGACTGGCCTTAGCTGTGCATCCAGCCCAGGACTCTGGGTGAATCTGGCCATAAAACATGAAAGGGTGGAAAGCTTTGCTGGGTGCTGAGTATTCTGGTGCACCATCCAAGTAGAGAAAGAAGAGCAAGACCACAGGCAAAGAGAGTATAGGGAAAGCAATCAATCTGGTTGTTTTTGTCATTGCATTGTTCCAGTTTTTCCATTCCTCTGGGGATGCATCTGACACGCTAAGGAACAAGAGGAGCGTGACAAACAGCCTGTGCACAGCTCAGTAGCTGGGGAGAACCAGCAGTCTGAGTCCTGCATGCAGGCTGTCAGGACACAATGTAAACCTGACTCCCACGTGTCCAGTGAAGCCATGGGCTTCAGGCAAGAGGGAAGGTCCAAATCATAGAATCATTAAGGTTGGAAAAGACCTCTAAGATCATCGAGTCCAACCGTCAACCCAACACCACCATGCCCACTAAACCATGTCCCTAAGTGCCACATGTACACGTCTTTTAAATACTTCCAGGGATGGTGACTCAACCACTTCCCTGGGCAATGGCCAAGTGTAAACCAGGGGGAGTCTGACTTCTGTTTGAACTGGTGGCTCCTTGGCACCATCTTCATTCCACACTACACCTTTCCCATGCTGTCTGTGAGAGAGGCCGCAGTGGTACCCTGGGGCTCCAGGAAATGGGACCTTTGCTTACATGGTCCAGAGTGCAGTGTCCTTGGCGGTGTGTGTTTGTGTCTGGGATTGCAGTCTTCTCTTTCTCTTCCTCGAGAACTGGGATAGGGACTCTGAGGGGTTCATCTAGGACCCTCTCCTTTGCATCCTATCTGCCAAATAGGAAGACACTGTATTTTGCCTCTCCAGGGTCAAAATACAAGATTAAATACAAGGGTCAAAATACAAGGTTTAAGGGTTAAATACCGTCTATCCTCATTGCTGCACCTCAGTAAGCAGCCCAGACTATTCAGAACAAGGAGGAAGTTTTGGTGAGGTTTGCAAATTCTGTTTTGCCTGAGGTCACTGTCCTACTTTCAGTGGAGCTGGATATACCCATCGTATGCCTTGTCGCAGCAGTGTGCCAGCAATCCTCTGTGGAGGAGACACTTGACTGTCTGCTGATTAAACACTTCTTCCTCATCTCCTCCAAGGCAAAGATTTACTTTTTACATGTGGCCCTGGAGTAGCTGCTATTACCTCTAACGGCACGGCACACTGCGGCTGGGGAATTCAGCCCCAGCCCCGTCTCTGCTTTCCAAGTCACTCAACGCAGCCTGTGCACGGCTTTTGTGGTTGGTTGTTCTCTTTGGTGGTCTAATGCACAAAGCAGCTAAACCAGAGCCTTGTCGGTGTGCACTTTCCTTCCTCGTGGGGATGGGGAGTGTGTGGGGCCCTGCCAGGGAAAACACTGAGTACAGACAGAAGGTTTCCTCGTGGGATTTTCAGTAACACTTAGATGTATTTCGCTAACAAGAGAACAATCTTATGCTGGTATAGAGGGTTGTAGAAACTCACAGGAAAATCCCAAGGAAGTCTCAGAGGCCCAAGAGCTGTGCGGCTCAGCTGCTCGCCACAGCTATATCATCCTTGGTGTTGGTAGTGGGGGCAGCTTCTGCCCTTACCAGGACAGGGGAGTTTTGTCCTGTCTGGGTGGGTGCTGTTCCTTAGGCAGCGATCTGCAAACATTCCCATGCGAGGACCTGTGTCCATGGTTGATGTTAGCACCAGAGGTTGAATCTCATGCTACAGCCCTAACACTAGTGCACACTGACCACTCTGAGTGTGTGCAGAGGGTGTTAAATGCACCTTACGCAGAGAGGGAGAATGACACACACCTTGTACATAAGGTATCCAACTGAGCGAATCACAAATCTTGAACTTCCTGACTGTCACGCAGTTTAAAATCTTGGTCTCAGGATGAATTATGATAAGTTACAACATGGCATTCTCTAGCATGTTTCTCTGAAAGCAAGGGATGGCCACATTACCTAATGGGCATGAGAGAGTGGTCAATGAGGACATGGTTTTGTTCTACACGCACCACACCAACAGCAAATGAGGAATTCCTGATGTGTACTTTGGGCTTTACTCACATTGACTCTGGGATTTTAAAAAATGTTAATTACCTTAAAATCTGCCTTGTAGCTTGTCTCTTGAACAAAATGGTCTTCTGGGATAATGAAGCCTTGCTTTGTCTTTATAGGCTTCGATGGTTTTGCTCCAGTCCATGGGCGATATTCTTGCCTGAAATGAGATTGTCAAGACAGAAGATCCCATAAAACACAACATAATCACAGGGTACTTCTGCTCAGAGTGGTTGCAAAGCCAGAAGGCAAGGCTGGTTACAATCAGCTCATAATATCGAACTTGTCTAAGGCATACTGAGAATAAAAGAACTGAGTCTAGAGGCCTGCTTCTCTCAGAAAGCCCAGGCTGAAAGATGCAACAGGGCATAGACTGGGCTAACTGGCTGCCCTGACTTAACTCTTCTTTTATTCCTGGCAAAACGTGCTCTCTCCTGGAGGTGCTTGGTGCTTTTCTCCTGGATAAAAAAAAGTCAGGGTGACTTTTTGCTTGATAGCTCATTGACCATTACAATGTAAAACATTGGCTGACTCATTGGCCACTTACAATGTAAAACATCTTGGTCTGGGGCTGCAAGTGCCTAGCCCTCACGCATGTGGAGGGAGGCGGCTGCTGGTGTTCCCTTACTTGGCTTTAGCTCTCTTGGCAGCAGGCACATTTGCCAATACGTGCTGCGCTGCGCCTCTGTGGCAATTCAGTCTGAAATGCATCCGAAGGGAGACACCATCTCAGCTGGCAGATGCTTCCACTGATATTTTCCTTCAGATGGGGGCAAGTGCTTTGACTTTGCACGATCATGTCTGAGAAGAAGGCACTTGGCTGACTTACTCTTGGAGCAGTGACGTCTCAGAAATGGGCAACACATGTTTCGAGAGCACTGAAGAACAGCATGGTGGGGTCTGGCTTAACTCGGCTGCCAGCTCCCTTCCACAGCCTTCCCTCTGCTTCTCTGTACCTCTTGTCACAAACAGGCTTCACTAATGCCCTCTCCATCAGGACTTTCTGGATGCTGCAGTAGCAGCCAACTGAGACGGCTTGTTTGCTCTCAGGAGAAGACACAAGTCTGCTCTTTTTGTGTACGTATCTCTGGCAACCAATTCAGGCAGCTCTGTAGCAAAAGGAGAGGTGACTAATGAAGCTGTGAAAATTTTACATTCATACCCTGGCATATTTAAATAATAGCTGAATTTTACTAGCTGATTATAGACAGGATCGAGGGGTAAGAGTGACTCCTGAGCCATGTCCAGGCTAGGGAAATAGGCTGTGTTTTAAAGTGCCAAGCTTAGCTTTGGTCACAGCCTTTCTAATTTTCATTCTTTCCAAGCATGTTATTTGCTATTTTGATAGTAGCTGCAAATTCTTCTTTTAAAAATCTTATTTCAAGTGTGTAAGTGTGGAGTATTATTTTAGAATGTGTAGTTTGGTCTTCATCCTTTTAGTATATTACTAAAATATCCGCTGCCTGGTTTATGCTTGATTTCTAAACAGACTCAGCCCTAAAATGCTGCCTCTTTTCTTGGTTGATTTGTAGATACAGGGTACAACCTTGGACTGTATCTAAGCCAGTGAGAAACGAGAATGCTAACAAAATTAATTCTAAAAAATTAAGTTACTGTTTCTTGACTGAGTTAGCTGCCAGCACTGACCTCCTGTCAGGGTGGATGAGTGTGGGTGCAGGCACAAGGAAACAGGCAGAAGCCTGCAGCTGGGGCTGACAGCAGTTTGTCAGCTTGAGTGGAGGTGGAGTGAGTTCTTAAATCCACTCAGTTAGTAACGGATATTGCTCTAAGAAAAGCTTCTTGCCCATTGGAAAGCAAAACCAGGCCCCTGTCAGGGCTGTCTATGTGCACTGCAAATCTTGTCTATAATCGGTTTGCTCTCACTGTTCTGAGCTGCCACCTTCTGCCTTCTCTGCATCTTGCTGTTCAAGCTTGCCAAGGCAGCAGGTTAAGTGCCTGCACAGCTCTCCCAGTGCTGGTGGTGCGGTTCCTGCTGCTTTAGCACCTCAGGATAAGGAAGCACCCTTGCAGAAAGGTGATTTTGGCTAAGCAGTGCCCCAAGAAGGTAACCTTTCAGCAGGGAATCCCAGACACATGTGAATGCCGAGTTAAATCTGAGCTCTGCTCTGCTGTGCAGCCAGAAGGAGGACACAGAGCTACTGGGCAAAATACCAGCAAAATGGTACAAAGCCATCAATTACATCCCAGCAGTTTCCAGGAACTGGAACGTGCCACCCCACATAAAGCTGGATCACATCAAGGATGCCGGTGGTATTGATTCCTAACCATTCATCCTTGTGCTGGCTGGTCTCCCCGCCGCATTACGCTGCAATGGAGTGTGTCCCCGGCTTTCAATGAATGACTGTGCCACCCGTCTCTGCAGCCAGCTCTGTCTCGCTGCTTTATTGCAGATCATTTGCTGATTTGGCAGGCCCCCAAACACAGCCCTTTTGGATCTCAGGACCCTCGTTTTGGCTGGAAGCCAAATTGTTCTCCTCTCAGCCTGGATAGCCAAAACTGTTTTTGAGGCACCTACATGTAATGAGGAAATGCTCTGCCTTCACCCACAGAAACAGAAATGTGAGGGCAGATACAGTCACGGCTCAGATCCACAGTAGCATTTCTTATTTGGACTCAGCATTTCCTCCTGGGAGAACCCAGGACTCTGAGCCACAGGGAAGGGCTGGGCAAAACAGAGATGACTTATCCCCTCTGGGAGCTGGGGTACTTGAAACAAAACAAGAAATTAAAATTATAACCTTTGGTCTAGAAAGTACAGCTAACTAAAGTCACTCTGTCTTTCAGCTTGCAGGACACATGCACTCATCTCCAGCCGTATAGCCAAGAGTCAGAAGAAACACAAGCCCAAATACCAGTTTGGAGGGGAAATAGCCTCTAGGCCCATAACTCAGTCATGGAGTCATGAGGAGTCAAAATGCATGAGCTACGCAGAGCCTGGGGAAGAGGAACAACCTCTTTTTAATGTTACTTAGTTTAAGATGTCAAGTGTCAAGATATAGTGACTGTCTCCCCCCTTGTACTCCCTGGTGCAACATTTGCTCCCTGTGCTTGAGGAAGCCAAAGTGTCATGTCCAGCTCAGCCAGTGCATTACCTCTCCCGCCCTTCCCCATGTCCGTCACTGCGAGTGGTATCTAGTCCAAGACCACACAAGTAGCAGTTATTAGCAAGAGAACAGCATGGTGGGAGAGGAAATTACAGAAATGGCATGGAGAAGGAGGGAGCCCTGTATGGTGTGACATCCAGCTGCTGCTGGGGATGAACACAAGAGACATTGACTGTTGCTGCTGGAGGTAGTCATCTTCATCCTCCCTGCTGTACCTCTCCTCCTCCTCCCCTTGTCCCTAGACAGCTGCAGTTGTCAGGTTACTTTGGGGCTGCAAGGACCTATGGTGGAGGGGAAATAGCCTCCAGGCCCATAACTCAGTGTCCAGGCTCTCTTCAGGTTCTGGTTTGCTCTCCATTGTTACAATCTAGAGGTGAGATTTTTGATCTCCATAAATAGAAATAACCCAGTGGTACTTAGAAGCACTAAAGCACTGGGGTTGTGAAAGAAAAAGGCCTCCTGAGTTGTAGGAAGGCTTTAAAAAAGTAGAGCTCAAAAGGGAAAGGCTGCTTTTTGTGTACTGCTGTTGCTGTACATTTGACTCGCTCTAAGAAGGAATAAGAAGCAGCTTTTTACAGGTGGTTGCCCCTTTACTCTGTGGAACTGCTTTGATCACATAAATCACTGGTTTGTCGATCATTTCTTTGCTCTTTCTCATAATTGCTTAATAAAGCCTGGGGAAAGGCATTTCTTCTTTTGCAATGTGTCAGGATAAGTTGTCTGGAGGGGAAGGTTTGGATCAATGCAGTGTGGGGAGCCAGGAGGCTTGTGGCCTGCTGGGACAGTTTAACCCCCCAGCGGTGATGGGAAATGGAGGAAGTGAGAGTACAGCTCATGTGTATGCTAGAAACAAAAAAAGTGTTGGACTATAATGACCAGAGGGTTACTACAAAGCCCAGCTTTGAAGAGAGCTGTTTCAGTCAGCTGGTGGTTGTGTGCCATCTCCCTCCCTGAGCGAGCAGGACCCCCTGTACCAGGGCTGTCGAACAGCAAGACAGGGCACCAGGCGGGGGTGATGGTCCCACCAGCTCGCCTCACGATTCACCATGTGGCCTCACAGACTTCAGGGCATGATTTGGGAATGATGGATTCAGGATTGGTCCTTCTGTTCCTTCCAAACACAACGTGCCGCTGCTGCCAGCTCTGCCTGCTGCAGCTCAGGCTGCTGGGTGCTGCGAGCTACACGGTCCGGGTGCTGCGTCCAGCTCTTTCCCTGTTTCATTGCGCTCCACAAATATTTTTTGGCCTTGCAGAGAAAGCTGCCTGTGAAACCTTTTTGATTTCACTGACCTAGTGAAAATCTAACCTAGAAAGCGTTTTGATTTCACCAAGATATAGAGGGCATTTCTACTGGGCATGAGGAGGCAGAGGGTGGAAATTAAATACCTACCATGCTGCTTGCAATGCTGGGGCTGCCATTTCCAGCCAGATTTACTTTCAGTATTTATAGTATTCCTTTGCCTCATAGTATGCCACCAATGCCATCACAGTTGGCACTTTAGTACCTCATCTTTATGTCATGGTTTGCTTCACATGATTAATTATCAGTGGTGTTAGGAGCCATTGCATTACAATCCCATTTCTCATTTAAGAAATAGAGAAAAAGGCTCATCCTGTATAGCTGAATGTAACTCTGAGCTACACTGCCTGAGCTAGTCTGCATTTATTCTTCCACTGCCCTCTTCCTTCTCATACCCAGCACACTACTGAGAATTAAGCAGCATAATGAACATTTGTCCCATTTTCTCCTCAGAAGAAAAGTTGTGTGCACAGTTTGGGGGTCTCTTATTTTCAAAGTACACACTGCTCTAGATGTCTGTTGGGGAAGCCAGACTGGTGTGCGAGGGGTTCGGGCAGAGGGTGGTGGGGTATGAAATAGCACCCTGTTTGCAATGCAGCTCCTCGCAGGTGCTCAGACAGGTTCCTGGCACAGCCTTGCAGCCGCCCCTTCAGGTGGGACAGTTTTGTTTTGCCCAGGCAGAGCTGAGCAGCCAGTGGTGCTCACCCAGAGGATAGGCAGTGTCTGCTTATGGCAAAGACCTGCACAGATCAGGGCGCTGTGACATCTCCTTGTCAACAGAGGATTGCAAATGTCATGAGTCATGGATGCAGCGGTGAGAGCTCTGTGGGATGGACAAAGCCAGGAGCCCTCCTGGATAACTAAGCCATTAAACTGCTTTACCTCTGAGCTATGTCTGACACCTGTGGGGTGCTGGAAGCCCTTCCAAGCCTTGGACATAGGAACAGATTGTGCCCATTCTCCTGTCCAGCCAAAGAGCACAGCGCAAGGACAGAAATGAGGGAAAGGAAAGGCTGAGGGAGAGAAAAAGCTAGAGGGGTAGAGAGACCAGCACACAGGAATTACAGAGGAGGAAAGCAGAAGACACCTCGCTGCTTCCCATCTCAGCTCTCACCTGTAGCAAGGTCAGGCAGTACTTGGAGCTGCTCATAACTCACAGGAAAGAAGCAACACCAAGAGACTGGACTGAAATGCCAGGAAAAAATCCTTAAGCCTAAAACTGTTGTCTTAGGGTGTTTTGGGGGCTTGCTCTGCTCACAGGCAGATCCCTGAAGGAGGAGCACTTACAGTGGTGTGATAGGACAGGCAGCTGCTTCCCTCTTATCGGAGCTGTGTGAATGGGGGTTTGTGGGTAGGTCTTAGGGTCTTGACTTCTGTCATTATCCCATTTCCCATTCTTTCCCCTTTTCCTCTAACGTAAGTTTGGGTGTACTTTGAGTGGAGGAAATTCCTCCTACCTTTATGCAACAGCTTTGAATCTTTCCCATTTCAGTTCTGCAGCGTACTTTGCAGAACAGACATCCTCTCTTGAGCCAGCATTTCCAGCCCCCCTCACTCTCTCCTCCCACAGCTCTGTCCCACTCCAAGCCCTCCCTTCCCCCAGCCAGGCTATGCAGTGCACAGCAAGTCTCTCTAGATCCATCCCAACGCCTGCACCAAGCAAGCTTACTTCTTGAATAGCATAAAAATCAGGGACTTCAGTATTGATTTCCCCAAGCAGCAAGATACTTAAGAATGTAAAGATAACTGTAAGCCTTGATTATAAAAGCTTTACACCTATTATTAAGGATAAGCATGTGTTTAAATATCTTGCTGAATCAAGGGTGGAGCTCCTCATATACAGTACTATTAACCCTGCCAGCTCAGGTGTGTGCTGTGATCCCATACTCTGCTGAACATGGGTGCAGGTATTTTCTCTGTTTTCTTCTGCACGGCTGAAATAAGATGCTTTTCAATGTGAAGCAGTCACCACAGTTCACCTTGCCCTTCCGCACCAGCACTATGTGAAGACAGGTGAATAGTACAGACAGCAAAATATGGGGGAAAAGTGTCATTCCCCTTCATTCTGCGGGATGTCTCTGCTCCTGGTCACAGTGCAACAGCACATGATCACACAAGCAGGTGGGAGTTCAGTTTGCCGAGGGATGTTCCACCCTGCTATTCCCAAAAGCATTAGCAATGGCACATCAGGCTCTTTCTCCATAATGACCCTAGCTCTTTACGTGTTTTCTTTTCATCAAAGCAACAAAACAAAATTGCTCGCTCTGGGTGAGCAGTAAACCCTGCTGATGTCAAGGCCTTCAGTTTGGTCTGCTTTACTGCTGTGCCTCCCACCTGCGAACAAGTTGGGTGTTCTCAATTCTCACGCCCACCCAAAACACCTAGAGTGTGGAAACACCAACTGCAGAGATTAGGCTCAGCTCAGGGCTGGTGTTCTGATTTTGTGCAGAAATTCACAGTCTTCAGAAATTCACAGAAATTCCCCCTTCCCTGAGTGCTAATGCAAGCAAAGCCGATGGGTGGAGGAAGAAGCAGCAAAACAATTGCTCACAGCTCTGATGCAACATTTTCACTTACACATTTGAAGCGCTTTCCAGAAACTGGCAGGTTACCAAAGGGAAAACCGAGGTCTGAAGTGACTTAAAGAAGTACAGCTGAGCCTTGAACTGGGCTCTCCTCCCAGCAACACCAGCCCTGGCAGAGAGGTTGTGCCCTCATCCCCACTGCCTTCTAACAAGGTAAGAAGACAACATCCAGAGAACAGAGCCAACTGGAGATACCTGCTGACAGTATCAGCTTCTCTCATCCACTGTAGAAGGGAGCTAAGTAAAGCACTTACCTATTTCTAAAATGTCTGCTAAATGCAATCAGACCTAGTACTATAATTAATTGCGTGCAAAGTCAGAAGTACACAGCACCTGCAACTTACTGCTGAAAGGGAGAAGCCACTTCCATGACCCCAAAGGACAAACCCTTGGGAAGATGCAGAGAGGGCCACTAAGCGCTTCCTTCTGCCTCCTCCAGAATCATTAAGGTGTAGTCTACTGCAACCCTCTGCAGCAGTCCCTGGAATCTTTTCACAGTTGGAGCACACCCCATTTTAGCCTTTCAGGTGCAGCTTGTATCGATCTGCCTTGGTCTGTGTGCCTGAGCTCCCCCCATGTAGCCCAGTTAGGGTTTGCCTTTATTCAGAGCCTGCAGAACTCCAGCTGAAATCCAGGGACTGGAGACAGGAGCTGCCCCAAAGATCTGGGGACATGGGGCAATAGTTTGGAGGGCGGGCAGCTGTGCTGTGCTTCCACCCTTTATACAGAGTTATTCCTTCAAAATTAAAAATATCTTTGGTTCCTCAGAGGTACAGGTATTATTCTTCCAACACCCCCTCCCCCTTTAACTTTCTTCTGGCCACAGAAAGACTCCCACCAGAATTCACTAGGAATGGGACTGGTCTTTTTGTCTTGGTCACTGATCCTGGGGGTGGGTTTATTTTGTTCTGGTAAATGCCAGGTCAGACTGGCTGGCTGCACCACATACAGCTGGCTGCACCACGTACACCACATGCAGCTGAGTTTCCTTCTGTGCTTAAAAAAGAGTGCAGAGAGAAAGATGTAGTTGGAACTTGCAGAATGAAATCTCATGGGAGCAGTGCACGGATGCACAAAAGCATATCAAACGGTGCTGAACATTACAGGGGACTCACCGCTACACTTGGGTGCTCTACAGAAACAAACATGCAATAGGCTGTTGTAGAACCACACATCCCTGAATTAAAAAGAAACAAACAAACCACAAAACCTAAAAAAACCCTACCAAAACCTTACAGAATTAAGCAAAAAAACCTCACCATTGCCATTAAAAGCTTGGAGTGGACCATGTATCAATGCCAACTTTCTGCACTGTCCTGTTCAAGCCAGTCTTTCCCTCCCTTCAGATCTTTTGTCTTTCACATTAAGCAAGCCCAGCCGGCTGCTGAGACCTGACAAAGTCACAAAATACAGCTGGAGCCTGCTGAGTGGCAGTGTCCACACAGCAGCAGTCGATCCTACCGGCAAGAGCCTCGTGGTGCATGCCTGACCTGGCTGGGTGCAGAGCCCACTGAAGCACCTGTAGCACATAGGACTCAAATGACCCATTTCTTCTGAGAGTGGATGCAGCTGACCCCACACACAGAGTCTGGTCCTCAGGGCCACCCTACCGGCTCACAGGACTAAGCCATAGGGAAGGGCTGATATTCCTGCAACAGCAGAAAAGGGGGAATCTCCCTAAGGTTCTCACTAGCAAGGAAATGAGAGCGTCTAACTAAAAATGTGTGTGTTTTCCACACCTTTGCTCCATCTCCCTGCAGTGGTCCCTGCCTGCATGTCTCTGTGCAGGATACACTCCCCCTTTTCCCAAACCCCCTAAAGACATTATGTGGTTCACCAACCTTCTCCTCAGGGCCCAGCTGCCCCAGATAACAGAAACCCCCCTTGCTCTGCCTCTACCACAGCTGATCTGCCCTTCCTGCTTCCCCAGTGCTCCCTCCTCGCCTGTGGGTGGGTGCAGCCTACAAGTGGGGCAGGTCCCTGCTGCCAGAGGGTAGTGGAGCTGTGCGTGGCCACCAAGGGACAGCTTAATGCACAAGTAGGGTCCTTCTAGCCTTTGTTAGAGGAAGATGAAGAACATCAACCCTTAATGGTGCTGTTCAGCTACTACCTGAAGATGAGATAAATCTTTGCAGACTGCAACGCTGCCTTTGGAAAATAACAAGGTAGGAGGAAAGAAGGACTGAACTGTAGTGGCATTAATGGAAATGTCCTTGTGGTTGTGAGTGCTCAGCTCACAGAAGGTGGGTGTGCTGTGGATTGACCCTTCCCTGCCTCAGACTGGGGGAGTGCTCCTGGGGCTTTGGCACGACTGAAGCTACCAAATACAAACCTAGTGCCCCAAGTGTAACTGAAAATGAGTGTGAGTAACTCTGCCAAGTACCTGCTTAGTCTTACTTTAAAAAAAAAAAGCAACAAATATAAATCAAACTAGACTTTTGCAGCCTGTGAAGCTATTGTGGACTTTTCTCCTGCTGCTTGTTGTGACTCCTGTGTGCTCAGTGGTATGGGGATTTCTTAAATTTGCAATGTTGCACTAGGTGATAATTCAAAGAAACTGTGGGAATTGCTGGAATAAGATAAAAGTGGTTTGACTTGTGTAGTCCTGTCTGCATTAGTTGTACCGTATAGCCTTCAAACAGCTTAAAGGTTTTATGTGAGAACAGGTAGTGTTTTCCTCAATCCCTACAGTGGTAGGGAAGAATACTGAAAGGAACAGGAAAACACACCTGATCAACACGTGGCTCAGGGGCTGGTGCCATCGGAGGAATTTTGGCTTTTTTG
>NW_008795907.1:1728146-1730005 GCF_000699145.1 Aptenodytes forsteri | reverse complement strand
AGGGAAGTGGTTGAGTCCCCATCCCTGGAGGTATTTAAAAGATGTGTAGATGAGGCGCTTAGGGACATGGTTTAGTGGGCATGGTGGTGTTGGGTTGATGGTTGGACTCGATGATCTTAGAGGTCTTTTCCAACCTTAATGATTCTATGATTCTATGAACTCTGTCCTGGTGTGGCTGCCCTGGCTTGTGCCTCCATCCTCATCCTGTACTCCTCCTTCCATCAGCTATGAGGAGTCCCTCAACTACTTTTAAGTCTTACTTTTTATAAAATCTGTTTTTATTTGAGTGTTGGTATGTCGCCCCAGCCAGTATTTTGTCATGTGATCTGAAAACTTCTTGTTCTTTCATGACAGTAGTTGAGACCCCTGTGTAAGAACAGACAAGTCAGAGGGAAGAAAGGTGTGAGAAGTGACTCTGCTGAGTGTTAGAACAGCTGTAGGGAAGCTGCGGCTCTAATGCAGGCTAATGCACCCTTCCTCTGGGGTCAGGCCGAAGAAGCAGGGGAGGCTTCAACAACAATGTGGAGATGGATGCGTTTCCAAAAGATGAACCTTGCTAGTCTTGTCCTGGCAGGCTTCTCTGAAGTAATTCCTGTGCTGCTTTGAAATTTAGAAGCACTTTTCTTCAAAAATCATCATCGCTCTGTGATTGTCCTGTGAGATGTGGCAAAGGGTAAAATAGCACATAAATTCAAGTACCTTCCAGAGTCCGTAACTGCATTAGTACCAGGGCAGCTGCCTGTGTGGGGAGGAGGGGGATAAGGAATACGTTCTCCTGTGCAGGCCTGTAATCCTTCCCAGGGCCCCCAGCGTGTTTGTCTTAAAAGCGCTGTGATAAATAATCTAATGAATTGCGATTATGAAGAGAAATGTCTCCTAGGTACATAATAGTAAGTGTCTAAATACTTGGTATTCTATTGGAATAAAAATAATTACTCTATTAATATACCTCATAGGTATACTAAAACCTGCCAAACGTCATTATGAGGGAGCGTGTGGTAACAACGTGAAACTGGTACAATATTCAACAGCAGCCTTGTAGGAGCTGAAATACCCTCTCCTCCCATGGTGTATGTCAATGAGAACAAGGGTTGAATTTAGGTGCATCCCGCCTGATTGCTTGCTCCAGAAAGTAAGTGTCTGTAATCAGTCATGCTGATCACAGGGAAAGGAAGGCATCAATAACATAAAAGTCACTTAATAATTTTTAAAGGCTCTTTGGGAAAGGTGGTTTGTGACAATTTTTCCCATTACCCATTAGATGGCATAGTTTGGGGGATATATCCCCTATGTCTTTGCATCTGACTAATCTTTGAGGCAATAATTGAGCTCACCTTGAATGTGGCATTCCAGGAGTTTTAAAGGGAAAAAGATGATGGCGCTGACAGATTCAGGGAGCACAGCTCAGTGCGACTGAGTACGGACAGGTCCTGGGCAACTCCAGCTATCAGAAGTCCTGTGTCTCCCAGCAGTGGGTAGGTAAAGCACTGCTGCGCTAGGGATGGCATCATGGATCCCACCCTGGCTTACTCCCTTATCTCTCTCAACCACGGCAGGAGCTAGGAAACGCAGGGCGGCTCAGCTGGCGGCTGTGGCGGCCGCGGTGCGTACCCGAGGCGGGCTCTGCTGCAAAGGCATACAGATGGTGCCCGCCGGGCCGTGCCAGCGCAGCCGGGGTCAGACACCCGCCTGGGGAACAAGCGACGTTTTTAAGGACCGCACTTCCAAAAGCAAACGCGGCTTTGGCGACAGGTTGAGCCCGCTGGCCAGGCGGCAGCCCCCGTCCTCCCCCCTCCTCCCCTTGGTTACAGCTTCCTCCCCCCCGCCGCGGTCGTTTGCCGGCACCCCCCCCCCCCCCC
>NW_008795907.1:1707540-1727206 GCF_000699145.1 Aptenodytes forsteri | reverse complement strand
CCCCGCCCTCCTTCGTGCGCCTTCGAGACCGGGCGTCTATTTCGGTGCGCTGGGATCCTCTCTCTGTTCCCGGGAAGCTCCGTAGCGTATCCACTCACAGCCATCGGCCAAGCAACGAATATTGCTCTGCTCCAGCTGGGCAGTACTGCTTAATTATAATTTCAAGTTAGCCGTAACCATTTATGATTAGAGAAAGCATTTCTATACGAAACCTGGTATTTATAAAATAAGTGCTTTTGATGAGAAATAGCAGCTTTGCAACGTTAGTTTCCGACAGCTGTGTACAACCCCCCTCCTCACTTAACACCCCCCCCTCCTTCATTTACATTAACGGTTTAACCACTTCGCTTTTAAAAGACTACCTATTGGCGAAAAATCCAAGTGTCTATTATATATGATCCACATCATTTACTGTTTGCTGGAGACTGGAAACCACAGCTTTTCTTTGTACGTTCATGTTCAAAACTAAATGGTCCTGGCGCAAACCACTGAAGCTGACAGAATTACATCGGGGATAAGTCTGGCTTTTGAAACTTGACATCTTATGTAATAAGTGGCTACAGGCCATAATGCTCCTCCACAATTCCCCATTCAGTGTGTTATGACAGAAGAAGCTGAGTCTCCCAACAGGTCACCAAACTATGAAATATAAGGCTGTAAAAGTGAAGAATGCAGATAAACTGAGATGCCACCTATTAGAAAATCATCTATTTAAAGGCTAACTAGATCGGTACCTCATTTTAGAATGTAGTAATCTAGTTACAGGTGGTTATATGATAAGATCTAATAAGAAAATAATTATGCGATAGAACTTGAAAAGCTAAGATTTACGGACTGCTCAGCTGAAATAAAGCAGTATCTGTAGCGTATTAGCACCTCCTAGACCTCAGTCCAGGTTGGCACCTGCTTCTGGTGGGGAGGAGGACTAGAAATGTGGATCTGGACTGAGGCAGAACCTCTCCTTGAGTGTTTGGCCTCTCTTTGAGACACAGTTATCAAGGGATAGAAAGAAATTCCTTTGCAGATGATCCTGTTGTCCTAAATATCTGATTTGGCACTTGCTGGTGCTACTAGCAGTTTTGATTTCACGCTACCGCCCGCCCCACCCCCACATGTCAGTTAGGGCAAGGAGACTCAGAAATTTCAGGTATCAACATTTTGGTCCCACACAGAAGTCTTGACACAATAACATACGGGATATTGGATCCTGTGTTTCATTTGTTGCCTGAAAAACCTACAAATGTAATTTTACTTTTAGGAATATGCGGGGAGACATTTCTTAATTTTCTGCTGCTCTTTTTTTCTAGAACTACTCTGCTCTACATAGTAATTTTTAAAAATAAATCATATTTGGGTGAAATGTACAACACTTTACCCTGGTAAAGAGAAATGGATTTTACAGTCATGGGAAAAAAGAGAATATCTGCTCTATCATCTGTTATCACTGGCACAGTACAAATGATGCTCTGATTCTTGTTCCTGGGCCTGGCTTAGCAAAATAGATTGGAGAATAAATTGGATGTCTCTGCTCTCCCTGTGCCTGCCGCTTCCTAGTACTGATTTCAGCTCTGGCACTGCGCGTCTCGGAGCCCACCTACAGCATCAGGGAGTGCTTTGAGCAGCTGCTCATCATAGCTTGTAGGATGAAACTGGCACAAAGGCTATCTCAGACAGGGAAACCAGAAGAAGCTGGATGAGATTAAAAAGTTGTCTGCGTTTAGAAGAGATTTATCATGATTAAGGGGGGGGGGGGGGGGAGAGGGAAATACTGCAACAGTAAGACAAAGGCAAGCCATCCAATCAGAAAGCAGAACAGCTGTTGCTGCCAGGAATGGGGGCTGAAAGCTCAAACAGACAGTTTGTTCTAATAGTATAAATGAAATTTCAATAGAGTAGATCACTATACTGAAGCAAAATACTCCTTAAACATGGCAAGGCCACAGGACGCTTTCTTAAAGCCATTGAAAAGGGATGAAGGGTTGTCTCTACGTGATTAACCATGACTTTATACTTACTGCTATTTTCCTACACAAACACTAGCTGCTGTCTCTGCCAAGCATCCACATAACCACCACATTGTATTTTTATTCACAATAATAAGCTCTTTGAAAAGGGGGAAAAAAAAGTCTTTCCATGTGGTTAGTTTTGTTTTAGGTGGTTGGTTCTTTTTGTTGTTGTTTTTTCCGAGTTTGGGGTTTGTTTTTTTTTTTTTTCATTCTTCTAATTTGCCATTCAAAGGTGTGACTAAATACTGAGATACTGGTATATACCCATGCCAGGTTTTGCAAGAAGGGTGTTTGCTTGCCAGAAAGTTATCTCATTTATTCTAGTGAGCTGTCATATCTCCGGGCCATTCCTCCTCTGACTGAGCATTGACTTTCCTATTGCGGTTTGAAAGTCATTTTGGACCAGAGAAGATACTTCACCTTTGGCAGACAATGCTGCATAAAGGCTCAGGTGCAAAGCGATATGAAACACACTGCTTGGCCATGTGAATGTTTTCGTATCACCTTACATATGTTAAATACCTCTAGGGTTTCTACAAATGAGAGAAATTCAGGTATTGAACAGCCTTTAGAAGGGTGAATGCTGTTAGGCCTAAAGTTAAGGTGAAACTTGGGCATGAGACCCTCAAACCGCATGTTTGAAAAGATGGTGACTTCCAAACCTCTCTGGCAGTTCCAGGCTGGTTTTTCAGAAGCTTTGAGCCCCTGTAACTCTGAGAATCCAGCAGATGTGCAGGCATTGCCTCTGAAGGGTCCGCCTGAAAATGTCTCTGTGCCCATCTGCACCCTTCCTACAAGCTGAAAGGGTGCAGCAATACCACACTGCCTTAGCAGGTCTAACAGACCATGAGAGCAGGACTCCAGTCTCTGCAAGCAATACAGGGGCGTGACTTTCAAACTTTGAGGTAGGCACTGGCTACTATGGTGAAGAACTTAATTGTAACCTTGGCTTATTCTTCTAGACCTATAAAATATAATGATGTCCTTCAGGGTTTGTACACTGCATTTCCTGCAATATTAATTACTCTCTGCTGCTTTCAGACAGGATCTCTAAAAAACCCTCAGCAAATACAGAAGTGTTGAAGAGACTAGGGAAGGTGTTGGGTGGACAAGAGGTAACGCAAGGAAGAGAAAGCGAAAAAATAAAAGGAAGTGGACAAAGACAACAGGTAAGTGTTAAATAGGTGCAAAAACCAATATGCAAAATACTGTGAGCTATGGCTTTTGAGCTTCTTTGGCATGAAATACTCCCTTATGACAAGCCTGTTCCGTGGCCATCTTCTGATGCTGCTGGCTTCTCCCTGCCTCTGCGGGAGGCGGCTGCTGCTGCCAGCAGTGCGTCAGGCTGCATGTTCGGCTGCCCTCTGCTGCAGGCAGGGCTGCACTGTGGCTGAAGCCCTAAAAACTGGCATGCTTGTCCCGAGTATCAGAGAAGGGAGTAGGAAAGGAGAAGTAACAGATTAGAAACAGAAAGCCAGAAAGCTTCTGGAGCAGAGCAAAGGAATGTTAGATACTCCAGCGCTTTCATTTTTTAAGTGTTCAAGTCGACAGGCACTTAAAGGAACAAATCCTCAAGTGTCTCATTTTCCAAGGGAGAAAAAAATTCAGACTTGAGCACTGGCCTGTGGCAGTAAGGGAGTTTACAGCAATTTTATATTCCATCATTTATTACAACTGGTGCCATTTAGCATTATGTGTTGTTTATCCTTACAGGAAATGTATTTTCTGCAAGGCACTGTTGTAAAGTAAAAAGGCACAAGTTGCTTCTTACAGATGCAACGTGTTCTTTGCCAAGACAGTCCATCTGGAATGACTAATTCAGCCTACAGGGCAGAGTTCAGGGTTTGAACCCACCAGCTCGTATCTGGGCAGACTCCTCAGCCCTTTGCAAGCTGTTTTGGTAGTCAATCCTTGCAGGACAGGCACAGACTACCAGCACACCCAAAATCCAATTTTTGTTTTTATTTGTATAATAGGAACACTGGTGGTGGTACTACCCTCAGGTTTACTTCAGTAGTTACTTCCGGTTACAGTGTTGCTGATCTCAGGCACCTCACCTATTTTTACTGAAGCTGCTTATTTTTCTAGAACTGGCACGTTCGGAACCAAATGTTACTGTTTTAAAATTCTTACAAAAACCTTAAAGGAAACTAGCAATACAGCATAATTTATTTTTTTTTTTAAAAGATTAATACAGTGAAAGAATATAGAAAGCAGCATAACTCATGGTAAAATATCCAAACCCACAGTGTAGGTCATTCTTCCACTGCATGTAATTATGAAAAAGATACTGTAGTAAATTCTAACAAGATGTGACAGCATCTTGGAAGCAGTTAGAAATGAAAAACGTAAGTTGAATAAGCCACAGCTGATAAATAAAGCTGGACCGTTAACCAGTATGTAAGTGTTGGCAAACAATCCAGTATTGCTTCATGTATTTCAAGTTTAAGATCAAAAGAGACCATTGGCTTATCTCATCCAGTCTTTTCAACAATAAAGACCACCTGCCACATTGGACTCAACATAAGGCTAATCTGCCTAAAGCGTGCCTTCTAGGAAAGCACCTAGTGTTGTTTGGCAGACATTAGGGGGATTCCTGATCCATTAACTTCCTCAGTTTTAAAAATGTTTATCTTCCTAAGTATTAACCAGTTGCACCCCATTTTGAAGCTTTTTGGACAGAGTTTTTGGTCACTTCATTGGAAAGCTTTTTTTTTTCCTCCTTTAAAAAACATAATGCAGACTGTTACCTCAGAGAGCAATAGGATAAAAACCTTTATTGTTCCACCTTTGTCAGAGTTCACTTTCTATTGATAGGCATTTTTGTAACTGTGGTTTACATTAGAAACTTCAGCTCCTTAGAGGCTTAATGTGGAGTAGTAAAAAACCTTCAAAACCAATTAAATCCCATGTCTTCAAGTAATATACCACTTGGGCACAAGGAATCTCTAGGATTAGTATCAATTAGATCTTCCACCTCCTCCTTTTCCTGTGTTCTTTGTCCTCATTTCATGCCAAGCTTTCACCAGTGGTTCTCTGTTCTTCCATATGAGCTCATGGCCGTAAGTCACGTACCACCTGAGAAAGAAAATACTAGTTAAAACTAACTGCAACTTTTCTCTTTATCTGAGGAGCAGGCTGATCACTAAAATCAAGTAACTTAAATGCTCAGTATAGGAGACAAGATAAACCGAGGCAGAAAGAACAACATTCTTGGAAAGTGGCAGTGGCAGGTAAGCTACTTGTTCTCTTGACTCCTAATGGTTAACTTCTTTGTGTTCTTGCTTGTCTCGGCCCTGAGAATGAATGGTTTTCATGCCTTTAATTCCATGCTCTCATGATTTCTACTTTAAAAAGATGCAAAAAACTATTTCCGTTTAAGAGTGTTAAAACAGTACTGTTGCTTGTGCTAATCCTTAATGACAACACCAAGCAGAAATATTTTTCTCATATGTAAATACAACTGCCTCATAATGAACAGCCACATTCCATTCAAAGTGAATTTTCTTCTATAAACATCTAAATGAAGATTTACTCTATCGAAGTGTTCTAGCTTAATTTATGTTCAGAGAGAACTATATATGCCGACATATGAATAAACGTAAGTGATTCAGCAAGGGAGGTTATGGTGGAGAGGGGAGGTGGGAGGGGAAGCAACCACATGGAAATAAGTTGAAGGTTCTCCCACAAGCCTAACTTCACACCTGCGTCCTGAATAACAAAAGTGCTTTTATATGAGCCATCAGCCATCGCTAGGTAAATTGGCCATTCCTTTAAATCATATAGCCACTTTCCAAAGCGGATAATTGTGAGGCAATACATAGGAAATACTTTGTCCATTCAGCATACGTCCTAAATAGAGGCCCTGTTTTAGGATGAAATGACCAAAAGGATCACAGAGTAGAACATATAGGTAGAACATATGTAGGTGAAGAAGGCAAGGTACTTGTCAACTCAAGACAATTTTTACTGCAGCTGCTATCCTATTTTAATAATATGTGAATCTGCATTATAGTGAACAAGCTGATCTGCTGCATCACAGCAGAAAGTAGTTACAAATCAGCAAGGCTACATCAAATGCACTTGTGACGCCAGAGAAGGGGAGGAGAGGAGACTGCAGCACAGAACTTACTGACACCAAAGCCAAGAAAGAGCAAACAAAGGCAAACCAGTTCGTAGACCAAAATAAAAGTGTCCTCCACCTGCTCTTTGTCTGGCCTAATCTCAGGTAGGCTTTTCAAATGCCTACAAACTTACTGACACCAAAGCCAAGAAAGAGCAAACAAAGGCAAACCAGTTCGTAGACCAAAATAAAAGTGTCCTCCACCTGCTCTTTGTCTGGCCTAATCTCAGGTAGGCTTTTCAAATGCCTACATAAAATGTTTAAAAATGCTCTTAGCAATACACTGCAATCGGGTAGAAGGGGAAAACTCATTAGGTTAATGTAGTTCAAACATGGAACAATGCAGAACTGTTTCCTGCAAACTGATTTCTAGTAGTTCTTCCCAATTAGGAAGGCTCCACACAAAGACAACACAGCAACACTGACAAACAGCAGTAGAGGCTGCTCAAAGGAATCTGGCCTGAGCTTATACTAATTCTGTAGCTCTCTCTAAATTGCCAATTAGAGGAAAAACACTGAGACAAAAAAATTTTCTTAGCTGTTTAATTCTGAAGTTATTTTAATTTGTCCATGCTGTGTTTTGTGAGAATCTTTTCTGCCTTGTGTCTCTCTTCAATGTGCTGGGGAGAGCAGGACAGAGACAGCCAGCCCAGGTTACAGTGACAGGACAATCTGACATCTAATCTATCATTCTCAATTTCTTTCAGTTCTAAGCATCTGTTAACAGTATTTTCCACACAATTTTATAGCACTACAAGGATAACAGTGAGTTGTCTTCAATGCTACTTAAGACAACTTTCCAGAAAACCCCCACACTTCAGAGATAAGAGGAAGTAAAGAGGAAAAAATATAGGATGAATTTAAATATGAAACAAACAGAAGTTAGTAAATACAAACTTACATTCCAAAGAGAGCTCCTCCAAGATGTGCAGCATGGTCAAAAAGTCTCCAGCCTAGAGCAAGCCCTGCAGTGTCAAATGCAATTATGGCTTTTAAAGCCTGGAAAGGAACAGAACATGGAATGGACAGGATCAGTCACAGCATATAATGGCATATATATTTATCATATAATGATAAAAGAAGTTTCATATTCTGGCACAGAGCAAAAATTTGGGATCAAAAAAAATCCCATAAATTTTGTATCTAAGCAATCACTGTTAAGAAAAAAAAATGTTTTAAAACAACAGACTCGGTTCTTAGCTGTACTGTGCTGTCAAAATACAGACATGAGCAGCTACAGAATAGTGCAGGGTAGGAATGTGTCCTTTTCAAACACTCAGTCTCTTCCCATCTTCATTTCTAAAGCTCCACATATATTCCAAACTCAGGTCAGAAAATTAAAAAAAGGAAATTACTTGGAAGAGTACATGCTATAAAAGACACCACAAAATACATAATTGCAACATTCTCATTCACTAATTCTGACATAGCTTAGATTTATGTGCGTCTGTCCTCCCAAACACAACCCTCTAGTGGATGGAACATGTGGGGCAGCATCCCTGTCATCTTATCTGATATAAATTGATCATCACACTCTCCTAAATGACGCATCTGTTGGAAGGTAGAAAAATCAGGATGATAGCGAACACCTCCAAGGCCAGAAACAGCATGAGCAATCATATGTAAATACAACTGCCTCATAATGAACAGCCACATTCCATTCAAAGTGAATTTTCTTCTATAAACATCTAAATGAAGATTTACTCTATCGAAGTGTTCTAGCTTAATTTATGTTCAGAGAGAACTATATATGCCGACATATGAATAAACGTAAGTGATTCAGCAAGGGAGGTTATGGTGGAGAGGGGAGGTGGGAGGGGAAGCAACCACATGGAAATAAGTTGAAGGTTCTCCCACAAGCCTAACTTCACACCTGCGTCCTGAATAACAAAAGTGCTTTTATATGAGCCATCAGCCATCGCTAGGTAAATTGGCCATTCCTTTAAATCATATAGCCACTTTCCAAAGCGGATAATTGTGAGGCAATACATAGGAAATACTTTGTCCATTCAGCATACGTCCTAAATAGAGGCCCTGTTTTAGGATGAAATGACCAAAAGGATCACAGAGTAGAACATATAGGTAGAACATATGTAGGTGAAGAAGGCAAGGTACTTGTCAACTCAAGACAATTTTTACTGCAGCTGCTATCCTATTTTAATAATATGTGAATCTGCATTATAGTGAACAAGCTGATCTGCTGCATCACAGCAGAAAGTAGTTACAAATCAGCAAGGCTACATCAAATGCACTTGTGACGCCAGAGAAGGGGAGGAGAGGAGACTGCAGCACAGAACTTACTGACACCAAAGCCAAGAAAGAGCAAACAAAGGCAAACCAGTTCGTAGACCAAAATAAAAGTGTCCTCCACCTGCTCTTTGTCTGGCCTAATCTCAGGTAGGCTTTTCAAATGCCTACATAAAATGTTTAAAAATGCTCTTAGCAATAAGTGTGCAAATAAAGACAACACTGCAATCGGGTAGAAGGGGAAAAACTCATTAGGTAATGTAGTTCAAACATGGAACAATGCAGAACTGTTTCCTGCAAACTGATTTCTAGTAGTTCTTCCCAATTAGGAAGGCTCCACACAAAGACAACACAGCAACACTGACAAACAGCAGTAGAGGCTGCTCAAAGGAATCTGGCCTGAGCTTATACTAATTCTGTAGCTCTCTCTAAATTGCCAATTAGAGGAAAAACACTGAGACAAAAAAATTTTCTTAGCTGTTTAATTCTGAAGTTATTTTAATTTGTCCATGCTGTGTTTTGTGAGAATCTTTTCTGCCTTGTGTCTCTCTTCAATGTGCTGGGGAGAGCAGGACAGAGACAGCCAGCCCAGGTTACAGTGACAGGACAATCTGACATCTAATCTATCATTCTCAATTTCTTTCAGTTCTAAGCATCTGTTAACAGTATTTTCCACACAATTTTATAGCACTACAAGGATAACAGTGAGTTGTCTTCAATGCTACTTAAGACAACTTTCCAGAAAACCCCCACACTTCAGAGATAAGAGGAAGTAAAGAGGAAAAAATATAGGATGAATTTAAATATGAAACAAACAGAAGTTAGTAAATACAAACTTACATTCCAAAGAGAGCTCCTCCAAGATGTGCAGCATGGTCAAAAAGTCTCCAGCCTAGAGCAAGCCCTGCAGTGTCAAATGCAATTATGGCTTTTAAAGCCTGGAAAGGAACAGAACATGGAATGGACAGGATCAGTCACAGCATATAATGGCCACTGGACAGGATCAGTCACAGCATATAATGGCATATATATTTATCATATAATGATAAAAGAAGTTTCATATTCTGGCACAGAGCAAAAATTTGGGATCAAAAAAAATCCCATAAATTTTGTATCTAAGCAATCACTGTTAAGAAAAAAAAATGTTTTAAAACAACAGACTCGGTTCTTAGCTGTACTGTGCTGTCAAAATACAGACATGAGCAGCTACAGAATAGTGCAGGGTAGGAATGTGTCCTTTTCAAACACTCAGTCTCTTCCCATCTTCATTTCTAAAGCTCCACATATATTCCAAACTCAGGTCAGAAAATTAAAAAAAGGAAATTACTTGGAAGAGTACATGCTATAAAAGACACCACAAAATACATAATTGCAACATTCTCATTCACTAATTCTGACATAGCTTAGATTTATGTGCGTCTGTCCTCCCAAACACAACCCTCTAGTGGATGGAACATGTGGGGCAGCATCCCTGTCATCTTATCTGATATAAATTGATCATCACACTCTCCTAAATGACGCATCTGTTGGAAGGTAGAAAAATCAGGATGATAGCGAACACCTCCAAGGCCAGAAACAGCATGAGCAACGGTATACCATCCTCAGGAGACACAAACCACAATAACCGTCATTATGCAAAATTTTACTAAATGCCTCATTCCAAAAAGACCAACAGATTTAATGTTAGGATGAAATGTTACTTTAACTAGTATTTCTTTCCTTAAGCATATGTGTTAGAACAGCAGCTATATTGCTACGTTGGCTTGTTTATTTTAAAAGCTGATTACAGTATATGTAAGGTAGGCTAAAGGAGTAGATGAAGTTTAGAAATACAATTACACAGTAGGGCTAAAATTATTCCTATGTTTATACTGCAATAGCCAATGTTGCTTTTGTTTTACTGTTGCAATGAGTACTTCTTCATGGCAATGCCCTCTGTGGCTCTGCCAATATTTCTACCCTGGCCATCTTTTTTAGGAAACATGCAGTTAAAGGGTAGCATGCAAAAAAACAGGTTCACTCAAGCAGAAGTGCAAGAAAAACATGAAGGCTACATCTAAGAACACTTGTTCAAATCCGTAAGCTTCACTTATAAAAATATTAAATCTCATGATGTTGAAATGACAAAGCTTAACTGCTTTAAGTAAAACAACTTTAAGTAGTGGACCAAAAATTATTAACTTATTAAAAGTAAGTCAAGATATACATGAGAAGCTTTTCTTAAATGGGGTAGTGGATGTGCTTAAAAGAACTTAACGAAACAAAAAAGGAGTGCTGGTACTACACATGAAGAAAAGCCTCAGTAGTTTTATTTCTAATCCCAACAGTGTTCTTGAAAGTATCAAAAGATGATATCCAAATGAGGAGGCAGGTATTTCTCCAGGGCTGGAATGTTATTTCCCTTGAGAAGTGAAATTCTGTTTTTCCCATCTTGGTAAGTTTTTCTTCAAAAAGAGTGTATCAGTATTAGAGTAGTCTGTAACAAGTGCTGCTATAAAAAATATCACCCACCAGAAAGAACAGGATGTGTATGCACGTTTCCTCAGACAGGTGAACCCGAGTCCCTCCTAACTTCTTTCACCTCTTAGTATCAGATTTGAAATAGACCCATGGAGGATGGAATTTAAGATAATTCTAAATTCACTGCACACTTGTGCAATGATTGTGCTAGGCTGCAACAATTCAGAATCGGCCTCCAGGACTTCCATGACCTGTATTGTCTTTCAAAATAAATGTAACAGCTTGGAAACACAAGTTAAGAGGACGCATGCTCAGATACTAGAGAGGTATGGGAAAATGTTTTAAGAGTAGGAGTTCTTTGAAGTTCAAAGGCACTTACGTTTCCTGCTGTAAATGTGAACATTGGAAGAAATATGATGGCTAGTTTTGCTTCTGGCATCTTTGTACATACGGCTGCAAGGACAGTCATTATAGCTCCTGACTGTAAATACATTAAAATATGTGAAAGTAAGCTGAGTTGTTACATAAGGGAAGATATATTTTTATATATTATTATATATTTAAAGAAACCTGTTTTCCTTCTGGCTTTTATTTTCAAATGCAACTCTGTGGTAAACCTCAAAGTACAAAGCACCACAGCAAAGTTCAGAATAAAAATAAAACAAGACACCATTATTTAATTTCAATATCTGAAATTATAAATACCAGTCTAACGTATATTAATCAAACACAGACATCTTGGATGAAGGGAATCATTCTGAAGCTTGTACCAAAACAAGGAAAATAACAGATGGACAGGGACAAGAAATCTTTTGTCGATGAAACAAGCAATTCCCTGGTCTGTACTAAATTGACCATGGGCTTTTGTATCCGTGAAATATCTCAATGGAAAGGCTGTGAATACAGTAAACTAATGCAACGTGTGACAATTTCAGTAAGTTCAGCTCAGTAAGACTAATGGAAAGTAACTTGCTCCGGATATAGTTTATTCACAAGATAAAGGGACAATACATAGACAGCACTACCAAAAATTCTAACTTAGGGACTGCTCAACAGATTTTTTCATTCCAATTGAGAAATAAGAATCTGACTTTTGGCTTTTATTAAAATTATTTAGTAAAGTAAGTTCAGAAGCCTTTAAAACTTGGCAAATAGCTAAGTTATAGCCTCAAACTTATAGCAAGTTAAGTGTTTTAAAACGTTCTACTACTAAAAATACTTGTAAAGAACAGACAACCACAACACCTCCTCAGCCTGCCTCGTAACTTTCATACTGTGAGACTTTTGCAGGAGTGCTGCCCTTTCTGCACAGCATACCCTACAACTTCCACTAGTATCACACGCTGATTTTGTTTGTCCGATTACATTATCTCTTTCTAAAATACTCTATTTTCAATTAGAGAAGACTGATACACAATTATGCAATAACATTTATGAAGTAAGTTGTAGAACTGAACTATCTGCTCAGTGACAAGAGGTCCTGCTGTTAAGTACTCATTTACAAGCCGTTAGCATGAAGTGGCATTAGTTCTGGGCTGCCACTACAAGAGTTAACATATTTGAAGAATTTTTCTTACACAGGAATCAGTGCCTGATTATTTGGTTTTGGTAAACTTTCCTAGTTTCCACTATCCCAAATATATTCTTGGCTTTTAAGCAGGTTAAAGAATACAGCAGGCTTTGAAAATGGCGTCAGAGATCATTGTAAGGTCTCTCATATTCTGAGATACTTACAGCTCCGAGGGATGGTTCAAACCTTCCAGTGGCCATTTTAGCAACGTAACTGACAAAAGTGGAGATAACCCCTAGAAAGGAAAAATTACTATTGGAAACAATGCCAGCAATGCAGACAAGCAACAGAAAGTACGTTATCTGTACCTCTTCCTAAAGAAGCTACTGTAGGTGGTGTGGTTCGGTTTTTTCGTTTGGGTTATTTTTTGGGGGGGGCGAGGGGCAGGGGGGGACGGTGTTTGTTTTAACTTGAATTAACTGTCATCTCTTCCCATGAAAATCCCATAACGCTGTATTAACAGCTATTGTGTTTTGGTGGCTAAGCATGACTTAAAACCAGATACTTGTATTGTCATGATATTTTGAAGCCAAATATCCTAAACCCATCAAATTCTGTATGACAGCAAATAAGTACTGCAGTTAGTATAGAGCAATGTGTGGGATTGAACGATGGCCATCTGTCATCATACATCTATTAACCATGTACACGCTTTACTTGCATGAATATATATTTATATTTTTTAAGTGTTGTAAATATATATATATTTAACATTACCAGCAGAAAGATACACTGCAATGAACTGCTCACATCCCAGAAGAGAGACAATGCTGCTGGAAAAACTCCATAAAACATACATATTTGCTGCCATGTGGAATAGAGAGAAGTGACTAAATGTAGAGAGCAGCATGGGAGAACACAGGGCTCCTACAAAAGAGAAAAACAATGGGGAAAAAAAAAAGTCAGTGTTTTAATTTGCTTCAACTTACATGTCATGCAGACTAGAAATTTATCAAGACATACTATAGGCTAATTGTGCTTATAATTCTCAAATACAAGCTATGTAATAAACCCAGAAACGTAACAAATTTCAAATTCCATGCAATACCTTTTGAAAGGTAGAACATATACCCCAGAGATATGCAAGCTGTACAAACAGCTACTTTAGAAAGTCTTAATTATCTACTGGGGAATGTTTCATATAAAACATTTATCTTATGATACGTCTCCTACGCTTTGGAAAGGAAAAAAGAGATTTTATTTATATATGTATATGGTGAAAGATTTTTAATATATTATATGAGCATCTATATAAAATTATTTTGCTACAGACGTGGACTCATAAAGAAAAACTTGTTTTCAAAAAGCTACTAGCTCTCCTCACTGAAACAGCAGCCTTGAAAATGCAAAAAAGCCAATTAGCAGGTTTAAAGGTCAACATTATTTAAAACAGGAGTGTTTGGGGTGACTGACGCTCAGATCTGGGTAATAGCTATCTTTAGCTTTGGAGCGTGTGTGGGGAATTGGTTGAGTTTCCACTTTTTCAGCAGAAATTAAGAGGACAGCAGAAAGTGCTCTCCTAACGCACGTTTGCCTCATCCTTTTAATTCTTTTCTCTACTGTAGAAATGAAAACTAATTGTTCTGACATTAAATACTAGTAACTTGCTTTCCTATGTTAACCTCTTCAAAATGTTTCACACAGAGCGAAAGCCAAGTCTTTTTGTGTTTTGGTTTTTTTTTTTAATGTGACCCAAAGCACAGCTTTGAAACAAGGACTCCGTACATAACATACAGACTAATGCTTGTCTATTGACGAAAGCGCCCGTACATGTGACTGATGACTGTTCTAGCCGCATCCCACAGAACATTAAAGGAAGAAAAAAAAAAATCACATTTGAGACTAGTTTTTGAATGGCATTACATAGTATGATTTACTTTCTTCTTTCCCAAAGACTGGCATGATTAGTATTCTGTCCAGGAAAGCAGTGATACCACTTAGAGAAGTGCCTCTTCACCTTTACAAAGGCAGGAGCTGCATCCCACTGAATGCAGTAAAAGGCCAGATAGCAGGCAACAGTTTTGACATTACAATATTTAGAAAAGCACCAGTGAGGTTTTTTTCTTAATCCATTACTTCTAACTTTTTTCCCCTAGAAGCGTTTTCTGTCTAGACAAAATGATGTATTTGGGCATGACTGAGATTGCTTGTGGGTGATGGAGGTGCAAGTAAGCTATGTGCCATCTGAAGCTTTTGCAGAACAATCAGAGATTCTATTACATCCCAATGTAGAGAAGTCCCCCAAATTACCGTTCACTTACTGGAGGATGGATCTGAGGTGAAATATGTAAACATAATCCGTCGCATACCAGGCAGCCTCCATAAACAGAATACAAAGACATTTGCAGCTATAATACCTATTAAGAGGAAAAAACAGTACAAAAGAAAATTACGAATGTAACACGCCATAATGCTTAACAAGCATTCAAAAGTAAGCTTACAAGAAACATACTTTTTCTTCACTATTTCATTAAAATCGGTATCCACTTCTATAGAGTTTAGAAAAAGCAAAGAAAAATACTGAAAGCTATATTTATATAGTAGAAGCCTTTCAGAAATATGACATTTAATTGCAACTGTTTTAATGCACGATGTAATGAATGAATGCATGCAACAATCCAGAAAATCTGTACTTAAGACATTCAAGCTATGGTTTCAAACTTCTATTCCACTGTAGAACCAATGAAACAAGAGCCAGCTTGAGGTCTCACTTCTTGCCTCTCTAGCTGCTTATTCCCAAATGCCACCGATCTGCTGCACAGTTGCATTTAACTGCGCATGGAGGCTAGGGGAAGCATACAGATGTGCAGTACACATCCCTTTCATTTTCTGGGGAGGTTTGGTTTTGAGGTAGTTGTAAAGATACTGTTTAGAGATTGAGTATAAAAAGTTGAGTTGGCATTACTAAGGCATAGTTACCTTTCGGAGATAGCAAACGCACAGCTTTTTACTTCACAGTTTATTGCAGTCTTATTTCAGTTTAAGTAAGAATGTAAATAATTAGAAACATAGTGATGCAAAGTTATTGTTTCTTGTTTAAACTGCCTTTTCTATTTCTATCCAAGCATTTACTTATAACAGCTAGAAACATTAAAGGGGAAAATAATTGTGCTTCCTTTATGGAATGGTAAATGTCACATAATTAGTCTCTATTTGAAGTTTGCAACAAAATGTAAGAACTGTGAAAAACTATGACACAAACCCCAGAACCAAAATTTTAATAGATCTCTTCTTTTGGCACTCTATCCTACTCCACCATGCTCTTTTATTAGAGGAAGTATTTTCCCTGCATGCTACACCAAGATGTTACAGAACTCTCAGCAATTTCAGTACAGTAAGCCCAACCTTGTTAGGGCAATCAGCGTTAAGTATCTGAATGGCTCAGGGTCTACCAGCTAGAATTTATATTGCTTGTTAGATTAACTCAATGTTGAGGGATGCTCTAGGGACTATAGAACATGAATCTTCACCCCCACTCCCCTCCCACCCCAGTACAGTATTTCTATCTGTATTGTGACTTGGCTTGCATGTTGAAGAGCAATTCATAGCGTTGTACAAAACTTGACAGGACTTGTTAGCATGTAGAATATATAAGAGCAGATATGGCTTAACTACTTTATTTAGATTTTAATCAAGTTCTTATCAATTTCTCTCCACACGTTACATTTATCTTGGAGGTTTCAAGTGATGTTAGGCTAACCAATCAAAACTATATCATTACCAAGGGAAAGCTCACAAGATAGCTGCTTCTTGTTTGCAACACTATGTATGTAAAATAGCAAAAAATTATCAGGGAGTTTTATTTCCACATATCAGTGGAATATATACTCATATTCCTTCTAAAAGCATTTGCTGTTTTTCACAGTTCCTGAGAAAAATTCTAGCTATCTTCCACACTCTCTCACGCACATGCATAGGAATTTTTTCAATACATACAAAAAATAGTTTGTGAGAAGGAAGTGTAGCAGAAATAGTGTATGTGCAGGTGTAACTTTACACATGCTTTGTGCCTAACAACCTAAACGTGGTATGAAAGCCATCTGTTTTAACATACTGTACCTGTTTGCCATATTTCTCTTCCTGTGAATGTCTAATACTTGTAAGCTAACACAAACCTGTCACAGTCCGCTGACCCTCAGTCAGGTTATTCCACCAGCTGTTAACCTGGAACGGAATTGCTGTACATCAGTGCCACTGTAGAGTATTTGCAATTTCAGAAACAGTCACACAAGGTTCTGCCTTTTTAAGAATGGAAAGCATTTGTTTGAAATCTGTTAAGTAAATCGGTTTCAAAAACTTTTATTTCTGATTGGTTCAGCTTTTCAAGTTGGCATTTCCTTACTCAAGAATAGTTATCTACCCTCCTTTTCATAAAATACCCCAACATAGATGAAGAGTTTCTTCAAAAATAATGGGGTTATATCCTTTTACACAACTCCATGGGTTTATCTCTGCTTGTACTAAACAAGGATCTAGCCCACAATGCTTACTTTAGCAGATTGGCCAAAGTTAGCATAAACCCTGCCTTGACTAAGCCTCACCCTAATGCTGTCTAACATCACACCACCCACCTTTGAGAGATTCCACTTTTGTGCCAGGGTCACTTTTGCAGAGGTGGCTCACAAGATGTGGAATCCATTCCCCCTTGCGTCCAGCTCACCCAGCCCTCCTCCAAGTTTAAAACCCCTGAAAAAGTTTATTTTGAGCGCAGTCAGCCCACAGACAAATTCCACCCCCCTTTCCCTTCCTCAGCTTTCAGAATCATTTTGGACAAATATTTTATTGATAGCTCAATAACCTTCCAACCATATTGTCCCCATCAATGTCATAAAAATTATCTGTAGGTTGGAGGTGGGGGGGAAATAATGCCGTATGAAACAAATCATTCACTATTTGATATCAAAGTAACAACTTCATTGCATTTTTTTAATTCTCTCACACAGGATACAGATACCGGTATTTCCTACAAAGTTCTCCAGTATAAGAACACTAAACAAACTTGATTTTTCTAAAATACAAGAACTAGATGCCCTCAGAAGCTATTGGGGGATCCTGAACTTTTAAAAATAGAAATTACCAGTTAAGATGGGGATTGGGAGTTTAAGCCTATTAACAACAGGGCAGTTTTGTTTTATTTTTTGGATAGCTAATCACCGGATCTTACCCTTCAGGTTTTGAAGGAAAACAAAAGTATAAAACCAAAATTATTTAAAATATTAAGTGGCAATCATAATCTCACCTGCAGTTCATATACACTGAGCAAGAAAGCATGCTGTACTGGGCCTGGCTAGGGTGGAGTTAATTTTCTTTATAGCAGCTCGTACGTAACTGCTGTGTTTTAGATTTTTGACCAAAATAGTACTATCAGTACTATATATATATATATATCAATCAGTATATATCAGTACAGAACACACTAATGTTCTAGTTTTTGCTGAACAGTGTTTGCACAGCATCAAGACCTTGCACATCATCCGCCCCTGCAGTGAATAGACTGGGGGTGCGCAATAGGCTGTGAGGGGACACAACTGGGCAGATGACCCAAACTAACCAAAGAGATATTCCCGACCATATAATGTCATGCTCAGCAATAAAAGGGAAAAGAGGGGATTTTAGGAGGTTTAGCCATCTTTTGCTCATGAACTGGCTGGGCATTGGTCTACCCACAGGAGATGGTGAGTGATTGCCTTTGCATCACTTGTTTTGTTTTTTTTCTCTCTTCTCCCACTTATCCTTCACTTACTAAATGTTTTTTTGGTTGTTTTATCTTTACCCCCAAGTTTTCTTGCTTTTATTCTTCCTTTCCTCTTCCCCCATCCCACTGGGGGTTTGTGGGGGAAGTGAGCGAGCTGCTGTGTGGTGCTCAGCTGCCCACCAAGGTTAACCCACAACACATGCCCATTTTGAAAGTACCACCACAGTGCACACAATACACATTACAAAAACAGCTCCTCTGTGTCCTACCCAGGACCCTGTGCCTTCTCCACTCCACACTCAGCCCTACTTCCCTTGGACAAGCAGACCTGAAAGAGTAATCAAGCCTGGTCTATCACAAGCCACAGTAGTAACCTTGAAACAAACGTAAAACATACATGCATGTTTAGTTTAGTTTTAAATACGCTTAACTGAAAACAAAATGACTGACACTTTCGGGATGTCAACTAAATTTATAACAAGTCTTGCAGTACTTACATCGTTCTTACTGCCCAAACTCCAAAATATTTGCATGGAAATGTAAGCTCTCAAAGAAAAAAAGCCCTCTAAACCCTTGTACTTGTGAAGTACAGGTTGAAAATACGAATGCATTTCAGAAGCCAGAGCATTAAAAAATTTTATGCTTAAGGTTCAGAATTTAAGCTAGCTCTGTCCTCTTTCAGAGTTCACGTTCACTTTTGAGAACACTTAGACATAGCAAGAACAGAATTTTTTTTTTTACAGTGAAAAAGTAAAAGGTACCTAGTTTAGATACACAAACTACTACTACTGACCTCTCTTCCCTGCATTTCAGGGTGAAGATGGTATTTTTCTCCAGTATAGCTTTTGCAGTGATATTGTGAGTTACAGTTTTCTAGAACTAATTCTATCAGTTTTTCTTGTAAGGAAATATGTCTACTGTAATTTGCTGAGAACCTATTATTTCTCCAAGTTAAAAATCAGGATAAACTAGACAAGTATCTGTTGTACAAATGGTGCTCACAGACGTGCCTACACCAGAGGAAAGACACGGTCACGTTTCACGCTTCCGCAGGGACCCACCCGTGTGTGAACAGGCCGGGCCTGGCTCCGTGTACCTGCTTTCTGAAGTCCCCCCTCTTCTGCGGCCGTATTTTATCCAACCAGTCTGCTCGAGCTTCCTCAAAATAGGTCTGGACCCGCGACTTGAGCGACTCATACTGCCAGATGGCGGCGGATCCGAAGGCAGAGCCTGTGAACTGGGCGATATCGGATAAAGTCACAATGAACGCACCGTCCCGAAGACAGTCCGTGTGTGGCTTCGGCTGAGGAAGCCAGGCTCGCCCTGGGCTTATGTTACACGCCATTCCCAGTTGCTTAGCCCGGAGCAATACTAGCACGTTAATGGGAACTAAGGCTCCGCTGACAGACGGGGGTCCCGCCACGGAGCCGCCCACTGGGGCTCCCTGCCGACCCCGCTCCCACCCCGGGCCGGACACGGCAACCCCCGGCCCGCAGGAACCACTTACCCCCACCGCGAAGAGGAGCGGCTTGACCAGGCGGCGCGGCGAGGGGCGGCTGGCGCGG
>NW_008795907.1:1693465-1707067 GCF_000699145.1 Aptenodytes forsteri | reverse complement strand
TGCCGGCCGCCGGGTTGGATCCGTCCACGTCCCGCCAATGGGTCGTCCCGGCTCTGCTCAGCCATAGTGAGAGTGGCGCTGCGGGGCGCGGGCCACCCTTGGCCGCCATGATGAGTGTGGCAGCTCTTTTACCTCCCGGGCCCCCTTGGCGAGTAGGGCTGGCGCCACGTAATTTGGGGCTTCCACGGTTTTAATGTATTCTTTTCTCTAGAAGCCTTCTGGAATAGACAGAGCCTGTCTCCTCCTAGCCTAGAGCTCAGCCTGCAGCAGCCCAGGAGGCAGGGAGGAGGCTGGGGCTGCTGCTTCAGCCTTGCCTTGCTCGCCATGTGGCTCCACTTCACCTCACCTCGCTCCTCTGCCCTGCCTTGCCTCTCCATCTGGCTGCTCCAGAGGAGGGCTGTGCGTGACTGACCAGGCACGAGGCAGCTGCTCCTGCCCCACAGCCTCCTCTCGGGCCTCGTCGCCATGCTCTCCCTTGCCCGGTCGGGTGCCCCCAGGTGTCCTGTGGTCCCCTTGCCGCCACCTGGGGCTCCCAGTCTCTGGCACTGCGCTGATCTTATCAGCGCAATCTTCATAAGATCAGCGCAATCTTCATGCCAGCAGTGCGACCAGGTGGCTCCCTGCAGGGCTGGTGAGGCGTCACACTGGCAGAGAGCAGTCCCCCCAAGCCGGTGCTGTAAACACTGACACCCTCCTGAAATTAAATGGAAAAAGAAAATAGATGTGTTTGCTTTGAAAATAACTTGTAATTGGTAACTTCCAAGAAGCTGCATGCAGCGTTCTGGTTATCTGTGTTGCTGTGGAGATACTAACGGGACAGCCAAGCGGCCTACAGGCCAGTCACGTCTGGGCCTCCAGAGATCAGAGTGCAGAGCTGCCAAAATCAAGCAGCTAAATAAACAGTGGTTTATCTCAGAGGTGCATGGGGAGGACGAGAGGCAGCAGCCATGTGTTGCAGTAGGAGAAGTTCTGTGTGGGTGTGAGGAACACACTCCACGGGAGAATGGTTGTTCTGCCTCCAGCCCTGGAGGCCACTCTGTTGTGACTGGACAAGGCTTGGGCGACCTGACCCAACGTTGAAGCTGTGCTTTAGTGGGAGGTTGGCATCAATGTGGTCCCTTCCAACTGAAATTATTCTGTAGTTCATTGTGTGAAGGGAAACTTAATAGCAAGATGAGAATGATCTGTATATTGTAATTGCAAGTGGCTATAAGCCTGATTAGACTATTAATGTTACAGCAACTTCAGGAGCACGGTTACAAAGTCAAATCATTTGGAAATGGAGAGGAAATGAATTAACACTGTTCCTTTTTTTTTTTTTAACAAGTGGTGAAAGAGTTTGCCTTCTCAACTCAAGGCCAGACTCTGACCTGAGAAAACCTCTGTAAGCTTGTGTTGGGAGACTGCTTTAAGTGGTTTAGTACTGTATTTAAATCTGCATTTTATCTCTTTCTGATTGCACTGGTAGCCATGGGTCAGCCTCAGAATTTGCTTGAACTAAGAAACGATTAGCAGGTTCAAAGTCATATATTGCTGGTGTGAAAAATGTATATACACATACGTAAATGAAACCAGTATTGTAATCAATGGTCTGTCTCTGTTTTTCTATGTAACAAAATGAAAAAGAAGTAAAAGAGGTTTTTAACTTTCCAGTTTAGACACTTTTATTACTTGTTTTTGCTTCCAGGGACCTTATTAGGAGTGATTTGTTTGTTTAAGTGACTTAAATATTTTTCTTTGTTAACCCTTCCTGTCCTGTGTTCAAACATACATTTTGGCTGTGCTGTTTAAATGTTAAGGTGATTTTTTTGCTCCCCCAGGGCTTGTTTTTATCACATGACAGCTCTTAGTTGTATATAGCCTATGTGTGCAGTTTGCAAGGGATGATGCTCTGGGCTTTATGTATTTATTTGGTTTTGGTTTATGGTCATTCTCCTTTGGACAGTTGCAAAACATATTTGGTGTTAGTTGTGCCATCATCTCAAATCTATAAACAGTGACAGTGTATGGCAGCTAGTACAATCAAGTCCTGAAGGGTATGGTGTACGTGCTATAGGTTGAAAGAGGAGGATGGATGTGGTGTTGGTTGAAGTAACAAGCTGTTAGCTTTTGAAAGCTTCTCTTTTGCAGATGGTTTCTATTAGCAAACTCTTACCCTGTTAAAGCAATGCATTTCGCTGGCATTACTTTTATCGTTGAAACTATAAGAGTGGTAAGAAATCAGTACTGCCATCGCATGGGGACTGCAGTCTTGTGCATGACTGATGGCCCAGAGGGAATAAGGTATCGTCTGGACTGTCCCGTGGGTTTTGCGTGGTAACAGCAGGGTCAGGAAGGGATGAGTGAGAGTGGTTCCTTGGGGCAGAGGAAGATAAAGAGAGGAGGAACAACAGCAGCAAAGTGGTTGCACAGCCATCCCAGGCTGCTGGACCTCCTTCGGCCAGGAGCCAGGGAGGTCTATTCTGCCTTGGGACATGTCTGAAATCACAAACAGTTTTGTTTGTTAATGTGATCCACTGGACGAGTGTCTGTCTGCACTGATTACTGATTGCAGGGCTTAAATGCTTCCAGGGACATAGAAAGCAAATGGATTTGTTTAAACAAACAAACACACCCCTTCTTTTTTTTTTTTCACTGGCCCTTGTTTTACCCGCTGGAGACGTGCATTTCAGGAGAGGCTCTAGGGCTCTTTGCTCCTGCCTTGTGTGGCCTATTGATCTGTGACCCATGACTGGGCTCCCAATCCTCACTGAGACACCAGATCCACTCCCTGGCCCCTAAGGATTCAAATACCAGTACTGCGTGCTTTGCTTTCTAAGTGGTAAAGGTTTTCTTTGCAAGCTTGTCTTAAGAAGATCTGGAAAATAAAACACCTTTCACTTGGTCCACCATGCACCATGCTATCAAAGTTTATTCTTCTTGCCACTTTACATCTCCCTGCGTATTGAATTGAAATGTCACCATCTAGATTCAGACCACATGTGCACCTTTCTGTTGAGGATACTCACCCACAGTGAGGAGCTCATGGATGTTGTATCACCTCTAACAGGTGCATTATTATGAGAGTCATTTTAAGGGTGGGAGAAGGACTCTTACAGTGGTATTTGTAGTCCTGCTATAACATGGTTGAATTTGGGTCAGGGTGGAGGAAGGTTGTTATTCTGTATTTGTGAAATCTAGTTTCCAAGCTTCCTCACTTTGAAACCTATGATATTTTAAATTACTGTATTTTAATGAGAATTTTGTGTTTACAACTTTGACATATGTCCTACCCATAGTGATGGTGTAGAGCACATAGTTTTCTCATCTTTTCCTTACCACCAGGAATGAATTGTGGTTGCACGGTCATACCTATGTAATAGGCAGAAACATTCATTTGGATTATTGGCCTGCCCATGTTGTGTGAAATCTGCTTGAATTTGTTGCTTAATTTAAATTTATCATTTCTTTCAGATATTCTCTGTTGACAGTTATGTGTGTTTTGAAGAGGTTACACAATCACTTGAGAGACAAATGCTCCCTCCTCAATGTGAGAATAAACTTTTATAGTGGAATATACACATTTTTAAGAGTGGAGTAAACTTAATCCTTCTTTCCTTGTGCAAACAAATTCCAAGTGTTGCAGTCATTTAAAATGAATGATTATGGGAGGAGGCTTGAATTCTTCTTCTTTTTTTTAAATGCAGAAAACTTGCATATTCCTTCACAGTGTGGGCTGCATCCTAAAACAAATCCTGTCTTCAATTTTTTGCCTGTCTTATATGGACACAGGCCTCCTTTCATGAAGACAGTGTGTTGGTGACAAGTGCAACAAAAGTTTCGAGTAAAACCATCATTGTGAAAATTGTAATATTTTTCTATATTGCTTTGGAGTCTGATGGTACGTGGGCAGCTCAGTGGCCCTGACAAAGCAAATTATATGCCAATGGTTGCCAGGTTAATCTGAGCATCTTTGGTACTAACTGACATGATTTTGTTGTAATTTCTTATTTGAGTCATCCATTTCACTGAAACTTCACTGCAGCAAAAAGCCATGCCTGAGCTTTTGTGCAACAGTTGGGCAGAGCTTTGGCCCCGGGTCCTTGATTTTTAGAATGGGGGGAAAGGTCCTAAAGAGTACGAAACTTTCACTTGTTTGATCAAACTGGTCCTCACAAAGTGCTGACACTAGTGTCTAGCAGGAAGGTAGATGAAACAGGTTAGAAACATATCGTAAACGTGAGTATCAAAACTTATTTTGTTTTAAATTTGTATTGATAGGCATTGTAATTAGGAGATAAATAATTTATTAAAGCATTTGAGAGTTTTAGTTTTAAAAGAATTTTGAGTTAGCAAACAAGTAAAGAACGGATGAAACATGGCAAATTCAAATTAGAGAATTCCTCAGTTGGGTCCTGTGGTTTTGCTCTGTTGGTGTTTTTTGTGGTAAATGTGTACGGTAATAAAAGCGTTCCTAAGAAAATACTCAGATGTCATAGAATATTTAAGTATTCAAATTATTTAATGAGATTTAGATTCCAGTTCTACAATTCCCTTATGTAATAAATTATTTTGTAGGTAGGCATCTTTTTGATGTTTTCATAAAGGTCAGGCTTGTGTAAAGATAACTCCATATACTGTATGTGTATAAACTGTTTCAACAGGTTTCTAATATCAGAAATTTTGGAAGGCTTCCTTGAAAACAACTTCTGTCAGAAGAATGGCGGCGTCTTCTCTACAAATTTGTGCATTGCTGCTGGCTTTAGCAGGATTCACCATTATACTTGTTACTACCATGTCTAACAGATGGAAAATTTCGGACACTGCAACAATGCTAGTTACTGCAGACTGGATTTCTGAAGGTCTTTGGATGGACTGTGCAGTGACTGCTTTTGGATCAATACAGTGCAAGAAATTTCTCTACATGTTGAGTTCAGACAGTGAGTGCACATGGCATATGTATATAAAATCCAGGGATGTAGTTTTATTCCTTTTTTCCAGACAGCACGTTAGCGTGGTTGGACAGCATATACTGTGGTTGTCACAGAGGGTCTATTATGGACAGGATTTGTCCTGTAGTACTTGCCGACAGGTTAAAGGGCCTCAGTGAAACCCATATGCTTCATCCTGCAACTCAGCTCAGTAACTGCTGTGGCTTTATTGCCATCTCTGTTGTGTTGGCATAGAAGTATGGGTGATATACAATGAATCTAATTTTTTGTTTGTTTTATTTTGGAAGAAGTAGTATCCTTTTACATGGCCCAATTCTTAACTACAAGCAGATCATAGGTCAGTGAGCACTGGTGCTTGTTTGTGCTTTGGTGTGAGACAAGGCTTCGTAGATATTCCAGAATTTCTTTGATGCTTTGTGCTAAATCTGTGTATTTGTTCTGGAATGTCTTGGAGGTGGCCAGCTTAAAATACGTCTGTGTGACTGATGCTTTTGTGTTTTCTGAGGTAGACCATGCTAGCAGGGTAGTTTATCTGCAAATAGAAAGAGAAGAATTGTCTTTGTAGGGACTGAAAATTATTTGTTTGGATTATTCTGGTTTTCTAAAATATCTTTCTGTAAATACCTTTTTTATGGTAAAGGACTAGGAAGGACTGACATTTAAGTTCTTTCCACAGAAAACTGAATGTAGAAACAGTAACAGTATAGCCTTTGAAAACTGGTATTTTGTTAAGCTTTCTGTCTTAAACAGAACTCTGCATTTATTCTTTTACAACTTTCAGTATTGTGCAGTCACTTTATGAGTTATATCATGGAATCATTTCTTCAAGCCTTCCCTGCTTTACAGATCCCTGATTACTGTCATTGCTTTTTGTCTGGACTCTTTCCAGCTGATTTATTCCTGATGTGCAGTGCTCAAAACTTACAAGTACCATGTCTCACAGACTACGAACACTTGCTTTTCTTGACACAGACATGGACTCCACTGAAGTCAGAGCTGCCTAACTGTAAGGCAGATCTTTAAAATGTGAGAGTTTAACTCTCAAGAGTTAACTCTCAAGATTCAGCATACTTGTGGTTCTTCCTCAGGGCCCTGACTTTGGTGACCTCATCTGCTCTCATAACAATGGTGCCAGTTTAAGAATAATTATCAGCATCCTGTAATGAGGCCAGAATTTGTAGCCTCAAAAGGAGGCTAATCATATCCTTCCAAGGATTTTAAAATTGCATCAGAGACAATGTCAGCTTTTCATACCATTCTGGTACCCAGTATCAGAATGCTTTTCTCTAAGACTTCCTCTATGTAGATACCAGGATGCCTAAGTTTCATCTAGAAACTTAGATATGATTTCTGGAAATTAGAGTGATGAGATGGAGCCAACAATCCTTCTGTTCTCGTATGTAGTAGCAAGATGGCACAGATGCTTACGATGGTGTGGCAGCTCTGCCTTGCCTCGTGTAACAGGGAGAAACAGATGTTTCAGCCCTGTTATGGAGACAAGCAGAGTCAATGTGGGACAGCCTCCTTTTTTTAAAATGCAGTTTCATTACACCCAACATGGAAAGAAAATATTCCCCAGGAACAGAAGAGTTCCTCATGAACTGAAGCAGTTGCCTCCCTGGGGCTTCTCTTCCCTCCCTTCCCGTGGCCCCCATAATTGGAAAAGAGGACCCCTGGTTGACAGCGCTCGGTGGATCATCTTCAGCTGTCCAAAGAACGGTGTGTCCCCTAAAATCAGCGTGGGGTTCCTCATGCCAACTGATGGGCACATCATGTGACTGCCTGGAGAGTAATTGCTGTCTGTCACAGGGCTGTTTCTCTTTCTACACTACTCAGTCAGCATTCCTGGGCCTTGAAACAAATCTACAGAAGTGATCAAAAAGGTGCAGCTCATGTTGACCAAACATTTAAGGAGTTAATATTTTCGGTATTTTTTCCCAACTGTATTGGCTGGTCTGATTTTAAAAAATACTATTTCTGCTTGTAAACCCTCTCTCAACGATATTACTTGCAAATATACTCTGTTCTGAGAATATCAGAGGGATTAGGAGCAATTTCTCTCTATGGCCATATATTGCTATGGTCATACGTGGTCACATCTTGGCATGTCAATGTTAGCATTTTACTTACATCAGGAGTACATTTTTGTAGTGAATTTTCCAATTATTCCCATTTACTGCACTTGGTTTGCATTGCAGAGTGGTCTTGGAGTGCAAATTGGTTTCCTCGTGGATGGAGCAGAGCAGGGAAATGTGCTCCAGGAATGCACCTGCTGACTTCCAGCTGTTGATGGGTGTTCAGTTCGCTCGACCAGGTTAGAGCAAGTCTGAAGGAAAACTCCCAAGTCGTGGATGGTGTTGATGTGAAGCTATCAACACCAACTCTTTTACTCTGCTGATGCAGAGCCTCCTGCAGAGCAGCATTTGCTGATACGTCCATCGCTTACCAAACCATAGTTCACAAAATTTAGTGAAGAATAACCTATGTTCTTCAACACCACTGAAGAGTGATTTCCTTAAGGGAATGATTAAAATGCCTGGTTCCATACAGGAAAAACTCATGCATTCCAGGTCTGCAGTTTAATCTTTTCTGTTTATATGTGTGCTTTATGACTGCCTGTTGAAATAGCTTTCTTAATTAGGAAGAGGTGTTTTTTTAAAAATGAAATTCTTAAAAAATTTTTTATCCTTGGCAGCAGTATAAAATCTGGGGACACTTGATTCAGGTTCCCAACTAAACTGAACATTGAAAGTGCTGTCAGCAGAAGTGAGCGCTGAGGTCACCAGGGTAGCACCTGTGTATGGATAAATTAATTTGAAACTCTTTGAAGGGCTTTTAATGGGATGCAGGTACTCCAGTATACTGGTACAGTGTGTTCATTTTACTATGCCATCATTTTTCAAATTGCAGTGACTTAGCAGGAGGAGGGAATTCTGTAAAAGTCACACGAGAAGATCAGTTCTTACCATACACCATCTAGTTTCTTTAAAAGGCTGCAAGTGCAAGGCTGCAAGTGCAGAGCTGCACAAGATCACACTGGCTGTGCTGCCAAATCTGTTCGTATTTAAATCAATGGCAGCGATCCTCTTGGCTGCCAAGGGAGCAAAAATGCCGCGGTGGCACTGTAGTATCCTTTTGCAGCTGAGCCTACCAACCTACAGCATCAGCTCAAAGTGACCAGTGAATTTTGAAAAAAAAATCCAGCTATCTGTTATGGGCAAGTTGTGACTCTCTCAACAGCTAATCCTTCTGGTAGTCTTTACGTAAATGCCGTGAATCTATTACTATGTTGCATCATAGCAGGATTATTTTATGAAGAAACTGACTCCATTTCCTGGAGATAAGAGCAGGTTATCACTGCAAGAGATGGTTAACCCAGTTTGGTTATACAAGCAGTTTAAGGTATTAACTTTAGTGGGTGATGTGAACTGAGTCTAGATTTTGTCTAGTCAAGAGCAGAAGCAAGTAAACCAAGTTTAACATACTTCTACTTCGCCTAGAATAGATTTTTTTTTAATACTAAGATATTCTGATAAACAGATGCTATCAGCTGATACGTATTATTTTTCATATAGCTGTTTTCCTTCATAATTTTATTCCTTTTGAGAGACGTCTGTCGCATTGGCTCATTCATTCCCTTATATTTCATTTCTGTGAAACATACATTGTTACAATTGTATTCCAGTGTAAGTGGGACTATTTTTAAGACTGAATGTGTTTAACTATAGATGAATAGGCTGTAAATTATTAATGGAAACCACTCATCCACAGACTTAACCTTCCTGAAAGAAGCTGGCAGTACCATTGCTATGGATTGCTCATGACCATAACTCAAAAAAATGTGCTAAATTTTCTAGCAACAGAATAAAGTTCCTGTTCTTAAGCTTTTTTGTGCTTGAGTCATCAAGAAAATAATACAGTAAAGCTTTTTGAGATCAATAATAAAATTACAAACAATTTTAATCTTGTGTAAACCCTAGTTGACTTCAGAGGAGAGACAGAAATAAAGTATTTGCCAATATTATCACTCTTACAAGATATTTTGTAGGAATACTGACTGGACTTTCTAGGCTGAGACTAAGAATAGGCTCATTTTGTCACTTCTCGTTAAAAAAAGAATTAATATTGTCATTTTTTTTAAAATGTTAATATCTTTATCATGAACTGCTCCCACTTCTTATTGTCCTGCACTGCAAGCCTTATCTCTGGGGTTGAGCAAAGAGCAAAGGTAGCCTCATTTTGGAGTGAAACCCAGACATAAAACAGCAAGGAGGCTTCTGAAAGGCTTCACTTGATTGTAATCCAATTATAGGGATATTTAACTGTTACTATTCACAAGCATGACTGCTGCATTGGAAATTGTTGGGTTTTTTTTGTGCTTGGGTGGGTGGGCAATTATTGGAGCTACTTTGCCGAATAATTACTGGAAAGTCTCTAGTATACATGGTAGTGTGATCACAACATCTACGTTGTTTGAAAACCTGTGGAGGAGCTGTGCAGAAGACAGCACTGGAGTATCCAACTGCAGAGAATTTGACTCTATGCTTGCACTGCCTGGTATGTGCCTTTGCACAGTCTTGTTTATATTGCTTAAAAATTTGTTGGAAAAAAGTAGTAAGGCTTTTGTTTTGGTAATCTGGTAGTACTGGAAAATAACTGGCCAAGAAGGACTTTGTGGGTTGAAGTAATAAGAATCTCTTAAGCAGCAGAATGTGTCAAGGATGTTAGGAAAGGCTATAAAATAAGGCAAATGAAGTCGCTTGATCAAGCATTTATTTTAATAGGCATTTTAAATACGGTGTAATCTCTTTTCTAGCATCTTGTGGGAGGAATTACTAGGAGACATTTTTTAACACATCTTATGACAGTTCCATGTTTATTTGGAATTCTTGTATAGGCCTTCTTTTGCAATACTTGATAGCCAATATACTGTAGCTGGAGTTTTTTCATAGAATAGGTAAGAAATGCTATTTATAGCTAAGAAGTGGTAGTGGTTTTTGCGTGTTGAGACTGAAAATCATACATAATGCAAGAAATAAAATGATTATGTTATACATATTATAACATTATATTATGATTATAAGTTATACAATGAGTACATGTTATAAATTAATATACTTGTCAGGACTTGTTAACTAATGTCTTGTTGGGTGTGGTTCTAAATATCAGGAAATTTAGATCTGCTGGCTCTTGTACTCTGTATCAGTCTTCAGTAGAATGGTGGATTGTCCTCAAATACTCAACTAAGGCAACATTCTGTGGATAGTAAGCACGTTTATAGACAGTAAAGCTGGTTTTTATTAATCTTGAATAATTCAGTATGTAGATATTTATCCCAGAAAAAAATGCCTTCCTACTTAGTTGAATCCACACTGGGAGGTGGCTAAATTAAACAGGTAGGAGAATACTCCTAATCTGAAGAATGTGTAATATAGGATTAGTGGGAATGAGGTATTAAATTCACTTTCTCTCTCAGTCTGAAATAAACGGATGTTGTTGACCAGCTCTGACACTAGCGTAGCAATTCTCTGAAACTGTCTGTGTCCAGTATTTAGGGAATAATCTGTTCTTTTCATCTTTCAGTGTTATCTAACAATTGGTTTTAAAATGCATGTGTGTATTAAGAGGAACATCACCCTATTTAAACTTTTTAGACTCAGCAATAGCAGGATCATGCCCATCGGACATTATCCTCTGCAGAGTGCATATGTGAGTGTGCATTTGGTTCATGTATAAACCACTTCAAGGGTTGGTTCATAACTTACTGCCACTGACTCTAGGCAGCATCTTGTCATTGATGTATTTACATGTGGTGTTGCCTCTGAGAGTGTCACAGAGCTCCCATGTGTGTAGATGTGGGCAATGGGGCCACATCAGGTCAGCATCTTGGAGCTGCTGAGAAAAAAGTGGGGTTTAAAGAAATTGGGGGCAGGGAGGGGGCAGAAAAGAGCATCGTGAGTGGATGTGCTAAAGCAAAAGAGAAAGGAAGGCAAGCAATAGCAAGGCTCCTGGAGGATTGCAGATAACAACATGGAGTCAGCAGGAAGGAAAAAAATGGGGCCAGACAGAAAGTAAATGAATAGGCCAGGCTCTGAAAGTGAATTTGTGAAGATTAAATTTGATCTGTTGAAGAGGAGATCAGTTATGCTGTTGAGAAGTATTTGAGGGGTATAGACAGGGGGAAGGGAAAAGCAGCTTGCAGAATTGTAGAGAAAAAAAGGTTTTAGAAAGGAGAACTGAAAAAGAAACAAGTTAGAAGACACTGAATTGTAGAAAAAGTTGAGACGACAGTTGAGCAAACCAGGAAAGAGGAAGAAAGTGGGGTTGGTAGCAATGAAGGCTGAGCAAACAATGGGACTTCCAAGAAATGTCTGTAGCACTTGCAGATATGAGCCAAGGCAGACTAAAAATTATCATGGTCAGTTTAGGTGCGTTTCAAATTTTTGTCTAGAAACTTAGCTGAAACTGCTGCAGCGGATGCCAGGGATTGGGGGAAGGGGGAAAAAAACCCCAAACAACAAAAGTGTCTTTGTTAGCTCTCATCAGAAGGACCATAAAGATTTTCTGTGAAGGTTTCCTTATTGGCAGCTGAGCTACCTCTGGTTTTTGTTTTCTGCATGGGAAATACCAGACTTGGTTCTTTTAAACAGATTTAAAGCTTTTGAATTCAGCAAGCCATTAGCCCAAATCACAAATGTTTGAAGTGAGGACCTTTTTAAAAGCAATATTGCTTAAGATTGAAACCATGACTGGCTACTAAGTATAGCTAGCACTATCTATCTAGTCACAACTAGATCAAACATTTGATATAAAGCAATTAGTTAGCTGCCAAATGCTTTCTAAACTCTTTTTTTTCTTCTTTTTAAGGTTCCATAGGTGTTTCTTCCAATGACAGGATTTTTGGGATAATTTCTTACAATTAGAATTGATTGATAAAATGATTGATAAAATTTGTATCCTGTTCAATAAGCTCATTTTTAAGATAAAGACAACAAAAAATTGAGCTTTCTGGACTGTGAAGTAAGCTCGGTTAAGGCTGTTGAGGTTATCGTATTGTGGTACAAAGAGGATATGGTATTAAATCTCTTCTGTTAAAATAATACAGCCATTGGCTTGCAAGCAGTTAGCCTGAGGGTATGCTTGTGTGCCCTGGAAAGATATGGGGAGTCCCATCTAATACTGGAGGAGTCCCAAAGACCTGAAATGTAAGTTGTTGGATCCCTGCTATGGGTAATTCCTGCTGTCATGGTGTAAGATCCCAAACTAGAAAGCAGCGTCGGAGCTGAGTGCTTGTCCTAGCAGTATCTTCTGCAGGCAAAAACCTTGAACTGTTAACGGTACTTTGAGGGGTCTTTTCACTTTTATTACTGTCTGTATTTTTTTCCCTGAAAATTTTAAAATGAGTGCTTAACAAAACATTAATTCCTCGAGTGATGTTATCCTTTAATTCTGTGTATTTATCTCATGACTGCTTATTACTGTCTTTGATAACTCTCAAGCTTGCAGGACCAATACTCTTAAGCCACATAAAACTACACAGCCTGCTGAATCTGAGTGTAAACCTATCACTTCGCCTCCTGTTTCTGTGCCTGATTTTTGTTGTCTGGAGAGTTACGGGCTCACTCCACTACAGAGCTAGAGAGCAAGTTACCATGGAGGACATGAAGGTGATCAGGGAGCAAGAGCTTGAATGCTAGCATCAACGATGCGACTATCCAGATGCGGTCCAGTTCAGACCCTTTTGATGTGTGGTTAGAATCATAGAATCATTTAGTTTGGAAAAGACATTTAAGATCATCGAGTCCAACAAAGTTAGCAGCCAAGACCTGCCGGATTGGTGACGCTTGGCGTGTCTGTCTCCTAGCAAATGTGCCATTTGACCTGGAACCTGCCAAATCCAGGGTGCCATTTTAAAGGAGCCCAAAGTCCCTGTCTGACCTTCCTTCTTAGGCTGGTTAATAATCTGGTGCCGGTTTTTGTGCAATCGATACCTAAATGTGAAGACCGGGAGCTTAAACAATGCAGAATTGTCAGCGTACCGAATTCCCTAACGTGCCCACACCAGCTGTAACCTCTCTGCAGGAGTATGTCTTAAGGAGGAGAGGAGTGCTGCAGCTCTCGGATCCACTCATCCCTGACTCAGAGTTCAAAGTGCACTGCTAACTTGAGCACTTTATTTCCCACCTCTCACTGCAAGTAGCAAAGCCAGGACATTTTTCCGATTCCTCTGCAGTGCCAGAGCCCCGCACACCTTGGGTAAGATCTGGAGTTCAGAGGTGTGCGCTCAGCTGTACAGGTGTAAGGAAGTCCCTTAGGAAGGTGAAGTTCCCACTGACTGGAAAAGGGGAAACATAACCCCCATTTTTAAAAAGGGAAAGAAGGAAGACCCGGGGAACTACAGGCCAGTCAGTCTCACCTCTGTGCCTGGGAACATCATGGAACAGACCCTCCTGGAAGCTATGCTAAGGCATGTGGAGGACAGGGAGGTGATTTGAGACAGCCAGCATGGCTTCACCAAGGGCAAGTCCTGCCTGACTAACCTAGTGGCCTTCTATGATGGAGTGACTACATCAGCGGACATGGGAAGGGCTACAGATGTCGTCTGTCTGGACCTCTGTAAGGCCTTTGACATGGTCCCCCACAACATCCTTCTCTCTCAACTGGAGAGGTG
>NW_008795907.1:1675366-1692573 GCF_000699145.1 Aptenodytes forsteri | reverse complement strand
AGGTGGTGGATGCCCCATCCCTGGAAACATTCAAGGTCAGGCTGGACGGGGCTCTGAGCAACCTGATTTAGTTGAAGATCCAACCCCGACGGCAGGGGTGTTGGACTAGATGACCTTTAGAGGTCCCTTCCAACCCAAACTATTCTATGATTCCATGATTAAGTCACCAGGACTTGTGAGTAGGAGACTTATTTCTGCTCCTGTAAATGACCATATGTACTGCTATGCGTTTTCACAGGACTTAAAGATGTAAGCTATGAAGGGCTTGCTATAATTTTTCAGGGTTTACTAAAGCCCCAAGAGGATTTACTGAGCTTATAAAGTGTAAGTGTAGTTCAACTCTGAAATTTGATTGACTTCAAGGCTAAACACTCCAGGGTTCTGATGCTTTTCTGAACCAAGTAACAAAGTTGGACAAGATTCACTCCTTACTGCTCCTGTTAATTTTGTCACTCCCTCTAATCACTTTCATTTTTTCAGCACAAGATTAATTTAATTTCTGTATAGATCCCGATTTGTTTTCTCTTTTTCTGTCTTACTCAGTTCATATTCAGGCATGCCGTGCCTTGATGATTGCTTCCATCCTTTTGGGATTCATAGCTACAGTACTCTCATTGCTTGGTTTGAAGTGCACAAACGTTGGGTTGAGCGATGAAGATGGAAAAATGAAGTTTGCTGTCACAGGAGGATTTCTCTTTATTTTAGGAGGTAATATCGAGGCTGAAATGAGAATGCTATCAATACTTTCTATTGCTTTCACAGCTAGACTAAATAAAATGAATACTTGTTCTTAGTTTAAAGTTGTTACCACCATTAAAGGAATCATTCACTTATGTGCTTTTTAAACTTTTTCTGGTAGGTCTCTGCTCCATGGTGGCCGTTTCTTGGTATGCTGCGATGGTTACTGCTCAATTTTTTGACCCATTGTACGCTGGAACCAAGTAGGTTAATAGATCTGTCATACCAAACTCCATCATGTGTTGCAGACAGCTGCACTAACCTCAGCTGCTCCGGAGTTTCGGAACGTGGATGGATCCTGCTATCCAGTCCTACAGGAGGAAAAATTTGTCTTCAGGGAATCTTTTCACCTCAGAGATGTTGGTGGGGAGGGAGGAGAGTTCTTTTCTGGAAGGTTTAGGGAATGTGTGGGGAATATCAACCCCACATCTGAGGGGTTTCTGTACTGTGTTTACATTCTCTTGTGAGACTTAATTAAGTGCACATCTCAATGCTATGAAGAAGAAGAGGTAAAAGTCTTAATTTTCTTCGGCATTTAGACCAAAAGAGGTACAAAATTCTAGCTGTGGCTAGAATACAATGCCTCAGATGTAGAAGCAAATGAAAAAACATACAGAAACCAGCTTGAACTGCGTACTAGTTACCTGCAGATAGCTGAGAAATGTCATTGAAGCGTGCTGCTTGGCTTAAAGAAGTAAAAAAATATTTTTCACTATATAGTAACAGCTCAACGTTTGTTTGTCTTATGAATTAAAATGAGGCAAAGTTTGTGGGACTATCAGCTCATACAGTTACGCACAAACAAGTTTTGAAGTATAAAAGCCCTTATTCTTGTCTGATATAAAAGGCACAGTCTTCAAACCCAAATGCCTGCTTATGGCACCTTATCTGGGTCAATAGATTTAGCAATGAGAAACAAGGGTGGAGGTGACTGGGCCTCTCCTTCAGAGAGTGGGGAAAAAGGGAGAGGGAAACATAATATATTGTCTGTGGAACATGAGAGAGCTGGTTTGGGGGAAAGGGGACATTTATAATTTGCCAGTACCTCTACCGAGTATATAATTTTTAGATCAGTAAACTGTAAATCTTTAGTTGCTAGGATCATATTTGGAGTGTTTTGTAAGTTTCTTCCTGAAAATCAGTTCAGGGAAGTCAGAGGTGAAGTGCTTTGTTATGAATCAAAGTACTTCAAGCAGTTGCTTTGAATGTTTGTTAGTTTTCCTTGTGTTTTCAAACAAGCACTTAGAAATAAATTGCACTTGTGAATATTTGTTCTTGTTTTATATCCCCTTGAGAGAATTACATGAAGGGTAATAAATACGTTAGAGGACCGAAACAACTGGTGATAAGGAATTTCAGTTAGTGGGATAGTTAGCGAGTTTTATAGTTATCTGGTATAGCTTTGGGGCTTCAACATCAATGCATGTTAATCAGTTACCAGATTGTTTGCATTCAGTAGCTAAAGAAATCTTTTTTTTAATGTCTAAACTTCATGTTTAAGACTGTCGATTCAGTAAGCAGTTCTTAGTGAATTAACTTTGATCATTGGTAAAGCCAGACATGCTCTTGAGGAAGTTTCTGTTCCTTGGACTCTGTGAGACAGCTTTAAATTCAATTGCAGGCCAGTATTGATCTTCACTCTTAAGAGACTAGTGAATCTGTTTTTTCAGATTGCATTTTTTCGGCCTGACTTCAGCAAATTGGTAAAGTTAACCTCTACTAATTCTTAGAGGAATTTCTCATACAGCTGTGAAGGCAACCTAAGTTCTCCTGCAGATCCCTCCTATATACTTTCCTTTGGCATGACATCTACAGCATTCCTGTCTATAGGTGGCTAGTGAGCAGAGACGATTGCATGCACTGGGCAACACTCTCTGATTGTTCCTTAGTATTCCTCCAGCAACTTGCACTCCTGTTTTTTTGAGATAATGATTGTCTCCTTGTTCCGTGTTTGGAAAGCACCTAAAACAGTGGAGGCCTTGTGGCTCCAATGTGTGTTGAGAACACGGAGAGCAGTGAACCTGTGTAAACCTCTGAAACCTTCCTGTTAGCAATTAATTCTGGAGTCAGAAACTTCGACACTTTTAGATAATGATTTTGTGTTTACAAGTGAAAAGAAAACACACATATCTGGTTTCAGTATACCTTCTATGCAGTCCATGACACTTACTTTGCTCTTATATTAGTTATCTTAGACCGCGGAGGTACAGCCGTATTGTGGATATAGTCTTTGTCCAAATATAAAAACTTGTTTGCCTCTTTTTGCGAAACTCCTGCCAGACTTTCCCAGGCTCAATTGTGTCTAGTCTTTGGGTCAAATTCATTATCAGTGAATTTCTTGGACTGGACTAGGGGGTTTCCTGAAGGATGTAGTTTTGTACAGTAAAATGGGGAACTATTCTTTTTCAGCCTGGGACTATTCATAAATGTATTTCAGCCATATAACCACAGGGAGTGCTGAATATTCTTTAGGATACTACTAACTAGCCCTATACAAATAGCTACTTGTAGGCGATCTAGCGTTGTGTCCATAGAAAACTGATTTCTGTGGTTAGCCTTTTCTCATGACACAGACAGTAAGCTCCGAGTCATTCAGTTTGACAAAATTACTTCAGTGGCACAGCCAATACAAGAGCAAACTAAGTGTTGTGGACTGCACAGAAGGTATATGATTATAATTTATTATCAACAATTTATTAAATATATGCAAGTATTTATTGCTACTTAACTTTATGTTGCTTAGTACTTTCTGTACTGTCACTAATTTGGCAGAGCACTTAAATATATATGTAAGAGTTTTACTGAACAGGCACAAAGCCAGATCTGTTCTGCTCTGTTGTCCGTTGAACTACCTTTCAGTTAGCTGATTTCTGTGCAGACTAGAATTTGTTTGCATGATTTGTGCACCTTATGGCTCAGTCTAAAATAATGGCTTTGTAATCCTGTTATATGCTGTTTCCATAAAATCTTTCATGTTTCAGGTATGAACTAGGAGATGCTCTGTACTTAGGCTGGGCTGGATCTGTTCTTTATACGCTTGGTGGGATCTTACTGACCTGTTCATGCAAAGGGAAGAAAAAACAGGATTACAGGTAATCTTGGATTTGTCAGTTGAAATAGTAGCTGTCAATTATATACCATTTTCTATCTGTATACTACTCTCTCTCCCTCAACCCCTGGTATAAATCTGTAGCCATATAAAGTACAAACAGGAAATTGTACCTATTAATTCAGTGCTATGGCATGTCACAGACTTGTGACGGCAGGGAATGCTGTACCAAATACTTGTACCTCCCAGACAGTGCACTTGTTGATATTTTGCCGTCGGCAAAGGTTCTAAGATTTATGTGAGGAAAATGTGCAGTGAAAGAGCAAACTATCTATTGCCAAAACAAAAGTATATCAAAGAATATAGTGTATTATAATCAAGATTTTCTGAAATACTCACTACTATTAAAACATTCAAACACCATTTGATTTGCAGAAAGTGTAATGGCATTTCCCTCCCAAAGCATATCCAATTGCTCATTAGATGCATATGATTTTTTTCTTGTTCCTTATGGAAATGTCTTGTTGAGCGTCAAATCAGAAAAGTTGAGATTTCTGGCCTCAATATTTAACCTTGCCTGGATTTTTTTTTTTCAATCTTAAATTATTCACACATACAGAAGGTCTCTTTCTGAAGAAGAGGGATGAAATTGTCAGAAATAGCAGAGGTCGATGTCTACCCAGAAGAACCCAAATGGCTTGGAGCCTGTACGGGCTAAGCTTGAGAGGATGATAACATGGAAGGAAGAAGCATGTTCACTGCTGCTGTATTAAATCTTAGAAAAGTTATGTCAAAACACCTAATAAGTGAGAGTGTTCCTCTGATATTCCATTGCCTAATCTGAAGCCATTTAAGTTTTATGGTAATATTTCATCAGCCACATTGGACTTTAGATCTCACTCACCATACTTTGATACAAAGTCCCAAATATCCTGAAATGTCTTGAAAATCAGGTAAAACTGATGTATGAAATAGAAGTTCAACATGACGAATGACAGCTGAAGGGGTTGGCTGAAGATACTTCTGTTTTTCTTTCTCATCATCTTGATTCCTATATTAAAAACTGCAGCTTGCACAAAGGCATTAAGGTCTAGGTTCTCTTCTGCTTTAGGGACTTGACTGAAATGCCTCAAGGAAGAGCACATGTGAGTTAGGAATCCAGAGTGTTTCTGGTTCAGAGAGACATGTCTGTGCTGCCCATCAAAGAGCCCATCTCTTTCCCCTTAACTACAAAACTGATGAGAACAATAGGCCTCCAATTTCTGCACCTTTGTGAAGTATGTGCTATCGGGGTTTGATACAGACCTAAATGAGTAACTTCCTAAGTATCTGAAACTGTGGACATGTGTGTAATATCTATTATTTTGTATCTTTTTTTTTCTTAATTTACAGTTGCAACAAATACGCGTATTCAGCAGGCCAGGCAGCTCAGCAGCAGCGCATTTACACCAAAAACCCTGAGACAGTCATAAGCAACAAGGAGTACGTCTAAACTTATCTTTTACATCACTTGTAACGTTAGTAGGTTATGAACTCAAATAAAAAAGTGAACTACTTCCAGGTTTCCGGTTCCAAGTTGCAATCTTTCATCTTAATTTGGAGCAGTACAAGGAGGAGGTATGGTTTTCAATGTAAATAGGAATGGTTTTCTGGGAATGGTTTTCAGATGTAGATAAGTTTCTACAGATAATGCTGTGATGTGAAATCCTGCGTCATGAAGGTTTTCTTCATGCTGAGAAGCCTGGTAAAATTTAACCAGAGAGTGCAGTGTATCCTGACAATCAAGAGCAACTGTTTCTATGTCAGCTGACCCAAAAATGCGGAACTGATATGCTGTAGCTGACTGCAAGTTAATACGCCTCACAGTTAGAAATGTATTGTGTTTTCATTAATGTTTAGCTTTCTACTTTTGTTTAGCAGCTTTAGCTTTTGACAGGAAATAAACTTTATTCCACAGATTGGCTGAAACAAATTTTTTGATGAGTGGTATCCTGGCCATTAATAAGGATATAGTCTATATACTGTGGGCTTGAAGTCTCATGTTATACTGAAATTCATATTATGTATGATGATAGTCAAGATTTATAAAAGCTACAAAAAATTCCCGAACAACCACTCACCTCCAAATCTGCAGATGTGCAACAAATTTCTTGTTGGTTGTAATGCACATACCAAAGATAAACGATACGGAATGAACCAAACACAGCTGGGAGCGGAGAAAGCATCTGGTGCAAAAATGCCTTGTGATAACTAAGAAGATGATAGCCCCAATTTTTTATTTTTATTTCTATGCTTTCAGCTTTTAAAATAATCCAATTTTAACTTGAGCAATCTTTAACTTTGGGAAATTCTACTGCATGTGAATTGTCTAATTAATGTAATTCCCCAGTGGCTTTATTCTCCGTCATTGTTCCATCATTAGAATTTCTGCCTTAAACTACGCCACTGCTGGGAGCATATGTTTGCCTTGTGTAAGCACTTAGACCGATGACGATGAGCTAACTTTACTTCGTATTGATGCTTTGAGCAACGTGGAAGGGAATTTCACACTGCAGGTTCACAGGTTTCATAACTTGTCCCTTTTAAATTACAAATGTATTAATGCAGTTTGACAAAATACCTTCATGTTTCTCTTTACTTTTAACGTCTTATGATAAACATAATTGTAGTGTCATTTAGAAGCTTTGTGCAGCTTCCTTGATATCCCAGTGGATAATTTCACAGGGCAACCTGCAAGCAGTCTTAGAAACAATTTAGCCATGTTGCTTGCATACAGATACAGCTGACTTGTAAACTGACACATTAAGGCATGAATTGGGCACTGATAGATCTTGCTAGGCTTAGTAAGGAGAGCTAAAAGGAGTGAGGATTACTTTTAGATTGCCCATGTCATCTTTTCCCCTCCACTATCAACTACTCTTTTAAAAATCATCCCTTTGATATTTTGGAGAATAATTTCAAAAGCTGAAAAGGTACTTAACTTTCATCGTGGGAGCTGAAGCCCTTACCATTGTTGGTATATTCTGTCCTCTGGATTTTTAGGTAATTTTGTGACGGTGTTTTGTTCTGGGTGAACATAAGGAAAAATGCAGAGCTCAGGCAGCGACTAAGCAGTTCCAGTGTCAGTTTCCTACCAAAGGTTGTGTGAGCTCATGAACATGAATTATGATCCAGTAGGGGAGCGACAAAGTCAGAACTTCCTTGGTCTGGCATCAGGTCTTCTAGTGACGTCACTGGGAAGTTTAATTAAAAACCAAGAGTAAAATCCCTATGTAGTAACTCATTCATTTATTCAGTACATTGTTATTGTATTCAGCGTCATTCAGGGGAAAAATAAATGCCGAGGATACCATGCCTTTCACTTTGTTTCCAGTCCTTCCAACCGTTTTCTGTTTCTGCAGTTTCTCCCTGCTTATCTGCCCCTTTCCCATGCACTTTCAACAGTAACGCTCTGAATGAATGTGATGAACCATCAACTCAGATTGGGGAGTAAGGCATTTTATGTATAGGTGATATATGAAGTGATTTTTTTTTTTTTTAAATCTGTAGCAAGCCACTTAACTCTCTGTAAAACATCTTCACACGTTGCTATTTTTAAGTCCTTTGCTCAGCAGATAGGACTGCTTTGGTATCTGCAAATCTTCTTCATATCTCTGCAGCTGAGACCAAAATCCTGCATTGGGTTCTGCTACTGGTCTGGCAGTCTTCACAGTCTAGGGAAAAAAGAGAGATGCTGTAGAAGCAAGGGAAATCATGCAAATGGATTTCTTCCTCTTAGACTTTTGAGAAGGTTTATTTTGGTTTTGATTTTGCTAAGGAATAATAAACATATTTTGGTGAGCTGACCTCACTCTGTGCTTGCTAAGACCTCCTGGCATATGGTCCATGTTACAGAATGGATTCGTGGATGAGACATGAAAAGGAGCTATTGAATTTGCTGGAAATATGAATGTCTGTCACAAAGTGTGACGACACCGTTCCTCTTTAAGATAGAGTGAAACTTGGTCACGTATCTGCATGCCTCTGTCTGGTACTGAGCAAAACAGTTGTCTAAATTAGAGACTTTGGTGATATACCTACCAAATGGGTGAAGACTAAAAGACTAGCCTGGAGAAAAGGAGGCTGAGGGGAGACCTCATCACTCTCTACAACTACCTGAAAGGAGGTTGTAGCGAGGTGGGTGTCGGTCTCTTCTCCCAAGTAACAAGCGATAGGACGAGAGGAAATGGCCTCAAGTTGTGCCAGGGGAGGTTTAGATTGGACGTGAGGAAAAATGTCTTTACTGAAAGAGTGGTTAAACATTGGAACAGGCTGCCCAGGGAAGTGGTTGAGTCCCCATCCCTGGAGGTATTTCAAAGACGTGTAGATGAGGCACTTAGGGACATGGTTTAGTGGGCATGGTGGTGTTGGGTTGACGGTTGGACTCGATGATCTTAGAGGTCTTTTCCAACCTTTATGATTCTATGATTCTATGATTCTATAAAAGACCATAGAGCATAAGTCATATGTATTGGACGGGCTTCCTAATAAAGTTGAGATGCTATTACTTGTAGCTAGCTAGTCCCTGGCTATTTAGCAGGCCTAACAGATGATGTTTCTTTTCTGTGTTGAGCTGTCACATAGGTGATAAGAGCAAATCCTGCAAAACAGCTTCTGCACGTACTTGCTTCCTTTTCACTCATTTGCTTTATGTCTCTGTCTCTAACTTCACTTACCATGAATAAGGAAATGATAGGGAAAATGTTCACAAAACAACCAACTTTGCGTATTTTGCTACCAGTGCTTAAAGCCTATTTGCATTTGTAATTATATTTGTCCCAGAAACCTCACGTTGAAAGCTTATTTGTCCAAGTGGGGGGTGAAAAAACTTACAGTGGAATTTCATTCAAATGTTGAATGTCTATAAAACTGCTAATAAACAGGCGAGAGCACCAAAATAATTCTATTCATTATAAGCATTTCGTTTCTTACCCAAAAGATGTCTAAATATAAATCTGGATATAAGTACAGTACCTCAAAGGCATCCTTGAGTGGGAGTTTTCGGTGTCTCATCAGATAAGCAGTGCAAATGGCAGCTGATCGGCTGCGGCCATTTTTACAGTAAACTAAGCACTTCCCACCGCTCTTCACAGCCTCTTCTATAGCATCGCTGCACTGTTCAAAATACCGATACAGGTCTTCAGCCGGATCATCGAACACAGGTATGCGTATGCCCCGGACCTGCTGGAGGCCGGGGAATGGCTGCTGCCTGGTGACATTAACGCAGAAGGTGACTCCCTCTCGCGTGAGCAGGTCCTCGTTGCAGGCTGCCCTGGCGTTGCCGATGAGCAGTGAGGCGGTGACCTTGCAGAGCTGAAGCATCGGCAGCCAAGGCTGCAGCACCACCAGCACCACCGCCTCGCTGCAGAGCTCCCAGATCGCCTCCTCCGCACAGCATTCGAGCTGCGGCACAGCCCCGGTGTAGCGGGACGCTGGGGGGATTGGGGTGCGGGTTGCTTCCCCCAGCAATGTGTACGGGCTGTGCTGGGCTGTGCTATATTTATCCCCTCTGAACAGTCTCGGGCATAAAGGGTTCAGGCAGGTCCTAGTGCCTGCTGGATCCTGAGAGTCGTGTTTAAACAGCTAAAAGCAATTTCAGAGCCCATAGATCATTTGTAAAACAATTGGATTTCTACAGTCCCTATCCCTATAGCAGCTTCTTAGAAGAAGCTAAAACCCCTGTCTTCATCACAGGAAGGCTGCTGCTGGCATCAGCACGGATGCAATATTGATCTGATCACCTCCAGCTCACATCCAGATCATCTAGTTGCCCCTCGCCTACAACAAAGGCATCTTTTGAATACCCAGAAAATGATTTACTAGGCTAGCTAGATACGGTAGCGCTAATCTTTCTGGACTTCAGTAAAATTGCTGGTGTGGTGCCAGGGCAGAGTATCTTACGCATGAGTGTGTGGACAGACATTCAAGCTGTGAAGGGTGGGAGGGAATGGGGCCAAGGACTCAGCCACGGGAACGCCACATCAGCTGGTGCCAGGCGGGTGCTGCAGGGCTGGACGCAGGTACCAGCTGCTTCCTGGTGGATTGAGCATGTACCTGAGCTTCTTTAACACTTTTCTTTCTGGCCATGACGCAAAAAAGGAGCCTGTGACCGATATTTGCTGCTGGCACAAAGATGAACCTGGACTATCACAGCAGCAGGGCATGGACTAATAGGACCAGTGTAAAACGCAATGCCAGCCAGTAAGGAATCAGCTGTGAGGGACGAAGATGAGCTTATATTCCATCATGGAGGGAGGGGAAGCTGACCTGCTGCACACCTGCCATTACTTGTGTCAATAACAGCCTGCCAGAGGGATGCCGGTGCTGGGGCCAAGGAAGATGGCTCCCTAACATGAGCACAAGAGCATGGCGTCCCCTCCTGCTGTTTGGCACACGCCTTAGCTGCCCGTGGACTCATTCCTCTGCCCCGTTGCTTCCTTTGCCCAGGGCTCAGGGTATCTGGCTGGAGAAAGGCTCTGCCGGTGCGAGGAGGCACGGTTCAGGCTGGATCCCTGGAGTTGGAAGGGAGAAAGCTCAGCAGGAGAGCATCACCCTGACACTGCCCCCCAGCAATGTGGGGAGGGCCCTTGGGTTCTCCTGCAGTCACAATTTCTGGGATTTTTGGGCCCTCCCTGGCACTGGCTCTCACCCAGCTCAGCATTTCCACGGCACATCCTTATTCCCAGGCCATGACGCTGTGGATCAGACGAGGAGCCTTTCTGCAATCACCACCAGGGATTTTCCTCATTGGACGGGCATGCATCAGTTCCCTGAACTGTGTAAAGGAGCCAGCTGCTGCCTTACCTTCCTCCTCCCACCTGGGAGGTGGCAGAGGCTCTTCTTTCTTTTGCCTGCCTTCATCGGTGGGATTTCTTGGGCCCTTGCAGGGGTCCCTGGGTGGTGGTTTATGGACATGCTCCAGTTCAAATCTGGGTGCAAGGAGAAGACACCAGCGTGACTTAAGGCACCACAGCCCCTTTGCAGTGTGCAGCACTCATCAGAGCCATTTTGGCCATGCTGTGAAGGCCATTGGTTTCCAAAGCAGCACACACTGTACCCCCAGGATGCCAGGAAATGTTGTTACCCAGTGGAGCAGCCCAGGCCATGGTGGAAAGACAGTGTTTTCTGAATTCCACTGCATGGCCCATGAGTCCTGCCTAATGGCATGACTGCATGCCAGGGACACAGCTGACAGCCCCTCTCTCGTGGGCCCTGTGTGATGCTACACATAGTCGCAGAGCAGCCAAGGAGGCTGTTGGGAACAACTGCTTTGAAGGCGGCAGTCCCCAGCATCTCCCTGTGCAGGCAACCCCTGGCAGCCCAGCGCTGCCAGATGGGACCTGAGCAGCTGCCAGCTAGGTCAGCCAAGGGCTATGGGGATGCACATACTCTGGAAAGACGATGATGCAGTCGGAGTAGATCAGGGAAGCTGTGGTTGCTGTGCGAGGTATCACCAAGTCCAGCATCACTGGGACCTGCAGCAGAGGAGCACAGGGCTGGGGGAGGTGAAGCTGGGGTGTGACCTCTGTGCGCACCAAGGCAGCTGGCTGCCCACCACCATGAGATGACACTGCCTCTCCGAAACCCTCACAAGTGCTCTCTCATCACCATTAACCCACCCTTCTAACGAGCAGGTGCTGACCAGCAAAGACATGATGCCACATTATAAACCACCCAGCTTTTTTGTGAGGGCAACAATTAGGATGCTTGAGCAGGGACTGGTTCTTGCTGAGCTGAAAGCTCAGGCTTTGGGGCATCAGTGGTGTGGCTGAGGCACTGAACATCGCAAGAGCGTGGCAGAATGAGAGCTTGTAGGACTGGAGGTCCCATCTGACCCAAGGAGCTACCCAGGTCATGGCTGGCCTAAAGCAAGTGGTGCTGGCAAGAGTGCTGCAGTGGGATGTCAAAGGGTGAGGAGCAGTGGAGGAGAAACAAAACGCTTACCCTCGACAGAGCTTCTTCCAGGGTGTCCTCCCCAGTCATCATTTCCAGAAAGTTGTGGTAGTATTTCATTTGCACTCGTGTGTCTTCAGTGAGGAGCAGGCCTATGTCCCTCAGGATGAGCATGATGGTCTTTCCCTTTCTGATACAGCGGGAGAAGAGGGACATGGTGTCCTGGATGCGCCCCACCACTTTCTTCGAAGACACAAAGGTGGCCGCAGCTAGCTGAGCATACCACAGGGGCTCCAGTACTTTGCCACCTGGAAAACCACATGACAAGGACCTGGGGGGGGGTGTGGGGTGTCCATTGTTGCAGCCACCCATCAGCAGGCTGTGTCTGAGTGCCAGCAGCCCCAAGGCTCTTGGATGATGCGTCACTACAGGCGACATGGCTTTGAGCTGTGGCTGGAGCCAGAGGTGGAGAAGGTCCCAGGGCCCTGTCTCCCACCAGGCAGTTTTTCAGGAGTGTTGGCTGTTGCACCCATTGCACACAAAGGGTCCATTTTTGGACCTGCTCCACGGCAGACAGTTTGCTTTTAAGAAGCATGAGCTACTCTCCAACCTGGGGGTGGGATATGAGATGTCCAGTTGCCCCATCCATGCAGCGGGGGAGCCTGCACCCCCCGCAGCAGCCAACGTGGCAAGGTTTTACCTGGGGGATCCTACCTGGCACATATGCCTTGTCGTCTGTCAGGCAGTGGATGTCAGCGAGGTTCCTGGCTGCGCGGAAGACAGGTCTCTGCGCAGTCAGGTCACTGTCCCCAACCTGGACTCATTCAGGGACAGCGTTGAAGGAGCTGAGGGTGGGAATTCGGACGCCCTGCAAGCAGAGGAAACAGAAAGGCAGAAAAGTGAGGACTGGCTGGAGCGAAAACACCGAAGCTGCCTTGCTAGAGCTTTGGAAAGGAGCTGCCAAGTCCTCGTGCTCTCCATAAAAGCTGTGCTGGATCCAGGGCAGAAGGAGCATCCTCAGCCCCAGGGCATCCAAGGGGTTTCCAGTGACTGGGATATGGACCGCACCTGTGCAAAGCTTATTTCTCCCTTGGCCAGGAGCCCTGGGATGAGGTCCCTGCTTCCCAGGGAGGGGAAGAGTAATGGCAGTCCCTGGCCCAGGAGCAACTCCTGAGCCACCCCAGGGCAGAGAGGGGGTGGAGGGTGCGAGCCCACCTTGTGCAGCAGGAGCTGAAGTTGAATGTAGGCAGCCACAGTGTCCCAGATGGCCACTCTCACTGGGAAGCAAGCAAAAGCCATGTCATGCTCTGTGCCCACCAGCCCCCAGCTCTTCAGCTTACCATGACCGGTGCTGTGGTGGCAGATGGAGGGTCATGGCTGCCCCCAGCCCGACTGGAGACATCCTGGAGAGCAGCGTAGTGCCAGGTCTCACCATCGTGATGGCTCGGCTGCATGGGGAGACTTGCAGGGGTGTCCTGGCACTGTGGTGCGGTGATGTTGGGTTACGGCCACACTCCTGCAATGGCTGTGGAGAGCCTTACCTTGGGTGGTGGCAGTTGGCACCATAAGCCCCCCCCAGCCCGTGTCCCAGAAGTCCATCCTTGTCCACCTCCTGTTGGCAGGGTGCTTTCCCATGGTGAAGGGCCATGGGGAGCTCAGCCCTTCCCCGAGGGGCCTCCTGGGCTAGTGTCCTACCTCCCCTTGCCCTCCCCACGGTGAAGCGGAGCAGCCCATGCTGCTGGGAGCGGCCGGGGCAGGGGGACTGCAGTGAGGGGCTGCCCCACAGAGCAGGTGGGGGCTGGGGTGCTGCGAGGTGGGGGGGGGTGATGCAAGAGGGGCCCTGTGTTGCCTTGGCAGGTCCTGACCACTGTCTGCTGGGGCGGATGCCCCATGTGTCGCCCTGTGGTTCACCTGGCCTGCGCCCCACCACGTCTCCTGGGACCATGTGCTGGGAGCTTGCTGCTGCTGCCTGGGACAGCCCTGGGGCTGCCCGGAGGAAGCGGCAGTGCCACAGGCCCTGGCAATGGGGAAGGCTGCAGAAGCAGCCCAGCCCTCTGGTCAAGCATCGCTACTGCCTTCCTCAGCCTTTCCTGCTCGTGGAGGGGCTGCTCACAGCCACCTTTCTGCAAGCAGCCTTTCTACAGCAACCCTGCTTTCCTAATGGGTGATTTCAACTGACTTCCAGCCTTGTGGAAATTACTGGGAAAAAAATCGCTTCTGTTAGTGGCAAGTGAAGGAAGGACCAAGTTTGTTTAGGCTGTGATTGCCTTAGTTTGTATAGTTAAATTGCAATTGCTTTATGATAAAGAAGACTAGAAGAAATACTGGTGTTTTCAGCTGTCCCCTTGATTCATCTTAAATGTCAGGCTGATGAGCAGCGAGCTATTCAGTACAGCCTTTCATAATAACTAATTCTCCACATGTCTCCCAATGTCTGAGTTATTGCTGTGGGGGCATCTGGGCGCTGCCTTTGCGGCTGCCGCTTGGCCGGGCTGTGCCCAGTGGTTTTGGTGGGTGAGGGAGCCTCTTCCTCCCTTTCACCGCGCCCCTGGCACCTCTAGCTCCCCGCTGCCCCAACTCCCCCTGCCCTGCCCAGCATCCCCTCCCTTGCCCCAGGTGCCAGTGGTGGTGGCCACGTGCTGGCGGCCACGTGCTGGCTTGTGCCTGGCCAGGGTGGAGAGGCTGCTGTTCCCAAGGTGCACTGAGCTGGGGCTGAGCCGACTGCTCCGTGCAACCCCTCCACCCCTCGTCCTGTGTGAGCTGCGCACAAGGATCCCCATCACTTCCTCAGATGCATTTCTGCTGCGCAGTGTCACATCTCACCATTAGAAAAACATATTTCACTGTCTTGTTTTCCTTCTCAAGTGCCTGTTATTTGCTTCTGCATGTCATACTTGGCTTCCGTGTGGCCTAAAATCTGTTTACAGGGATTATCCCATTAAAAGAATATGGCTAATGGCAAAAGCACTCCTCCCTTTGAAAAGTTCCCGCTGTGCTGAGTTTGCCCATAACAGCTGCTCTTGTTACCAAAATCGTGCTCTTTATTTAGTGTGGCATTACTCTTGGTGTGGCATGAACCCTCCACTGATCCCTATGGGCAGCAGCAGCCCAGCAGATTGCTCTGGGATTTGCCAGATGTGCCCGGTGTGACTTACCAGGGTGAGACTGGCTTACCAGCTCCCTGCAGCTCACCCCAGCACTGGTCCAGGAGGCTCCTGGGTGCCACCAGCCCAGAGCGGCGTTGCTGTTGCATTAGCAGCAGAAAACATCACTGCTTCTGCACCTGTGATGCCTCACTACGAGGCTACGGATGTTTACTAGTTACCTGCCTGCAGCTGACTTGAAGATGGTCCCTCATGCCTGAAAGGTTGTCCCTTCCCACCAGCCTGCCCTGTACCATGTCCCTGTGCAGAGGAGGCAGTAGGAACAGGGTTGTTACCTTTACATGGAGAGTAATTATAAGCTAAACGCAAATGCCATCTCCTGGCAGTGAAGACATTTGCCTCCTCTGAGAGAAGATGGTTGAACTGCAGAGTAATAGTCTCATCCCCTGACTAGAAAAGGTCTGGTGCCTCAGTCCAGATTTTGCTGGGGGCTGCTGGGGTGTTTCTGGTCTTCGTGCCGCTGCCGTTGGGGCCCCTGACTAGAAAAGGTCTGGTGCCTCAGTCCAGATTTTGCTGGGGGCTGCGGGGTGTTTCTGGTCTTCGTGCCGCTGCTGTTGGGGTACGGTGCAACAGCCCCGTTACACTGGGCTGGCTGTCTCTCGTCCTCTTGCCATGCACCGCTGTGAAGAGCCTGGTCCCGTCTTCTTGGTGAGCTCCGTGTAGGTAAAGGGCTGCTATTAGGGTCCCTGAAGCCTCCCCTTCTTGGGGAAGCAGGGCTGTGTGTGGCTGCAGGGAAGCAGGAGCTGAGCTGAGCTTGTTTCACGCCCACCCCGTCACAATTTCTTAGCAGTGAATTTGCAAACATACGGTGTTCAGTGGCTTTACAAACCAACAGAATTCTTTTCAAACAGCTTTAATACACACACAGCTGTAAGTGGCCATTATTTAAGATCACACAGAGGAGGCAAAGGAGGTGACTGGTCTGCAAACAACTTTGCCTAGGAGAAGACCAACATTTCTACACTTGTCTGTATGTATATAAATGTGTGCATGTGGCGCCTAAATAGCTGTAACTGCAGGACATGAAACTAAAGAAATACCTACTCACCCAAGGGTATCACTCAATTTATTAAATATAAGTGATATTTGCTTCCAGGCAGATACACTTTGAGTAGTTTCCAGTTATCAAGTCTCTCTTAGATATGTCATGAGCTGCTTTTGACACATTAACCACATAACCTGCATTCACCCACTTCTGGAACTGGACAGTGCAGAGCTGAAGCACAAACCTTTCTGCTGCGTCAGTTCAGTCTCAGGCACTCGCTCGAGATTAAACATCCGTGTCACTGCAACGGGCCGGCTGTCTGCTTCGCTTGCTGTTAACCCTACCAACAGCTGCACTAGTAGAATGCCATGGTAAATAATTAGCACAACACTTTGTAATGACAAATACCAAGGGTATTTCTGATTCCTTGTACTATTATGCCATGACTTTTTGTGCATCTCTATGAGAAAAAGAACGTTTAGCATACTTGCTTCGAAGACTCAAGTCAGGTTCACCTTGTTTCCACAGACATCACATCCATACAACCCTAGCAGTTGTTCCTCCAGATTACACAGGGTTGAACGCAGGCAAACCTGCAGCACCAACATTGGCATCAGCCCATCACAAACCTTGTGCTGAAAGCAAGCTTTCATTCCTTGGGACTCCTGACCTGGCCTTTATCTATGCCTTAACAAGGAAAAAGAAAGAAAACTCCAAACTCAGCTTAAATGGAGAAGAAATAAAACTGCCCTGTAAATACAGATTTAAGTCTCCAGCCTTTTTATTTATACAAGGATTCAAAGAACATATTTCAACTTTAGATAAACAGTGCAAGAGAGTTACAAGTACCTTGGTAACAGAAAGAAATAGATAACTGTCCAGCTATGCCAATAAGTGAAATAATTCTTACTCCTGCAGATAGAAATGCATCTGTTTAAAGCAAAGGTGGACTTTAGATATTTTTGCTATACCTTAGCCCCTACCAAGCCCACCAGAAAACAACAGGCAGTTTGTCATTTGTAAATGATAAGTAGCTGCGTTCTCAAAGCCTTTTGAGTCCCTCGCCCTTAGTTAAAACATACACGTTATGGCACAAAAGAGCAGGCTGAAAGACAGAGACATCTGGAAATCCACTATTACTGGTTCTCCCCTTTCCAGGGACAGGGGTCTTCTCTAGACCACTACCCCCCTCTGCATCCCTGTGAGGTACGAGGCCTTTTCAAACCAGAACATGACGAATCACCATCTCGGTAACATCGAAGCAAATGTACCTCCCCAGCCACCCCCCTTCCCCGGAGCGCCCCATTCACGTAACCACCCCGCGGCAGCCCCCAGCGAC
>NW_008795907.1:1647482-1675334 GCF_000699145.1 Aptenodytes forsteri | reverse complement strand
CTGCAGCCCGAAACCCGTGCCCGCCACGGGGCTGGGGAGGTTTGTCACAACATTTTCGAGCAGGTGGTAGCCCAGGAAATGTCATTTATAAGCACTGAAAGGCCCCAGGCTCCGTGCCAGCCCAAGCGCAGGCTTCAGGCTTGTCTGGACCTGGGCTGACTTCAGCTTGTTGAGCCATGCCAGCGGTTGTCTAGCTGTCGGGTAACTATGGTTTGCTTTAGGTTTGCTTTAGTTTAGAGTGATAATGAGTCGATAATCTGGGGGGACTCGGCTGTTTTGGCTCCCCAGTAGAAGGTGGCGCAGCTGAGTGCAGCCCCGGGGCCACTGAATTGCAGCACATTGGGGAAACCGCTTCGGGGCAACGAAGAGAACAGAAAAACTGAATAACCAGGAACTGACAAAAAGCAGGAGCATAGGCAGACCATGTGAAAAGGCATACAAAATAAACCCAGCGGCCCCAGGGCCGAGGAGGGAGGAAGCGTCGACACCAACATCATGCGCCTCCTGGCAGAGAGGGGGAAGACGCCCCGGCACTGCCCTCGCCCGTCCGCGCAGACCTCAGGCTGCTGACGCTACTCTAACCCCCAGCTTGGCTGCAGGACTGAAGCAGGTGCCCTCGGGGCCCAGAGGGACGCTGAAGTGGGAGCTCAACCCTAGCCAAAGGGGGAAGGCATCAGGAAGGGTTTCTCCTGTGTAACAGTTTTTACTGTATCCTTGAGGCTTTGCCTTATTAATTTGGACTATTGGGTTTTATTATCATAACAGGGCCAATGATTTGGGCTATTAAATTGTTAAAATATTAACTGGACAATCAGTAAATCCTTGGCTTCCCATTTAAGGTGCGCTCCCCCTGGGGCCCATAAGAAGCTTTTGAGGGTAACAGGCTGACAGCAAATGCTAACGGCACAGAAATGGAAACGACAAGGACTTTCCTTTCAATCTCCCTTTCTGCAAAGCAAAACATTGACCTCGGTAGTCATGGGTTAAAACTCCAGTTCAACCCAACTGTTTTTTGAAGAGGGTACAATGTTTTAATGCCCCTCTCCCCCTCTTTTTTTTTTTGCTTTGGATGTGAAGTTTCTGCAGGATTGGTTGTGGGGATTTCTGTAACAGAAGGCTAAATTTGTATTGGCAATTCTGGTTAAAAAAAAAAGAAAAAAAAAAGACAGGAACTCTTTAAAGCAGTAAAAGTAAAATGTGGAACTTGCCATATTTCTAGAAGTAAATAAATCTGTATAAATCCATGACTTGTATTTATCCACTCCTGGGTTTTGATGGGTCTAGTGGTGTTGTCTGTCCTTTAGCCAATGTCCAGCATCCTGGCTTTCATTTCTGAAACCCTACCAGATGAGATCAGAAGGCAGCAAGTACAAGGCAGGAAGGATACCAAGTCAGTAACATCAGTCACTGTGACTTGAAGTGGCTGGCTTAAAATCTCTGCCTAGTTTGACGAACCATGAGTGTCGTTACCTGGCCCCAGGACGAGGTGGGTAGGAGCCACTGCTGCCTCCCAGTGCCTGGTGGGATCCCTGCCCCAGGGAGGGCAAGTGACAAGCTCCCTCCGCGCCTGCCTGCGCCAGCTTTTGGCATTACCTTGCTCATGGTCTCGTTTTCCCTTAAATTGCACATTCTATAAACTGCTAATGTTAAAAATGGGTTTTTTTCCCCTTTCTTAGAAAACAGCCAAACCCCAACCCCATAATGTTTGCTCAGCCCAAACACATGTCTCCTCTGGCAGGATAGAGAAGAAATGCTCAAACATGTGCTGTGCAGACCAATAAAGTAGGAGATAGATACACCTCTGCCCTCCCTCTCGCCCGCAGTACACACACATTTGAAACACACCCAACCCCATATGAATGCAGCCCAACTCCTGGGCGTGCTCTTGGCCCAACTGGTCACAGTGACTGTCTTGTATCTATAACAACTGCTAAACCTACATCTCCAGCCGATGCTTGCCATACCTGTGAGGTGCAGAAGCCTTCTGGAAGCCCCAAAGCACACAGCCCTACAAGCACAGACACTCCTACAGCTACGTGAGGATATTTATATCTTTCACCGACCACCCCCAGTCTCAAAACCCAGCACTGAGTCCACCCCACCAAGCATTTTGGGGTTAGGGCAGCCGCCCGCGTGACCCAGAGGCTGGTGCGTGGTAGGTTGGGGCAGCAGAGGGTGAGCCTGGCCCTTCCCTGAGCCAAAACGGAGCTGCAGGTGGGTGTCTGACCGGCTGTCTCAATCCATCCCAGCAGAGGTTAGGGAAGGTGCGTGGGAGGATGGGGAAGGCATAGGGAAAGCAGGGATTCACTTAAAAACCTACAATACAACAGGAACAAACACCAAAAGAAAAAAATATCCCAAACAAAACGTGTCCCGTCCCCACGTCCTCCACAGTAGGCGCTACCTTGAGTCAGTCTCCTGGGTAGGGACACCGCCCAGGGCTAATCGCCACCTCTCTGCCCTAAAGCAGCTGCCTGGGGGGTCACTCCCGCATGTGCCTGGTGTGAGCTCTCACAACCAGTCACAATGCTCCAGTTAGTAAAAAGTCCCTGGTCTTTCTTATTACCAAAAAAAAAAAGGGATTCCCATCCACGGCTGGGGCCAGAGGAGAAGGAGGCAGCACAACTGTCTGTCAAGCGGAGAATCCCACTGTGCATATTTTCATCTCTCTGTTACCTATGACGGTACTGCACTGCAGGTAGAAATTGGACCATTATTACCTGGGTAAAAAATGGCTTTCCAACTAGCATGCAAAGAAAAAATACCCCAAACCCCAACCCCTAACACTCATTCCCATTCACTTAGATGTAGGAGACCTACGTTTCAAATTGTCGTCAGCTACGAGCTCTAGTCAAGAAACCCACTTGTGACCTTTCCAAAGAAAAAGGGAGTTCTGCGTTTTTGGGTCCAACAGCCACTGCCAAACTGTTTCAGTTCAACCTACCAAACCTGCTCACGCTCCTACGTACGCTGCTGGAAGTGAAGGGCCATCTCTGCCTGCCTAGGAAGTACAGAGGAAAAACCCGAAAGAGCCCCTGAATGTAGCACTTGAGCAGCGCTGACGATCTCAGTCTCTCTGCGTTACGAAGTGGCGTTGCTCTCGGCACCATTGTGCTTTCGGCAGCGGTATGGTAAGCAGCGCTCTGGCCAGCGGCTGGGTAACAACATCAGGGCAATTGCATATTCCACTGGAGGCAGCAGAAGAGCTGCCCTCGGAGGGGCTGGCTGGGTTCCCCCCGGAGGCCTCTCTGCAAAGGCTTGTTTCAGCCCCAAGAGCCAGTGTGTGGCAATAACAAAAGTAAAACAATGAGGTACGGAAAGAAGGGCCCAGCACTGGGGAAGAGACCAAGAAAGAAGAAAACAGCTCGAGCACTGCCAGAAATAGCAAACAACTGAAATCTTTTTCTCCTCCCTTTTTTTTTTTTTTTTTTTGCCAAGGTGAATTAAATATGTCCTTTTGTTGGTTGGTTGGTTGGTTGGTTGGTTTTGGCAAAGTGAAGCCCTCGGCCGCAGTCTCTTTCCTGGGTTTTGCTAGTGATTTCCCGCCACAAGTGCTGTGCGGCAATGAAAGCCACCAAAAGGAGGAGGAGGAAGGCAGAAGGCAAAGATCTGCTGCTGGCCCCATTGATGCCATGTCCAGACTGCTTGGGAATAGCGTGTGTTTCTGGCTGCCTGGTGCTGGGGCTCTTAGAAAGTCTTTTGCCACAGACGTCGTCAGGACAGCTGTCACCACTCCCGGAGCCGCTCATGTCATCACCTGCGCAGAGACAAACATGGGGTGAGCCTCGACTGCCTTATGGTGGGTGACGTCCCTGCCTTCCCCTTGCTGCAACCCTGGGGAGCTCTGGCCACCAGCCCTGCCCTGGTCACCTCCTCCTCTCTGCATCCCCCGCTATGGGATGCAAGTCCATACCTGATCTCCAGCTGACTTTAACCACCCACTGCTGCAGCAGCTGGAAACCTCCAGAGCAGATGGGAGCAGTGGCCCCATCAGCAAGGTTGGTCTGGGACTAGAGAGAGCACCCGAGGTTTCAGTAAGGCGCTGAGACCAGCGCTGCCTCCAGCCACCCCGCAGCAAGTCAGCTGCACTCAAACAGACCCTCTGCAGCCCTGAGCCAAAAGCCAGGTCATCACAACCCCTCTCTGCCGTCAGGGCCCAGCTGCAGGGTCTGCACGGAGGCCCATGCAGGCTGCCAGGACTGACTGCTCAGCCCCTCTTGCCTACCGTGGACCTCTCCAGCTCTGCTAAACTCACTTGCGTCTTGGAAATCCACATCATTCCCAATGTTAGCATTGCCCAGCCGGTTTGTCATGATCTTTAGCTGCATGATTTGCTGGCGAATGGTCATATCTGGCTTGGTGATGTCCACCTCCACCTCCGGGTTGTTAATTTGATTAGCTAAGCCGTCCCCCATCACTTCAGGCAGGTAACTGCGAAGGAAAGCAACAGGTTTAGATGTCTCCCCCCAGCTAAGCTCACCTCTCCCTGTTACAGACATCAGTGATAATCCAGCCTCTTTGAACCCCAGAGAAGCTGCAGTCAGTGGCGTTGGCTTGTTGAACAGCCTCCATATGCTGGTGTTTGCTGCGAGGCAGCCAGCTCTATGGATGGCCGAGCCATGCTGCCATGACCAGACCCCATCAGAGCCTGGGGCTCACCCTGAGGCCACCTCAGCTTGCAGGAGGTGGCTGGTGGCCTTGCAGCATCACTGTCCTGGCATGGGGAGGGGTTTCCTGCAGGAAAGGCTGTGTGCGGGGCTGAGGGGTTGCTCTCGGGCTGGCACCTGTGGAGCCACAGTGACACTCCCCTATGGAAAAGCTCTGTCCATATGGGAGGCTGAGGAGCCCCTTCATCCCTGCCCCGGTTAAACTCTGTGGGGACTGACACCCTGGGACAACTGAATGCCCCCAGCCCGGTATGACCAGAGAGGCCCCCTGGGAAGCTTCAGTCAACTGCGAGCTGTCAACCAGCAAACAGAGCTGCACTGCTCCCTTCGGTAGTACCCCGGCCCATCTGCTCCTGCAGATCTGCAGCACTGCTGGCAATGACATGAAATATGGAAGAACCGAAAGTGCCGGCTCTGGGCTGGCAGAGACCAGCCCAGCAGGTCTGTGGAAAGGAGTGGAGAAAGGTGTATGTTCAGCAGCTGCCCATCTCCCCTCACAGCCATCCTTTAACTGTCAGCCATGGGTGGGAGGTGTTTCTGCAGCTGTTTGATGTCACCCGGGTGCCTCCTCTCACGAGGGAACAGCATTTCAGAGCAGATATGGATAGAAAGATGCATATGCAATTCTCAGCAACAGCTCTGGAGTTTGTGACGTAAATCCAGCCCTTCTGCCTTCTGAGTGCACGGAATTACAAAACTGCTTCATTAGTACAAAACTACACAGTTATTTCATGGCGAATGCATTTCAGTGCTTAACCCTATATCACACAGCAAAATGACAACAGGCTTGACATTCCCAGGTACCAGTTCTTCAGGAAATGCAGCATTTCTGTGGATAGGGACAGACCTTTTGGCTCAGTCTGAACAAGTGGGGCGGCTGAGATGATGTATAAGTGCCTTTTATCAAACCCTCCCTCTCTCACCCCAGGACGGTGCTATCCTGGCACCTGATCCTCTCCATACCTGCCCTTGGTCATCCCATTCCAACACTTGTCGTCTGCCGCTGAGCTGGCCATTACTTTTTTGCTGCACAGGCTGCTGGGCAGGGTGATCCAGTAAGTCTTGAGAGCTGTCAGGTTCCCTTTGGCATCTAAAACCTGTAAACAAAGAGGATGCTCAGGGCCAGGAGAACTCTGGGGTGCCCCAGGGCTGTGGAAAGGACAAGGATTCTGCCAATTTCTTTTTGTTTTACCATCACAAAGTCTGTTTTTATGCAGACAAGGATGTGTCACCAGCCTTTGCCTAAAGACCAACCATCAACCCAAGCACCCAAGGCAGAAGGTTACATGCTAAGGACTGTTCTGGTACCATAAGATTAACCAGGAGAAGATCATCTTCTGGGCCATGAAGGCAATGCTGAGAAGCAGCCTTGGTGGGAGCCAGCAGGGCTCTGCCAGGGTGGGACAGGCAGGTGTCTGTGAGTGAGGAGCCTCTGAAGTGTGGGGCCATGGCAGGTCCCGCAGCTCATCATCCACAGAATCCAAAATCTCCATGGAGGAGGACCTCTGGCCCCACTATCCAGGCTGGACTGCCTGGGGCTCAATGACACCAATGGCAACACGCCTTTTCAGATAAGTTTGGCACCAAATCCCTGAGAAATTGGTTATCAGAAACCTAGACCCCGACCCTGTGCTGAGGCAAGATCAGATCGCTTTAGGTCACGCCAGCAATCGCCGATCTGATCTTCTTCAGACTTGCCAGCAAAGGCGATTCAGCAGCCTGAGGGGTGGTCTGACCTGATCTGCAGGACTCAGTGCTGCACCGGCCGGGCTCCCAGGGCACCAGCATGCCTGCCCTGGCACATTGGTGAGGAGGGAGCTTCGGAGGCAAACTCACCAGCATCTCCAGTGCTTGCGCAGAGGATTTTGCTTCCAATGTGACCTTCCCCCGCCTTTTCTTGTCCTCGCTGCTGGAGCCTTTTGTGCTGATTTTGGGATTTCCACAGCCTTGGAAAACCTGAAAAACAAACCAAACTCTCTATCCCATGTTTTGATACTATTTCTTTAATTAATTAGCACTCCACAGTTATATTTTTTTTTCTTCTGAAGTATGTTTATCTTTCCTACCTGCAAGATCTCCAAGATTCTGGCTTTGTTTCTGGTCAGCTTACTCTTGTGCCAGGATGTGTTTTCAGCACACTGTAACTGGTTTTGGTTACTGCTATCAAGCAAAATGTTCAGCACTAACACAAAATTAGCATGTTTTTGGATAAGTCACTAATGTTGATATTAAATTATTTCTAGCAATTTTATCTGTTCCTATTATGATTGAAAAATAAAATTCTGGGAAGAACAAGATGGGAGTTGCTCACACTCATTACACCAGTGGTGTGGGCTTCAAGATTGCAGAGCATGTGAGCTTCATTGATTTGGACAACAGACCGAGGTAGGACTACCCCAATGACTCTTGCAACCAGCACCCACACTCAGCAAATGAATGCCCCCTCCAACCAAGGGAATGCAAAGACATTAGATGTGTTACAATCTGTCAGGTTGGATTTTTTAGGGGCAAATGAGGAAGCTGAGCTGATTTACCTCCTAACTTTGGGTACCTCCCATCATCCTAACTACCTGCCCAGGTGTGCTTTGTAGCCAAAGGAGAGCAGAAGCACTTTGAAGGAACAAATCCTCAGACTTTGCCTCCAGGAGGAGACGAAGGGTGCCCTGGAAGCACCTGTTTCTCCCAGTCTCTGCATGACCACTCCAGGCAACGACACCTCCGCTGCAGATAGCCAGTGCTCAGGCAACTGAGCCTCACTGTGGCTGATGGAAGGAGTGCTCGGACAGCCAGATTTAATGAAGCATCAAAGGTCAGGAGGGCCTTTGCACTGTCAGTTTGATTCAGGAAACACCAGCCTTTACAAAGAAAGCCATCTGATTTGAAAAGGTGGCTCCAAGCTTGTTGTGGTTACCAGCGTGCTGTCAGAAGCTATCGATAAATTCCACTTTGCACGGTGTCCCCTTAAAGCAGAGAAATCAAGACCTCAGACAGGAGCACTGCTGACACAGCTTGTCCCAGCTGCTGAATGCTTTTGCTAGGGGATTCTGACAGCCATCAGCAAAGTCCTAATCTAGACAAGAGTCCTTTCGGTAACAGTGGGTCTCATTGGTGTGTCTGAGGGACGTTCAGCCTAGAAAGTCCCCTCCTGCGGTGCACTGTCTTGCTGACCAGATGGATGCAACGACTATGGCAGTTCAGCACCAAGCCAATTTGTTCATCTGCCTCCTTTGCTCCGTGCAAAAAGCCACACCTTGAAAATTGCATGTAGAGCATTTTCAACTTGGTTGTACCAAAATAAAACCAATTTGGTTTCACTGCTGTATCTCTCTTATTGGCCTATTACTGTTGTTAGCAGGAGACAACTCTTTCAGAAGGTAAAAGCCCTGAGAGGTCTCCAGGACAGTGGCTCTTGTAGCAGCTCCAGCACAGCATGGTATCAAGGCGATCCTCTTGCCAGCCCAAGGGCTTTAGGTGAGCAACTCCCATTACTGGAGAGAACATGTGTCCTGCAGACTGAGGTGACCAATAGTCTCCTGCATAGTGACAGCAAATAGACATTTGCAGCCTTTGATAGCTCCAACAGCCTGAAATCCATCAGAGAGCCACAGGGAGCAAGGGGGAGTGCAAGGAAGCAGGGAGAGTGCTCCGTGGTGCAGTGAACACAGGGCTCAGTACCAAAAGTGTTTCTTTCCAGTTTTTCCCCAGATCCCAGGAGAACCCATGACTGAGGGTGTCACTGGGTCCAAGGGCCACTTCTGGCTCTTCTCACAAATGGCAGACAGTGCCCTGGCTCTAGGCTGGTAATATCTGATGCCCTCAGCTGCAGCCCGAGCCTGCTGCCCTCGGCCCTGAGAGAGAAGACTCCCAGGACTGGCCTGGCCCAGCCCCAAGCTCATCTGACAACGATACCCTTTACCTGATCATTTTGCCATGCTCAAAACCAGAGCTTAGAGCTGCAGCAATTTGCAGCTCCTGACCTCTGCTACCAGTGCCACCAGCAAAGATTGTCACATTCACCTGGTCACCAGATCATACTGAGAAGCTTATCAAACATGTTTGGTTGCTCCAGTCAAACACCAGTTAGACTATTTACTCCTTTTCATTTCACCAGATTTACTATTTGCCCCTCAGAAACACCCTTCTTTGCAGATGATGCCATGTTTTCCCACATCATGGGCTTGCTTTTATGTGGACAACCTCAGTCTCGCCTAACAAGGGAAGAAAGATCATGACCTTTCATGTCAGAAAAGAAACCTAAACGAGTACTTGGATGCATGCTGCTGTCAGTGCTTTGACATGTGCCAGTGAATTCCTGCTTGGCTAAGCAATACTTCTGGCCCTTCCCTTCTCCAAGACCCAGTTAGGACCTGCTCCGCTCCTTTCATCTGCATCTCTGCCCTAACTGTGGGATAGCTGCAGGACTTGGGAATGTCTGGGCAAAAAGCAGAAGCCCTGGAAGGCTGTTTTTGTTCCCAAAGCTTCTCTTACTTGCAGCTACAGAGGTGATTGTGGTTAAGTGGATAAATATACTAAAAATAGAAGACCAACAGAAGAGAGCTTCATGACATACTTCTTGGAAGACAGGTGAGCATCAGGAGAGCCTGTTTTATACTCTCCAGATGGACTGCCAGATTGCAACTCTGTCCCACAGATACAACCTGATAGCCCAGTGTTTCCACTGCAGAACATCACCCCAAGGCAGGTTAAAGCAGCTGCCTTCTGTCACTAGGGACTGTGCACTTTCTGTAAATGCCTCAGCTCAGCCAAAATACTTCAGCACTCTTCAGACACAGAGGCACCTGACAGCACATGGCACCATGCCTCCCACAGTCACTGCATATGCAGTCCCACCTTGTGTGTCTGTACCTAAAGGAGGCTCCCTGGATGTGGCAGGTAGGAATATTTGGAAACACTTGAGAAGGTTTTTGCTTGTGTAAGATGGGTGGTTTCCTGTCATTAAAAGACTGGGCATTTGATCTCTTTCATCCTTCATCTCCTTTAGTTCAGCTGAATAGTGAGCACAAAAAACATTTGGTCCTGGCAATTACCCATGGTGTATCCTCAGCCAGGCCCAGGCACACGCTCTTACCTTGGCTGTGATTGAATCTTTGTTTTCTTGCAAGTTAGAAATAGCTTCAGCGATCCTCATGTGAATAGTCCCTATTACAGTGTCTACGTTGTACGGTCCATCGATCCGATCAGCCACTATGACCAGGGAATCTAGTAAAACAAGACAGAGACATCTCTCATCAGACTCTGTACAAACCAAGTTAAAGATCATGCTCATGCCGGGTGGGATAAGCTGTTGGCCCCTCAGCAGGTTTGTTGCAAGACATCTCTCCATTTTCACTACTGCCCAAGTGCATGCTCGTTTTCCTCTAGCATGGGACAGCTGTCCCTTCCCAGCACATAGGTAAAGCCACGCTCAGTGGCAGAGGAACAGAGGTCACCTCCTGCAAATGGTAAATGATCCACAAAGACCAACATTTCCTGGGATGCTACAGAAAGGAGAAATGGAAAATTGGTGCTGAAATATTAAGTAATGCATAGCAATACTTGGACCTAACCCCCTAACTCACTGTGTATCATCTTCAGCAAAGCACTGCAGCCAGCAGAGAGTGGGAAGATTAGGGTCAGCAAAGTGCCAAAGGTACTGGACACGGGCAACAGCTTCTGTGGCAATGAAGGAGTGAGAAAAGGAGTAATTCTTCTCACTGTCACCTCTGGAAGGACAACATGTGACCAGCCAGGGAAATATCAGGCTCTAAAGGCAGAGGAGCAGACCAAAATGCCCACAACTAAACAGGTAAACAGGACAGGGAGTGACTGAGGGGTGTCTCTCACTCTCAGCTCCTCTTATCTTGGAAAACTGCTGTCCTAACTCTCCTGCCTGGCCTGGAAGCTCCTGCCTGGATGGCTGCTTTGGGACCATGCTTGGCTTACAAAAAAATTATCAATCTCTGCCTACCTCCAAAGATGTTTCTCAGCACTCCAGTTGGGTCTGAAATAAGGGCAGCCTATATGCTCGCAGGGCTCGAGGCACTGAGGAGTGCCACTGCAGAAGGCGGCTGACATCCTTGGCATCCAGCGAGATTTAAATAGGCTCTCAGGGCAGGGCCAAAACTGGGTTTGGACATCTGAAATGGGATCTTAACCAGGTCTGACTTTGCCAGTCAAAAATTGCAATTCTGAAAGTCACTGCTACGCTGCTGCTGCCTCAGTTTCCTACCACTTGTGCTTTAGTAAGCTGGAGGCCAGGCCATGCATAACTTCATCAGCATTTAGGGACTTGGCATTCAGTTACGTGTGACCTCAGATGGCTCCAGTGTGGTCTGCGTCCCCCAGGGCACACTAAAAACCTCCTGGCAGGACAAGGGATCTGTCAGAGCGCTGGGGTGGCCTGTGCTCATCTGGAACAGAAAGTGCTTCACGTTCCTGTGGCCTCACCACATGGAAGAAAACAAGTGCGATGGCTTCGTGTTGGTTCTTCTTCTCTACACAAAGAGGGTCAAATCCCAGGGTCTAGGTTGGAGATCGGTACCATTTGTAAATGGAGTTATTCATTAGGAGTGATTAATTCTTCTGTCCTAAATCCTGATACCTCACCCATCAGCCTGGCAGGAAACTGTCACAGCACATGGTGTGATGTTGCAGAAAAGCTTATTCAGCATGAGTTTGTACTGCCGACATTATTCATGAGCAATGAAACCACCAGTTCAACAGAATATCAGTAAAACATGTCCTTCAACTTACACCATCCCACAGTGCGTATGTGTCACCCGTGATACTGCTTTAAAGGACTGATGCTTAGCTTTGAGCTGCACAGCACATTTCCTTCGACCAGGAGTCCAGCCAGCTAGGGCACAACCAGGGACCACCACCATTTCAAACCTGCTAGGAAAGCGTTCAGCCCCTTGCCTAGACAAGCCAGCAGGACTTGGCAGAAAGACCCCAAATGACTTCCCCGAGGTCTAGGTGAGGTTTGTGCAGAAATGCTAGGTCCACAGTGGAGGTAGTATGTTAATAACGAAGGCCTGATCCTGAGCCCACTGTTGTCAATTTAACAGCACGCTCAACCCTGGCAAGTATGATCTCTCTGCTTTTACATGATTTATATTCAGACCCTGACAGCTCTCAGAGAATGACCAAGCTGGGCAAGGACTAGATGAGGGACAGCACAAACCCACAGAAGATACCAGATCATGCCCACACGGCTCACAGTCCAAAAGCAGGTCCAGCTGGCAGGGAGCAAGGGCACAAGTCAATTAGAAAAACAACTGGGAGGTCTCAAACCTCAGCCAGTCTGGAGCATGAATCACAAAATACTCCTTGCTCAGGTCTATAATATAGGATTTAACAACATGCAAAGTCACAGCTTGGAAAAATTATGCATTTATTTTCAGCACTCAAAAAAAAAAGAAAAAAGGTTTTGCTGGTTAGCTTGAACAAGAATGGAAACAAGGGCCACAGTTTCCAAGTTAATGTGCTTCTCTTTTCCTGCAACATAGTCCTATGGCAGCGCTGATTTCTAAAGCTAAACATGCCACACAAGGGGGTAATGTTTTTTTGTATTCTGGGAAATAACATTAAAGAGCTTGCAGTTCAACTTTGCTGCCACTCAGGGATTGCGGTGTCATCTTCGAGACTGTATTTTCCAATTTTAGCTTGTAGAGGCACTAATGTTGAGATACAGATATTTAAATCAAAGGCTGCACCCCCAAATTAGTGATAAATTATGTTTGAACCACTTACCATAAAAATCTCCCTTAATTTGACCTGCCCTAATTTGTCAAATTGAAAGACTAAGTTTGTGTTTAGTGTAACAAAATCCTCTCCACCTACACTGAAGGGCCTGGAGAAGGGTGAAGAATGGGCAATGCCAGTGAACTGCTACCTTTGACTCTACGTCTTGCTCCTGTCCTTGATCAAATGGTGACCTCTGACACTAAAATGTCCAACTGCAATTTGAAAGAAGCTCCAATTTGCTCTGAGCCATCACCCCTTCACAAGAACAGTGTCTCTTGGGGAAAAGGAAACCAGAATAAGTGCAAAACACACTTGGAATTGCCTCCCTGTCAATCAAGGAGAGCTGTACATTGACCTTTCAGGAGACGGGCAGTCATCCTGCCAGGAGAGCAGTGACAGGTAACACTTGGCTTGCTCTGGTCAGAAAGGCCAAAGTGCCATCAAAATCCTGATCTAAACCCTTGGGGAAGGGAATATTCATCCCCCTCTTTTACAGCAGCCTCCCAAGCCGCTCTCGTGGGGAGCACTTCCAATTAGCTGCAGTAAGTTGCCACTTAGTTCCTCAGCCCCTAGCACAAGGTGGACAGCTGGCCAACACACCTCACTGAGCAAGTGCACTGTCCTCTGTGTGCAGTGTTTCGATATTTATTTTGCGGTGTCCCTTGAGAGGCAGATGACACTCCTTGAGTTTCAGTGGGCTTTTTATTGTTAACACCACCACACATCAACTCTGAGCCAGCCTGTCAGGCTGCAGCTGGCCAGTGAGCTGACAGTCTTGCTGGCTAGGCAGGGGGAGCCAAGACAAGGGAAAAGGCCAAGCCCAAAGCTCATCTCCGCTTGTGCCTGCCTTCCGAGAGCCCCGAGAAACATCAAGGCTCCCTCAGGTCTCAGATCACTCCAGGTCTAAATGTACAACCTGGGAGAGAAAGAGGAGCTTGCTGGGTGATGCTCTGTGGGCACAAGGAGGAGTGAGAGCCTCACCATTGTAACCAACCTCCCCTGATGGACTACAGCTGGGGAGAGGACATGCACTGTAACATGAACACACCATTTTCTAAACACAGACCATCACCAGTCTTAAACCATGCCCATCAGCTCCACAAGCCACTCTCAGCAGCAGTTCACATTTAAACCAGGAGCCACAGGCTCTGGAAAAACAGCTGAGTGTCACATGAGGTCTTCTTAAAAGATGCCCGGGTCTGATCAGGCAATGCAGAATTTCCTGCAGAAACACCTGATTGAAGTTCTCCAGCCTGTGTTGCACAGGAGATCAGACCACACCATCACAGTGATATTTCTGGCTTTAAACTCAATGAAATGGACATCTCTATACACATACAACCCACTTTAAGAGACCCATTATCTTAGCCAAGTGACAAAACAAAAATGAAATGAGATCTTTTCTTATTTAAAATACAAGTCTAATTTTCCCATTCCTGGTGATCTGTGACTTCTCCCTCCCCCTGTATTTGTTTAAGAAAGACACCTCTTCCCATTTAGTAGTATGCGATTTTGATCCCTTTGCTCTCCACCCATGGAAACAGTTTATGGCTAGTTTCTAGACTACCTCCCAAGGAGGGCAGCAAGTGCTTCTCCTGTGCTCTCACAAGTGCTCTGGTATGGATGAGGAGGAAGCTCTGACAGGTGGCAGGATCTGTCCCTCAGCTTCAACACTTGGGAGGGAAGGAAGAATTACTTGAAGGCAAAGTGTGGGCAATCCCAAATGAGCACAGGCAAGATGAAAACTCTTTAAGCCCTTGTTAGTCAGCCCAGCAGTGTCCTTTCTAATGGTATTAAAGCCCAGCAAAATGTCCTGCAATAGCTTCTAGGCACCAGATCACGGACAGAGAGAATGTGGTGTAAAAGAACCTCCAACGGTCCTTTCTTTACTCTCCGAACACTATCTCAGAGAATTCAAAAGTTGCCGTGAGAGCCAGCTGTGCTGCAGCAGAGTAAGGTCACCTTACCCATCAGGTACTTCCACTCGGTGTTCAGGTCCGCTTGGTTGGCCAGGCAGCCCTTCACGACGTTCAGGCAGTAGTTGTTGCATGGCTTCACGCTGGACATGCCCCGGCAGTGCGGGCAGTACATCAGCTTCATGATGGCGCGAGTGCACTCATGGCTGAGAGATACCTGGGGGGAGACAGATCAGTCAGACACACAGGCTGGTCAGGGGGGCACGTGGGCAAACTCCCCCCTTCCCTGGGGTGAAGGAGCTTGGTGTGATCTGAAAGGCAGCATGGCTCCCTGGGTGCGTGGCCTTGGGAAAGCTGCTTCCCCTCTCACTGCCTCTCCTTCCCCCCACCCTCCCTGAAGTGTCACCCCTGTCAGAGGGCTGGGACCTCTGAGGCAGCTGCTATTTCCTCGGGCTGTGTTTGAACCCAGGGTTCTGGGAAAAACCTGTATGTGAGCACCATCCCCCTTCCAGCCAGGTCTGGTGGCCACAAGGACAGCCCGGGCTGTCCACCAGCTGTAATCATGACCCAGACACATGGTACACATGTGCCCCTGGAGCCTCTGCCATCAGTGCCACTGCCGTGCCCTTTCTGCAGGAAGGGCTTGTTGCCACTGCCCAGCAGACGCAGGTTTCCCACCACAAACTGCATCTTCGGCTTCCTGGGGGGACACACAGCAGGGGCCTGGACATGGAAAGTTCTCAGCTGGCATCTTTGGAAAGGAGGATGGTGTTGGGGAAGACTTGAACAGTTCCAAAAATACGGGCAATTGAGAGCCCTCAACACTGGGAAGTGATTGCTCTCTGAAAGCACTTCAGGAGCTGCAGGCAGCCGGTGAAGCGGGCCAACACACTCCATGCCAGCGGCTCGCAGGCACTGCACGTGCAGTTGATGCTTTGCAGAGGTGACTCTAGAGGTGGCTTTGCCACCTCTAATTAAACCACCCTGGTCCCATAAGCACAGAGCCAGTCACATGCAGAGCCCAGAGCCCAGTGCAGCAGCCCCTGCAGCACGTCAAACTCCCCTCAGCCCATCGGCCATGGGACAACCGTCCCTCTCCGACTGCCATGGGCAAGGGGCTGTCAGTGTAAGCTGAGGGATGCATAACACCCTGGCAGACCCTGCAGAGATGCTGGCAGAGCTGAGCACTCCTCTGTCTTATTGCTGAAGTGTTTTCTCCTTTGTGGTCTTTTTCTATCTTTACTCAGATTCATTTGCAATTCCCTTGTCATTCTTTTAAAACCATTTACAAAAATAAACATACGTGTCTGCATGCAAGTCTCCCTTGGTACCAGGTACTTGGCACTCACAAGGAGCCCAAAGGGGGAGAAGTGATGGAAGGGGCAAATCTCGACATGAAAAAATCCCTGAGCCTCGAGCTGCAGCTGCAATGCTGAGAACTACCCCGACCTCCTTATTACTTGTGAAAAATACTTTGAACATGGCCTTTAAGTTTCTTCTGGGGGACTCCAGAAAGATTCAGTTCTGAGGTACCCTTAGGAGAGTGTGAACATGCTGAGCCCACTATCAGAGTTTGAGAGAGAAAACCCCTAAGCTTCCCCCGTCCTGAAACTGCCTGCACGGTAGCACCTCACTTCCAGTCAGCCTTGGAAAACAGATGTTGGATGGTGCTGGGGTTTCATCAGGCAGGAATGCATTAAAATAACCTCGTGAGAACCTTCTTCAGGACCAGGACAAAAATTTCTAGGTCTCAGAGAGAGAACCCAAACGGAGACCGTTTCCCTGCCTCGGCAGCCAGAACAAGCCCCGGGATGCCTGCAGATAAACACTGTGCTCCACCGCGGCCAGAGGGGCTGAGCCTTGCAGGAAGCACCATGCATGCCAAGGCTTCGCTCTGCTTCCTTGGTGAGCTTTCTGCCTTCTTTCTGGGACAACTCCACAGACAGCCCCGACCTCCTTATTACTTGTGAAAAATACTTTGAACATGGCCTTTAAGTTTCTTCTGGGGGACTCCAGAAAGATTCAGTTCTGAGGTACCCTTAGGAGAGTGTGAACATGCTGAGCCCACTATCAGAGTTTGAGAGAGAAAACCCCTAAGCTTCCCCCGTCCTGAAACTGCCTGCACGGTAGCACCTCACTTCCAGTCAGCCTTGGAAAACAGATGTTGGATGGTGCTGGGGTTTCATCAGGCAGGAATGCATTAAAATAACCTCGTGAGAACCTTCTTCAGGACCAGGACAAAAATTTCTAGGTCTCAGAGAGAGAACCCAAACGGAGACCGTTTCCCTGCCTCGGCAGCCAGAACAAGCCCCGGGATGCCTGCAGATAAACACTGTGCTCCACTGCGGCCAGAGGGGCTGAGCCTTGCAGGAAGCACCATGCATGCCAAGGCTTCGCTCTGCTTCCTTGGTGAGCTTTCTGCCTTCTTTCTGGGACAACTCCCGCAGACAGAAACCGGCGCCCGGCTGCCGTGCGGCTCTGCCGCCAGGAGGTGGAGGCTTTGTCCCGCCGCACCGCACAGTTGCCATATGCTTCATCCCTGGGAGAAGCCGGTGAAGGCACCACCGTCTCCTGCCTCAGTGATTGAGAGGGGATGCAACAAAGCAGAGGGACAGGCAAACAAAAGAATAGTTTATTTTTCATCTCAGGATTTAAATAACCATGACTGAATAGTGACTGAAAAGACAACAGCTAAGAGCACGTTGAACACTTAACACAGGCTGTCACTGAAGACTTTCCGAAACCAGATCATTTACACAGAAACCAGGGGATGCAGCTAGGAAAGGAGCTGTGACCTCTCCTTCCTCAGAGAGAGCATTTGTGAACATGAATTATACGGTGAAGCTCCAACCAGAGCATGTAACCTGCGCAGGCAATCAGGTCCTGAACACAACTTTGTCTCCGTGTTTCACCAGCACGCCCCATCACTGCTCATCCCGGCTTATCCAGCTGTGGCTGTGGAGCACTGTAACCTCGCACAGCACAAACCCGGCTGCAACATCCTGGGAGCTGTGGCACAAGTGAGTCACATAGCTGGGCCCTGAAACATGGGACTTTCCATAGTACTGATGAGAACCAGGGAGCAGCCAGATGGTTTGCCTGCACCCACACACATCCGTGGTTGCGCTGCGCAGTCTTTTGGAGTGGAGGGAGCTGAAGTGCTTTGGCAGGAAAGTGGGAGTGCAACGTCACCTGCGCAGGAAACACCCCTGGGGCAGTGCAGGCCAGCCATCCAGTGACAGAGAGGACAGCCACCAGCAGCTAGAAAACAAAGCTATTTGGTACCTTGCCAGAGCCCGTGGGGGACACGGAGAGAGGCAAGTGACAGATCTTGGCTCAGAAAAGCATCTCCAACACGCTTAGCTTTAAAGTACAGTGTAAACCCAGCAACTCTACTGGAGCTATCCAGGTGACCACAGTGAGCCCATATTTAAATGAAGTTTGTGACAGGCCCAGTGGGCATTTCACAAGTATTTCTGCTTGCAGAATTTATCCTGGTCTCCGCATTTATTTTTGTGTGTGTCTTTTTCCGACAAAACAGAAAGGACCTTCACACCCTGAGCACAGCACTCCCTCGCTCACCAGAGAGTAATTGTGCAGGGCCACCCGTGCCCTGCCACCACGCAGAGCTGCAGAAGGGGAGCGGCAGCAGGGGCCTGCTCCTCGGTGCCCACCTACTCCATCTGGCCTCTGGCATGACTGGCGAGTGCAGGCAGCTGCCAAGGCTCCCCATGATGCAGACAGCTGCCTGCCGTCCTCAACCCACCTCCCTCCGATCTCTCCAAGGCTGTCAGCCAGCCAAAACCACCTGTCCCCAGCTACACTGCCTGCATCCACGCCGGTGCCCACAGAGCAGCCACCTCCTGCCCATGCAGCTCTTGTGGGCTGTTGCCACCTGCCTTGGGGCAGCGGGTGCAGGCAGAGCACTGGGTGATAATGATGCCTGAGGCTCAGGCTCAGCTCTGGGTCTGGGGGGAAAAAAAAGCTGCTTTTGCACCTCAGCAAGGATCATTTCTGGATGTCAGACAGGAGCTGTGTGTGTACCACCAGCCTGTCACTCTCGCAAGGTGGCTTTGTCTCCTGGAGGATAGTGGAGTGCCACACTGCCCCAGGTGCAGGGAGCCTGCAGTGTCCAGGCAAGGCGGCACCCCTTGCCCCTGCTCCCCTGCCCCAGAGCCTCTCCTCTGAAGATGAGCAGGTGACACATCCACCAACAGCTATTGCTCCACTGAATCTGGCAGGTGCCAAGTGTTCAACTTAATCTCTTGGCAGAAAAGATAAGTATTAAATTTTGCAGGTGGAAGAGGCCAGGCTCCACTCCCTTTCCCCAAAGAATGACCCAAACCTCTCCTGTTGGCAGCAGCACTCCTTTTTCACAGGCAGGCTGCAGAGGTGAACTGAGAACAGAGGGCTGAGAGGGCAGGAAGAGGAATTTCGGAGAGTATTTTCTGCATGTTTTGCTTGGCAAGAGCTCAGTTCCTTGTTGTTCCACCCAGCCCACGGACTTCTGCTCCACACAGGGCAGAGGAGAGCGAGGGCTTGGGGCTCCCAGAGCCCCTCCCAGCCCTGATCCTGCACCATCCCTTTCGGGGACTTGCAGCATGTTAAGGAACAGAGCCCTTCAAACATCTCTTAGTCCTCGTGGATTATTTTGCTGAAGTAAACTTCCAGGTTTTTTTCAGGTATGCTGTACCCACACAGGGAAATCCCAGCCTCAGTTAGGAGGGGCTGAGATTCCCTCCCCTGTATGGATACAGCAATACAACCAGGAGAGTGCTGCAGCTCTCCTGCCTGCTCACCTCTCAGGCACAGTCCCCAGCAGTGGCACTGGGGAGAAGAGCTCCTCAGGCTGGAGCTGTGAGACCACGTGCCCTCCATGGCAGCTCATTCCAGATAAACACCCCCATAGTGAGAGTGAAGCAGTTTCTCCAGGCTGGCAAAGTCAAGACTGACCTCCACCTGCACATTGAGACATGTTCACTTCCTTGTGCTTCTGCTTTCACCCTTCAGCCTTTAAAAGAACCTGAAACGTTATGACCTACCCCCGTGCCCAACAGCTAATGGATGCCAGCTAAGACCTGATGGAGAGCCCCTCTGGCTTCCCGGTGCAGATTTGCAATAACTGGTAGATCAATAAGCAACGTCCTTTATTCATCACAGGTGGCCTGGAAGCAGGAGCACACAAACTCCTGCAGATGGAGTGAAAGCTGACATAATTTCTTCATCTTTAAATGATCTGGCACAGCATGAAGACAGAACATGACAATAATTGATTTCTCTAAGCACCATCAACCTGGCCCAGCCTATGGCTGGTTCTCCTTTAAGGAGACATGATTCTCCTTTAACTTCAGTGGCACCTATAGTCTTTTCTTAGCTCAGTGACCTAGAAACTGCATTAAGATGTCAAGGGAACATGCACAATACGTTGGAGAAGCCATTTCCCAAGGATCTGAAAAAAAATTATTACTGAAAGATATGGCTTGGAGCCAGGGCACTCCTCATTCAGTTGTCAGAGGTATAAATAAATATGCAAAACAAAGCTTAGCCCAGCTTAAAAATACATTGTTCCTACGTCATTGCTCAGTTAAACTCCACATACTCTATTCTGATCCCAGTGACATCAGTGGGTACAGTCCCTTAAAATGTAAGCCCAGTGATGAAGTGATGAGGAAAAAATATTATCTTCTAAGATATACCCAAAATAGGGGACAAATTGGTATTGAGCAATAAATCATTTTAATTAAAACTACTTTACAGCTGGGGATACAGTAGTTGATTTGAGTAGCAATGAGGTAATGCAACGGGAACAGGTGGCTGCCTCATAAAAAGCCCTGTTCCACCATAAGCACTGACATTTCAAGGAGGTTGTCATCAGGTATTATCCCGTGACTGTGGCTTGTAGCAAGAGCTGAGCTCTGTGCTTTTCCATGGCTACTTTCCAAAGCCTGATGTGCCCATGCTTTGTTGATGGAGCCACCCGACCAGATGTGAATTGCTGGAGGCAAGCGCTTTGCCAGAGCAAAAGATCTTTGCAAACTCTCTTGTATCATGTCTCGGATGGACCTGGAGCTTGCTCGCGGGTTTGCACAGCTCATGGCACAGCCGCCCAACGCGACTGCTGAGCTGGGGCTCACCGTGTGACTATTCGGCACCGGCGTTTGCACAGCAGCCAGCAGAGAACAGGCACGTGTGGAGATAATATGACAGAAAATTGAGAACACATAATTCTCAGCATTCGGAGTGGCATTGGTTTCCCTAATTTTTCCTCCTCCTGAGCAATGTTTAAATCAATTACAGTAAAATTAATGACTTTTGTGAGCAATTTGCTGAGAGGATGGGCTGGGGGATTAGTTGCTAGCTGGGTCCCTTGCCACCCCCCAGCCAATTTAGAAAACATTCAGCGTGAAAGGCTTCTAGCAAAAAAAAAGCTCCTGCCACATATTTTATTAATATGCTTTCCAAGCAGAGAATCACAGAAACACAGGAGGCTCAGGGATAACAAGCAGTCACCTACTCTGTCTCCCTGCCTTGAGACACATTTGAGGAGAGCTAAGTTATCCTTCATATTACCTAAAACATAACTTCAGAACAGTTATAAACTTTCTGAAGCAAAAACACAGGGAGGCAAAACTACTTGTAGAAGGGGAAAGCACTCAGCTCAAACAGGAGAGACACCTCTGCATGGACACTCGAGGGACTGAAGACACCTGAATGCAGACAGTTCTTGGGATGGCCAGGGCTTTAGTCTCTGTAGGACACACAGCAGCAGGGCAGCGCTCTGGTCAAAATGGACTAGATTTTTCTAGAACATAGGAAAAAGCCTTATCCTTCCTCTGTGCCTTTAAAGAACAAATCAAACTTGTGATTTGCATGTTCAACCCAAGTTACCCATCTTTGCACAGATACACATGCTCACAGATAAGAAAAGCATGTTTTATAGAGCCATGGGACACTTCTCTCTCAGATCCACCATTATCTGTTCTTTCTCCCACTAAAGCACCTACCCAGGTTATATGTTGATTTTCCAAACAACACCCACTGATTTGTAGACCTCTTTTCAATGTAAGGTTTGGTGCAAGTCACAAGGGATGCAAAAGAGGGGTGCAATTCTTCCTGGCCTGACCCCAGACCTCTCTGAATCTACAACAGCGGGAGGTTTTTTTACCCTTCTGAACTGGGACCTCATTTGACAGGTCACACAGAAGAACAGAGAGGTGCAAGAAGAGATGTGTTTTCTGCCATTACCCTAATGCCTACTGCTTGGAAAATATTCAAGAGCCTCTGAAAAACTCTGAGTAGTATCAGGGCACAGAAAGGACCATGGAAGTGATGATATGAGTCTTATACATTACTGAGTTTTCACAAGCGTTCTCTTCTAGCTAAAAGCTGCTACACCCTCCTCACTCTAAAAAGCATTTCTTTATCCAAGCCAATTATTTCCTGAAAAGGTGGCTGGAAAGACCAAAGAACAAAGTGTGGGATGCAGAGAGGAAGGCCCTGGGGAACAGCAACCGAAGAGGCACTAGTGCTGGGACAAGCTCCATACCTCACATCCAGGAGTCACAGGGTCTTTTTGATCAAGCAATGATCCTCCCTGCCCCTCCCAGCTTCCTGAGCATTGGAGAAAGGTTGAACTTTAGGAAGCCACACGCATCTGGAAAATCATTTTAACAGTGGCAGTACCAAGCTGCTACTGCAGCAGCATGGCGTGCGGTCGGGCTGTGCCACCAGCTGTTGGGCACAGTACGCCTGGCTCTGGCCAGCTGCAAGGGGTGAACCTGGCTCTGCTCCTCCCGCAGCCGGCAGCAGGGCTCCTCCTGCACCCATCAGGAGGCGGCCAGCTCCTTTGGCACCCAGAACCTGCAGCCAAGCTGCAGATGCTGCTTTTGAAGTGCTGTCTTCAAACAAGGAAAAGAAAAGAAAAAAACCCCAACCCCAAATCCTTTCTCCTTTTGAAGCCTGGCTTAGAAGCAAATGAGAACCTGCAGCCTAGCTGCAATGTGATGGGACTCCTTGGCCTTCAGGGGCCTTTAAGTACATCTGAAAGGCATTTAACACCAATAAAATAAGCTGAGCTCTTGCTGGTATTTTCCTACCCCCCCTCCCCTTGCACATTCACCCCCAGGCTGCTGTAAGCCATCTGTGCCTTGCTTCCCAGGGGAACCAGGGTTAAGTAGAGGGGAGAGATTTGGGGATGGAGAAAGAGGCCTGGGTGAAAAATACAGGCTGCTGGAAGTGCTGTCAACCCCCCTGGCTTGTCATGGGGACACAGGCGGGTCGGCTGATGGAGGTAGAAGGCTGAGCTAGTCCCTAACACTTGGTAGAGGTGTTGTTCTGTGGGCTCTGTCCCCTCTAAAAATTTTGCCCAAGGGAGCATGAGGTTGGCCCGCAGGGAGCTCTCTGCGGCGTGGTGTTGGTGTTCACCAAGCTGGACCACGTCCCTGCCACACGGCTGCTCTCCCAGTCCCTTCCTGGCTCTAGCCTCCAAGGAGCAGTGCAGACCCAAGGTAGGCACAGGGACCTGTAGCACCTGGCTGCGGTTTTGGCGTGATGTGGGGATGGTTGGGGTGAACACAAAATACCTCCAGACATGTCAGATATATGTCAAAATGTGCCTGCACTAACTCTCAGGTATATTTTTCCAGGTAGAAGGACTTATTGTCTGAATGGCCATTCTAACCTCCAGAAGCACCAGTTAAATCCAGCAACATCAGGCAACTTAGGTTTCCAAACCAACAGATGCTTTAAAGCCAGCAGATAGCAGGCAGCTTTCTAGAGGTAGGCACGTGTCCTGGGCAGCTAAGGCAGAAAGCTCCTATAGCTGGAGACCTCCACAGGTTCGGGGGCTGAACACAGCTATGCAGGCAGCTGCAACCGAGGCATTCGTAGCACCCTCGCTTACCTTCTCATGCATATTTTAAAGGCAGGTGACAGAAGTAAGGGAAGTTTTTCCTGCCAGTTGTGAAAAACCCATTCTGGGATAGTGTTTAAGAGAAAACAGGTCAGCTCTTCAATTCACAGATCAGGCCGTGTGCGCTGGGAAATGCAGGCCCATGTTCAGAGCCACTCCAATTTCCCCAAATCCCTCGGTTGGAATTCCACAGTTGGGATAAAGTTGTCAGTATGAAGAACAGCAGCTACAAAAAAAGCCCAAGCAGGGGAGCACAGCACAGCAGCTACAAAAAAAGCCAGGGGAGCGGGTCCTGCCAGGCCGGCGGTGGGGAGCACTGCCCGGCCCCCCCGGTGAGGAGCACTGCCGAGCCACCCGCGGGACGAACGGCAGCCCAGGAACATGCTCAGGAAGCCAGCCTTGCCCTCTCTTTTATAACAAGACTGGCACCGGGAGGACAGGTTTGTGTTTCACCAGGGAGCTGGCCAGCTCTGTGATCAGGGCTATCTGCAATGTGGCAGTTTCATGTTGGGAAACATTTCATTTTTACAGTCTCCCCATGGAAGGACCCTCAAATACTATGACCAAAAAAAGCTGTGCTGTTCTTTGCATCCCACGTGTGCAAGCTGGAAACCAGGGCCACGGCTGCTCTGTGCACCGGGCTGTCAGCGCCCAATTTCCCTGGTGAAAGGAGTGGGAGCTGCAGGTGCTCCCAGCCCTCTGCCGGCACGAGGGAGCTGGTGTGGGGAGCCGACCCCGCTCTCTCCACCACATGGTCAGCAGCTGCCTTGTGCATGTTTATGCCAGCCCTGATGTAATTAGCACCTTGACGTGTGTTAAATGAACCAAGCTTTCCAACCTTTCAGAATAAAACCCTAAAAGAAACAGCTGCGGGGCTGACAGAAATATGATTCTTTCAAAGTCTAATGAATTGTATAATCACTTCAGTCATTATTTTGCATCTTCCTTCCACAAATGCACAGCCATGAGTCCTTGGAGCACAGTGAGTTTTAAGCCTCACCAAGCCCATCACTCAAGATATATCAAGCATGTTTCCAAACCCCCGTCAGGGATCAGAAAGCGAGAGGGGTGCAGGCGCAGCGTGCTGGGTGGTGGCTGTGCTGGGGTCCAGTGGCAGGGGTAGGGCACATATAACCCCGCAGCTTGGTGACCCTCTTGCTTTCACCTCGCTGTGTTCAGCTCAGCACAGGGTGAGGGACACAGAGGATGAAGGCTGATTCCAAATCTGTGCCCTTCGCGCTCCAGCAAACCAGAGCTGCTGTTAAGCCTGAGGCCAGACAGACTGCCTGGGTCCACCCCTGCCAGCCCAGCAGCCAAATGGCCATTTTGCAGACTCAGAAAGAAAACATAACAAAAATGAAGGCTGGGGTAATCCAGCCAAACTGGGGCAGTGAAACAGGGAGCAGTCGACCCCGTCTCCCCCTGCAGCCAGCAGTGGGGGCACTTCCAGAGGGCAGTGATGATGGCTCCAGAAGGCAGTACAGCCTGTGAGGGACACCAGACCCGAAGGCAGGACCCGCAGCTAACCGGGAGGATCTGTGCTTTCGGATTTCTGTCTAGTGCCTAACTGCCTTCAGATATTAAAATGAGAAAGATACATGTGGATAGACAGACTGCTGTCGTGCTCCTCTCCCTCTGGAGGAAAATACTGCAAGCCACCACCTGCCTATTCAACACACTCCCTGCTCTGTTCATCTGACGCAGTTATTTCCAGCTGGTACAATTTTCAGTCCTTTGAAAACTAGATTCAATTGACTTTTAACCACCAGGTAAATATGGGAGACATATATCTGCTTGCCCATATTATTTCTATTATATTCAGAACACCTATGGGTTTTTATCCCTGAAGGGTTGTGATTTAAACATAATAATGGCTAGAAATACTGGAAAGTTATATGTGAAATACATGAGGATGTGTTCAAGACTGCATGCTCCCCATCCAGCTCGATTTGAATCTGTCCAAACACATTCCAACATTATTGCAAAACTCTCTCTCTAGCTTTACCTGCAGCGGTGCTGGAAAAGAGCAGGGGGCTGTGAGGGGTGCGTGTGGGGCTGCAGGAGCTGCTGTACCAAGTTGTTTAAAGCAAGAAGGCAGCTGATGGCAGGCTGGTGACTCAGGGAGCATGGGCAGCTCGGGGAAAGGGATATTAAGCTTCTGGGTTTGCAGAGGGAATTGGGCTGACTGGGACTTAGATCTAAAATGTTTTAAGCCATGCAATCTCACATAAAAACTGCCCAGGGACAGCTCTCCAAGAAAACAACTTCAGCAGAGGCAACACTGACCTCGGCAAGGAAGGGCATGTCTCAGCCCTCTGCACCCGCAGGCCCCGTGGTGCCCAGCAGTGGGGCAGGTCTCGGTGGCTGTGCCAGAGGCTGTGCGCGGGCAGGAGGGTGCAAGCGCAGGAGCCGCTGCAGGAACTAGTCCCTGAAGGAGCAAGAGCTTATTTCAGCCTGTAGTCTAAGATGGTGTTCACAGGCAGGGATGTCTGAAGTACCATGGGCTTCTCAACTCCTGGGACTTCAGTCCTCCTCCTCCTGAATACAGCCAGACCTGCAAAGGGTGCTTGTGGCATTTCCCACCCTATGAATTGCTGCTGGGTCTGCAGCAGGACAAACTTTTAGCACAGGCACTGATCAGCTCATTTTCAGAAAGCCCCGTCGGTGGTTTGCAATGACAGTAGGGAAAAAAAAGAAAAAAAACTAGCACGCTCCAGCAGCTGCTGTTTGTACCTGGCTGTGGTGAGCTGCATCCCACCTCCATCCCTGCTGGTGACACCAGCACCCTTGGGACCCGCTGCTCCCCGCTGCTTGTGTCCCACACGGAGATCCCACAGGACTCTGTCTCACATTACCTCCCCTCATTTTTTTAAAGGGGAGGCTAGACCTGAGGCTGAACTCCTGAATGAATGGTATCATACCAAGCAGAGCTGTCTATAGGTACAGGTAGCTGCCATCTGAAGGTGGGAGGCTTATTAAATTGCATGCAAGCAAACAGATTATCTCCCTGAAGGAAAATGCTACCTCCCTTGGTGGGAGCAGGTCCCAGGTGAGAGCTTCTCGCAGATGGAGAGATAATTTACTGTGGCACCTTATGGCTCCTTGGGGCAAAACTAGTCTCTGCACAATGGCATTCTCCCATCGAGTCATCGTCATAACACAAGAACACACACCTCTGCTGTGCAAAAACTGAACAGCTCCAAAGTGAGAGGCGGCATAATATCCAGTGAAAAGGAAATAAACGTGGTGATATAAGGATATTGCCACTTGCCAGTGCCATGGAACAACATTCTCATAACATCTATTTACAAACACTAATATTGTCTTTTCAGGATCAAAAGGAGGCCAATTTAGATAAATGCTTAATTTTATTACAAAAGTGAAATCCTTTAAATGAAATAAAATGTTATTTATGGTTGTATGTACTTACTGCTGATGCTCTGAATAAAGATAAGCCACTGAAAGGATGGAGATGTGTCACTGAGCACATAGGACAGGAGTTCACTGCACTTGAGCTGTTTTAGCACAGTGGTTTCAAAAGTGTGTGAAAAACATTATATTCTTCACTTCATTTTATTCAGTCAGATCAATTTTATGCCTACTTCACCCAAAAAGCAACTGGAAGCTGAAAGACAGAAGTCAACTATGTCCTTCCAAGCTATGGAAAAAAGTGGGGTATGAGAAATGGCTACAATCTTAAAGGACGTGAGGATCAGGAATGACCATGCTGTCTTTGTTATATTATTGACTTGTTGGAAATGTAAAGCATGTTTAGATAAACATTATTTTCCATATGTGTCCAGCACATTCACTTAACTACTAAAAACATTTATAAAAATTCTATTTTGGGGCCTTTTTAATTGGAATTCAGTTCCCTTCTAAATGCAGCTTGACCCACCATGTGTTTAAAAATTACTCATATGGTAAATAGGAAAGCTGTCATTTACAGTATACTAACATAAAAGTTTAAAAAATAAGGCTGAAATGTATTGTGAGACACAGTATTACTTAAATAAAAACGTACTGATAGATGACCTTCATCGGTAAATGAAATACAGGATTTAGTGAAAAAGCTTACAATTAGTAAAGAAAATAATCATATTTTGTTTCAAACTCAAATGAGAATCAGCCTTAAGAACATCTACTGAGAAAAGGAAATGCAAACAACTATTAAAATTGATTATTTAAGTAAGTGTTTCTTGCTTAGGTAGCTGGTGCTGCTTCACATCAATCCCCACCACCATGGGGAAACTTAAAATTCAGGAGCAAAAAGCAATGAAGATCCAGCAAAGGAAAGATTGTCCTAATAACTCACTTTCTGACTGATGAGCAAAATTCATTTTAAAACACCTCCTCTCCCTGCCTTTGGAAATGGAACATTATTTCTTTACTTTTTCTGCGCTCTAACCCGAGATTCACAGGTTGCCAGGTCTCTGAGGGGAATTTGAGGACTCTGGACATTTTTTGATGTGCACAGGGCAGCTCTCCGCCCCGTCCATCGGTGCAAGAGAACAAGTTTTATGAGGAGCAGCTGAGGGAACCGGGGTTGTTTAGCCTGGAGAAGAGGAGGCTGAGGGGAGGCCTTATCGCGCTCTACAACTACCTGAAAGGA
>NW_008795907.1:1642221-1647368 GCF_000699145.1 Aptenodytes forsteri | reverse complement strand
GGCATAGGGCATAGTGGTGTTGGGTTGACGGTTGGACTCGATGATCTCTTTTCCAACCTTGATGATTCTATGATTCTATGCAGCACAGGCATGGCGCTGAGATGCACCGACAACACGGGCCTCAAGTTGCGCCAGGGGAGGTTTAGATTGGATGTAAGGAAAAATGTCTTTACTGAAAGAGTGGTTAAACATTGGAACAGGCTGCCCAGGGAAGTGGTGGAGTCACCATCCCTGGAAGTATTTCAAAGATGTGTAGATGAGGCACTTAGGGACATGGTTTAGTGGGCATAGTGGTGTTGGGTTGACGGTTGGACTCGATGATCTTAGAGGTCTTTTCCAACCTTGATGATTCTATGATTCTATGCAGCACAGGCATGGCACTGAGATGCAGGAGGCCAACAAGGACCCGTGCACAGTCTCACTGCCCTTTTTGGGTGCCCTGGTGCAGACAGGATCACCTTTGCTACCTGTCCCCACAGCACTTTGTGCAATAGTCCTGACCTAAGACTTAGATGCCTGAGCACTATCATAATGTGAGTAATAAATAACAAAACCAGCCAGGGTATTCCTGTTTATCATGCTGCATCTCTCTGAGGATTTTTTGCTTTTGTTTTATAAGGGGTTATCTCTCAGCCCTTGCCATTTTTACCGTCTTAGTTTTGCTTCCCCCCCGCCACAGTATTTCAATTCACCTACACCACGTATTTCACAGGAGTGCATTCTTGCTCTTGTTGCTGAACACAGCAATTGCTCGCACCAAGTGTGGATCTCTGAGCAGCAGCTGGCAGGCAGCAAGTCTCCCAACACAAGGCCTTCACCTGTTCACATGAAGCTTGGAGCTGCAGCAAACTCTATTTTTGGCAGCTGCCAATCTTACAACCAAAGAAAAGGATCCTAAACAAAACTGGAATATTTTTTCTCTCTTACCCTGGCATGCAGCACGAGGTACGTGTCCCTGGGGGAGCCCCTTCTCTGTGTGCCCTTCACTAGGGATTTTGTGGCTGCTGCTGTTTTGGTAGCTGCTACTTCATGCAGATGATGAAAAACTCACCTGGCATAGTGCAACTTAAATGAAAACCTGCAATTTGTGCTGAAAGAATAGCTACAGAAACACACAACCTGAATGTGAACACAGAGATGCTGCCCCAACACCCGCCCCCCACGCATGGCACATTGGTAACCCCTAACCCTGTACCAGGGCAGGGTGCCAACCTGTACATCCATCCCCAGCCCTGCCGCTCTGCCCGGGCTGCAAAGAGCTGCACCAGCCATGCATGTGCCCTGGGCCCCTCCCACAGCCACCGTGCAGATGGCAGCGCTTCTGCTGCTGTCAGTGTGGGGCCAGGTCGGTGGCAGGAACCATGGCATTAAAAGCTTTAGATCTTGGTGTCAGAGTCTGCAGTCTGTCAGGGTGACTTTGCCTTAAAAACTAGGAAGGCAGTAAAGATGAAAAATGGTTTTGCCATTTTCTCCCCGCCTGCCCTCAAACTATTTATCCCCAGCAGGATGCTCCCAGCACACCGCTCCCATTCCTATTCCTGCGCGCCCACCAGCCACCGGCCAAGGGCTGCCCAAAGTGATGGCTTCCTATGAGATTGGGCAGCTGGAGGCTGGGGAAGAAACACCCCTTGGGCACAGAGGGGAGGCGGCAGGGATTAAAGAAATCTCATGAAATCCCCGCCTGTAGCTCAGTTGGGGCAGGCTCTTCCCCATTTTAAGACAGACAGAAAATCTGGCAAACAGCACCAGTCTTTCTCCAGGATGGCCAGTAATGCAGACTCTGCACAAGGACCCAAAACAGCGATAGGATACAGGTGACAAACACTGAACTGGAAGTGTGTGAGCAGATGAAACCGGGAGGGTTTTAATAGAAATCAGTAGCTTTTCTGGGATTTGCAAATAAATAAACCCAAAGTAATGTAATTTTTCAGAAGGCCAAAGCTAAGTAATTTATTTCTACGTGTCCATTTCCACGGGCTTTCCCCAGACTTCCTGACCAAAACACTCACTGCTGCTCCCTAAGAAATTTCAGCTCAAAGAGTTATTTTTAAAGACCGCTGCTACCAGCTGACAGGAAAATCAAATCCCAGCCTCTGATCTTAATGAAAGTCTTATACATTTTTCCTAACGTCGAAAGTATAAAGCAACATGAAAAATGACTAAAAACCAAAGCACCAGTTGCAGATCACATTCAGCACTTCACATCCATTTGGCACTAGTGTAAATCCACAGCTGGTAAAGGAAAGTGGATAAACCAGGCCTTTTATTTTAGACACAGCTGAGGGCTACCAGGGCATCCATAAAATGGATCTCCCACCTCAGCATTCTCATCCCCTCTTGCCTAAAGTACTAAACCCATTCCTGAAGACAGGGGAAATGGGCCAGTTTTGGCCTTCATTACAAAATCAGCTCTCAGGGAGGCTTTGCTGAGGTTTCCCGACTCAGTTCATGCAGATTGTGCTACAACAGCAACATGCCAGGTTAACTGCGACCCCAGGCAGGGCTCTTGTGAGAGAGGGGAATGGTTGGGACCCTCCTGGACGACCCTCCATCCTGGAGGAATGGGTTGGGAGGAGACAGAGGGAAGAGGAGGCTCTGTGACTCGTCGTGTACCCCACATCCCGTTTGATAAGCAATGCCAAGAGAAGGAGGAGAATTCAGAAAGGGGGGACCAGAATCAAAATCCAACGGGTCAGAAGCCTACAGGAAGGTGGGGAAAAAATATGCTGCATGTTAGTATCTCAGGTCCTTCCCTTCCACTGATACCATGATTGCAGTTGCTCTGCCAGCCTGCTTTACCTACCAAACTCGGCTACAGGCAGAATCATGCACATCGAGCTAGAAATCTCTGCCATTCAGAGAATTTATGAAAAATATTTTACTTTGGTCCCCCTGAAATTACACCGTTCTTATCTTTTATCTGTCTTAAGTGTCAGGAGAGTGTGATGTTAATGAGATGTACAAAGGCTTTTGGTTGGCTGAACAGTTTTATAGTCCCACATTGATAAATTAAAGCATTTGTCACTGTTACCACATTAATGTTTCTTCCTGAGATCAAAGTCTGGATTTGCTGCATCGAATAGTACCGCCCTCTGCTATGCATTACCATGCGTTACCTTCCAAGGAAATGAATTGTGATTCTGTATTTTTACATTCACAGTTTAATCACACCCTGATTCTCATACCTGCTATTGCCATCTCCACATGCAGTATGCAAGTCATTTTTTTAGTATGGATTTTCTCCTTGCTACCTGTATGAAAAGCCTGAATATCTTGTTTCAGGACAATCACCACCTTCTGGCTCTGAAAGGCTGCTTCTGCAGTAAAGAATACAGACAATTTCCTTCCTTCTGAAACCCTGGATTCAGTCATGTTAATTTACATTTATATAACACCTTTCATCCCTGAAGATCCCAATGCACTTTACAAACGCACCCTCTCTGTACACAGAAGCTGTACAAATATACACGGCTACATAAACAGACACAGCAATCCCATCACCGACAGCTGAAATGCATCTCTCTACGTGTATTCCCAGCACATTTGTGGCAAGTCAGCTCTGCACACCCTACATCATATCGCCATCAAGGAGGAAAATAAGGCAGCATGATTTAGAGGCATGCCATTTCCCTGCCGGGGAAGCACTAGGAATCTAGGCAAGCAACAGAACAGCTTTACAGCCTGGGCGACTGACATCTCCTTGGCACTCTGCTGCATAGGTTAAAATGAGGTAAAGACTGATTTGCGGTGAGTTATACCTCACTTCTTTTGCGCTATCAGTGCCTGTAGAAGTCCAGGCTTGCTGCTCCCTTCCACTGATGGGTGACCCTCAAGTAGTTTGTTTTATAAAACTGAAAAATACCTGCTTGCTTTGTAATGAGAACATAAGGGGAAATAAACACCCCTCTCCCTAACAGCAGTAGTTGACTAGCTCCTGCCAATCTGAGGATGGAGAAGAAGGAAAAACCCCAACATACCTGAGACACCTTTTTGACCACGTCGCTGCCCACAAGAAAGCCCTGCGCGTAGGAGCGTGCTGCGATGAAGGCTCGGGTTGCCTTCACCTTCAGGTCCCTGGGAACTTCCCCAAAGGGTTTGTGCTGCTCTGCATGTTTCACCATGCAGTCCAGGTACTCATCTGTGATATGGTACTGGGGATTCATCAGCTTGAAGAGCCGCTCCAGCAAGCGTGTCCAGAACTCATTGAGGGCCTCTTCCAAGTTGATGTTGGAGCCCCGGTAATAGCGGCGTAGCTCACTGTACAAGTCCTTGAAGACCTTCATGTTTTGAGTGTACAATTCTCCGTACATGCTTGGAAAAGCATCATAAAGGGCCTTTTCTGACTTGTTCAACAAATCCTGGAAATAACCTGAAGAGAGAAGAAAAAGGAGACGGTGATGCATCAGTTGGACAAGCAGGAATCCAATGGGCTGCGCTGTTTGGCAGCACAACTGAATGCCCTGAGAAAAGAGAAAGGGCCCTAACAGAGCTTTTCCTCCAACCAACCTTACCTACACTCTCAGTCTTGAGCCTTAGCTGAGAAGATTGAAGGAGGAATCCCCCCGTGCCAGTGCCAGAGCATCATGGTCTGGGCCTCTCCACCTCTTCTGGCAGCCTCACCTGGAACCAAAATTGAGGCTCTTCTCTGAGCGTGTAAGGTCTCATAGTGTTATTCACAGGTTTCCTTTACAGAACTCATCAACTGGCATTGCTGACATATACCATGACCTGCCACAGTTGTCAGCCAATGCCTTATGAGACACTCAACCCCAAATCAAGAACCAGCTGCTTCTAGCACAGAAGTTGACACTTGTTAAACATCACTAGAAAACATTGTAAAAACACAAGGACACCTGGATGTGTGTCCAGCACCTGGATGCTGCTCAGGCAATGGAGGTCTATCCTGTAATGACTGTTGTTAGAGTCAGACTAGTCTATCAATAGTAGCATCTACACCAGAATGAAGCAAGATAAAAATTTCATCTAGAAGATAACCTGAAGTCTTCCATTTCATCATGTCAAAGGTTGGAATTCCTCCAGCATCGCCTGCTCTTACCATCAGACAAAAGTGAGGGCTCTTCTGGAGAAGACTGCAACTTCTTCAATGTTAAAACCAAACTCCCCCCCCCCCCAAAATTTTTTTTTTT
>NW_008795907.1:1616504-1642053 GCF_000699145.1 Aptenodytes forsteri | reverse complement strand
CTTTAATTTAAAAACAAACACCCCCCCCCCCCCCAAATTTCCTTTTTTCCTTGGAAGGCTGCCATTGTTGGCTGAGGCACTGATAATTTGGGGAAGCCAGCAGGACTCCAGTACAACATACATGTCTGAAGCACAAAGCACAGCAGTCTAAGATAAGGTCCCTGCAGGCATGAGCTCTTCTTTGGGGCAGCACATTTACTTGAAGAGGACGTGGCTTTACCCTGACCACGTCATCCCCACTGACCCAAAAACACCATGATCCACTGCACAACTTGAAGCTGCCTTTGGAGAAATCAGTGCAGCTTGTTTGAGCTGCCTTTCTTTCCTGCCTCAATGCTTATTTTCCAACGCATTATTTCCAAAGCCCTGGTGAGATGGAGCAGGGCTGCCACCAGTGACGGTGCCAACCCTTCACAGAGACGCCCCCATCAGCCCTAGTCATTGCAGCCACCCTGGCTCTGAGGTGCAGCCCATAAAGCATGTGCCAGAGTCCCAAGCACTGCAACAGAAACAGACACGTCTTATTATGTATTTAAAGACAGGGTTGTGCTCAAGTGTTTTTGAACTGAGGCCAACATTATCATGTTTGAGGTTCTCATCCCATTCGCTTATTTGGATTTGCATCCTGCTTTTGTTTAAATGGTTTTACACCCTAGATTCAGTGGTTGTAGAAGTGACAGAAATGCGACTCTCTTGCTAAGTACAGCAGAGTAAAAATGACAGATTCGACTCCTCCCCTACCAACATCTTTAGGTATTTCCATCCTCTCAACTGCCAGCTACCTTCAGGCTCTCTGAGACTGCACAGTGCAGAACTCATAGCAGGACTGGCCTGATTCAATTTATTGATTTACATAAGCAACTTTAATCATCATTTAAGTCAGTGAGAGGAAAAATGATTTAAATAATAATTTTCATTTCAATTACATTTGTACTTTTTAGGGCCTTTTCGAAGCAAACCTGATTATACTATTTTTTAAATCTAAATTACTATCATTTTTTTTTGTGATGTATGATAAGCTCATGTTGGAAGGAAACTGTTATTCAATTAAAATCAAACAGCATGTATTTATGTATACAAATTAACTTCACTGTGCTAGGCATATAAGAAAAGAAAGAAAAGCTTCGTACTAAGCTTCGTACTATTGCACGTACAAAGCTTTATTAAACAAAGTATTTTTTGAGGGAACAGCACTGACTACAATTAAGCACCTCTAAAATTTTAGAACTAGTAAAGCTTATTTCCATGGGTCTTGTTTATATTCACAGACTGGAAAAGCCATACAAGCTTTCCAACATTAATAATCTCTCATTGGATTCTCAGATTTGAATGAAGCTACAACTCAACAAGCAGATCAAGCAAGTGAAAACACCCTCTGCATCTGCACCACAGGCTGCTAATACTGAAACTGCCTGTAGTATTTTAACAAACCGATACCAAGCCTTAATAGGCTAGCTTCCTCCAGCCACAATCACGTACTGTTTAATAGTTTAAAATTTGATTTAAGTGCTTTCAAAAGATTGTGAGCAAACTAGGTCTTAGCAGAAGTTTGGTTTAATCACTTATGCAGAAAGTAAAAATGTGTTATCTAAAATGTTGAATAAAAACTGTGGTTTTCTTTTGGAAGAAATTCTTTGGAATTTCTTTTGGAAGAAATCTATTCTTATTCAGCTTGACCTGGTTGGCAGCTTGTATCTCCAAACATTTGTACTGGGATCCCTCCATCTCTCAAATGACTGATCCACATGTGTTTGTCCACCTTCCCTATTAAAATCTGATTTCTTCCTACAGACACCAGTATAAGTGTGTTGCCAGTGGGCTCTTAGAGGCACCTAAGCCACCTATAAAATTACCTTCTAATGGGGGGTTCCCAATATGAAAAAAATCAAAAGCTGATCCCATTAAAAAGTACTTTGCCAAAGGATCTCAGTTTAATAAGAAGAAACACCTGCCACACGTGCTAACAGGGCTTGTCAAAGCCTCTCCTCCTGAATCTCAAGACAAAGGGCGATTCGACCCCTGCCGTCTCCCCATGTCCACGTCCCAACTCCTATTCCCCTGCCCCAGCTGCCATAGGGGAGCTCTCTGCCTGGGTAGGACAAACTTTCTGCAAAGCCTGGGGCCTCTCATCCCTGCCCAAGGGACTCATTTGAGTCTGTATCTCCTCCCACTCAAACAGTTCAGCCATCGCTAGTCCCAAAGACAGCGGCACATGGCAATTTTTTCTTGTGACAAAATTATCACTATGATCTGCAGGGTGCTAACACAGGTGAGAACTTTCCTTTTGCCAAAAGGCCTCATCTACACTGAATAATTGTACAATATGTAACTAAAACTTGGCAAGTGTTACTGGCACATACATAGCACCCATCCTGGTAACCCTGATTCATCGGCCTCTACGCAGACTGCTCTGCTTCTGCAAAGTGCTCAAGTATCCCCTCTTACAGCCATGGCTCCATCGCCAGCATAGCAGTTGTGTGCACCCACTTCTAGGAAATTTTGGCTACTCCACCAACAGGTGAAAGGCTGCAAGAGGATGATTTACAACTTGTAAGCTTCTCATCCAGCATTTCTCTCTCACCTTAGCGTCGTACATGAGCATGGGCAAAGGAGATCACAGTGGGGCAAGCCCACATCAGGGCTGCTGCAGCCCTGAGCTCCCAGCCCGCCCGGTCTGGCACTGCTGTGAGCTGACTCGGGGCTGATCCTGCTGCAGTGTCTCCTTTTCTTGTTGCATGGTCACCTTCCCCTGCAGCGTCTCCTGAATGGGCTCACTCCTGGGCTCGCAAGCCAAGTAGACAACTGCTAGGCAGACAATTTCTCCTGGCAGGACACTTTTTTGGGTCTGACTAATCTGAGATGGCTTCATTTTTCTGTTGCCACGGCCTTCCTACCCGTACAATGAACAGAAATGTCATTCACCTACAACAGACACAAAATACAAAGTTTCTCTGATGCTGATATCTAAAAGCTGCTTCATATGTTAATGTATCACTCCAAGCGCTGCTGGTTACCCATTCATAATTTAATTAAACTGAGCTCAAACTCTCTTTCTTGTATAATCAGTGCTCTTTTCCCTGTGACAAGCAACATTAACTGAATAAATTGCTCAGCAATCCAGGTACGACATGCAGCTTGGCACTCGCCATCAGAAGGAAGAAATCACCAACAAACGCAGCCCAATTTGTCAATTCAAGGTAAAATAACTTTCTTTGTATCACTACAGGAGAAACAAGATGTATATCCTTCTGTCAAAAATTGGAAACTGCTCTCGAAAAAGTCCAAGTTAATTAAGAACTGATGAACCGTTACTTCTCACCTAAGTGAGAGAACACCAATTACAGTCAACTCATTTGTGGCTGCTTCTCACAAAGTTCTTCTAGATTTCACACACTGAGGAAAAAAAAAAAATCTACATTATCCAGGGAAAATTAATCAGCAATTAAGCCTCAATGTGTTTGGGATTAATAGCTGACCTGGCAGAGAATTTAAATGCACATTTTGCAGCATTAGAAGGCATTAAGAAGTGGGGTTTGTCAAGAGGGATGCACAGAAGCTTGTGCTAACTGCCCTGGTCCTCATGATCTCAGCCTGCACCGCTCATACACTTAGCACAGGTATCTCCGATTAACACTGCATCTTCTCCTTGACACTCCCTGCCTACTAATATCCAACCTTTTTAGACATGTGTCATAGATTAAGGATGTGCAGGGCCTCAGGATAAAACAACTTGCTGAACCACAGTTCAGGCATCTGTCCTTCTTGATTTCAGGTAGAAGCAATTATATATTCTAGGGGAAGCACCCCATTATCTGTAGCCATGGTGGGTGGGGGACCTTTAGGTAATCTCGGTGGTTGGAAACCTCTAATAATACAGCTGTCCCACTATTTCTATAAGAAGGTAAAATAACCACCCAGTGGGTCCACTGGATTTATTAACTCTCACTTGGTCCACCACTGCTGGGTCTGCCCTGACTCCCAAAGGACAATTAGAGTGATTAGCTCAGGCAGGGAACGAGCACATGCAGGCAGCTTCATCCACATCACATCCTGGACACATCCCTAAGGCCCCTGAGCTCTGCTGACACCATGTTCCCCAGGCCAGCAGCCACAGGGTCAACCTATGTCGGCGTTCATGCACCATAACACGTGGCTTCGTTAGCCTCGGGAACGGCAGGGATGGAGGGAAAGGGCTCATGAGTAGCCAGCGCTGGAACTCTAAAGCTCTCGCTTGCTCCAGGAGTCACTGCTGCACTCCCATCCCTGGAAGCAGGTACACAAACACCTGAGGTGGCTCTTCACAGGGCCAGCTTCCCTCTGAAATGATGCATTTGTTTCCACTCTGAGTCACAAGAAAGCAGCTATGTATTTTCTGGACCCATGCTGAAAAACCACGGATGTTCTCAGCTTCTGCCAGCCTCAGGAATTTTACAATGGAAGCATACTACCCAGAGATACCTTCCTGGGAGTCACACGCTAAATCCATGACTGGGCTTCCCCTCTTTCAAAAAGTCTTCTCAAAGAGCCATTGAACAGGTGAGTTCTTCCTCACCGCTGCCTGCTAAGCAGGTGATTTTCTAATGCCAGTATTTCAGACAAATCCAACTCAATTTTTCTGGGCCAATGAAAGGCACAGCTCCTCAGTCAAGGCTGTTCCTACATGAAACATCACCTTTCACACTCTTGCTGCAAAAGTATTCAAAAGAAAAAAAATGAAATGGGAGTCTGTTTTATTATTATTATTATTATTATTATTATTATTATTATTATTATTATTATTATTATTATTATTATTATTATTATTATTATTATTATTATTATTATTATTATTATTGCCTCTCACTTCCAGGCTCAGAAACAAGACAACCGGCTTTGCTCAAATGAAATTTGCCTTTTGGCAGAGGCCAGGTCTGAAAAACTTCTGCCTCAAATACAAAAATGCCAGGAAGTTATGAGCAAAGAAATGAAAGTTTCTTACAACCAAGACAATTCTGCAACCTTGGCCGCTGTTTTTCTTGCTGTTGTAATGACAAAAACTTACTTCTCAGAGAATTAAGTTTTCAACCAGAATCTATAACCTTTGCATTCGAGAGAGATTGTAAATCCCCACCCATTTCCCCGCTTCACAGCTTCCCAGTGTTCGCAGCTCATATTTTCACAGTTTCCACATTTTCACAACTCTGGATTCAAATTGGGAAGCTGTGAACAGCAAGGCAGGGACCCGCAGTTTGTCTCTGAAGATGGAAAGTTTCGAGTTCCGCCTTCCTCACCCCCCCACCACCAAGTACTTTATTCAAGCTCTTTGATACCATTAGATCACTCAACGTCTGGAACACACTGGAGTTTCTTCAACTAATATAATGATGGAGTGGGAATGGATGTAGGGGGGAATGAAGAGGTCACTGAAGGAAGAACGTCCAAATGCTCTTTGGGGATGCAACAGATCTGACTTTCTTCAAAACCCATCAAATTTTAGAGGCATACTAGAAAAAATATGAGAATTGGAGAAAGGTGACAGAATGACTTTTGAACTGAATATTATTAAAGCCTTAAGCAGAAAACTGCAGTTCAAGAAGTCTTAAGCACAACTGGAAAAAGAGTAGTACCAGATTGGAAGAGATGAGGGAGGAAAACATGTTGCTCAGATGATGCCATTAATTCCAAAATCAGATTTTAAGAAGAAATCTGTTCCTAAAGGCAGATTTAGCATTGGATGATTGGATTTGGTGAAGACTCTGGGCAACCACCTCTACCTATATCTGGAAGTCAGACATAAGAGGAGGAGAAAGGCATCAGGGTGCACAGCTCAAGATGGAAGCCTCTAACCCTTCACTTTCCCTTGGAGCAGCAGAAGCAGCACCCAGGGCTCTGCCCTGCCTCCACCTTCCAGCTCCAAGCTCTCCCCTACTTCTTCTTTTCTTAAGAGCAGACTGCTCTACCCTGGGACAGCAAAATTCAGTTTTGCTCATGCTTCTTAATGACTTATGCTGTAACCATGTAGTGCAGCAGTGCTCTACAGCTGCAGGAGTGCTGGCCTCGTGCAAATGCTACAAAAGTTTTTCAGCAGAGGGGCAAGATGAAAACTCTCCTGCTGGCTGGACAGCTTTGCGTGGCGAGCTAGGTTTGTGGTCTGAGGGCCTTGTAGTGCAGCCATAAACTCAGGACAGCCGGAGGTGGGGGCAAAAATGTGAGGAGGAAGAAGTATCAAATACTGTATTGCAATTTCTCAAGTTTGAGCACGCACATGAGGCTGTGGTGGAATTCACGCAGGGCCAGAGCCATGGAGCTTCTCTGCAGCTCTGGAGGGAGGCTGAGTGAAATACGCTCACCATTAACACTGCTATCGTGTTTCAAGAAGACTGGACTAAGAACAGGAGAGAAAAATAAGCTGACTCTGTGGTGTCCTGTACAGCAGTAAAAGCAGGGAAAGAAACAGCATGGGGGCATCTACTAGAGCAGACCTCCCTCTTGGGGCCAGCCCTGTCGGTCTGAGGCACAGTATTTTCCTGGGCTGAGTTCCCATTTAATACACTGCTGCACATCCCAATACCAATTTGCTTCTCCAGTTTTAAAGCTGTTCTTGCGGTCAAACTACTATTAGAAGAGAAGAATTCAGCAACAGATTTAAGCCATTAAAATCCAAATCTAATGCGTTGTCCTGGTTTCGGCAGGGATGGAGTTAATTTCCTTCCTAGTAGCTGGCATAGTGCTGTGTTTTGGATTTAGGATGAGAACAATGTTGATAACACACTGATGTTTTAGTTGTTGCTAGGTAGTGCTTACACTAGTTAAGGACTTTTCAGCTTCCCATGCTCTACCGACTGAGAAGGCTGGAGGTGCACAAGAGGCTGGGAGGGGGCACAGCCAGGACAGCTGACCCAAACTGGCCAAAGGGATGTTCCATACCATGTGACGTCATGCTCAGTACATAAACTGGGGGAAAGCTGGCCGGGGGGGCCGCTGCTTGGGGACTGGCTGGGCATTGGTTGGCGGGTGGTGAGCAATTGCATTGTGCATCACTTGCTTTGTATATTCTTATTATTATTTTATTTCAATTATTAAACTGTTTTTATCTCAACCCACAAGTTTTTTCACTTCTACTCTTCCAATTCCCACTCATCCCACCGGGGGAGGGGGGAGTGAGTGGGCGGCTGTGTGGTGCTCAGTTGCCGACTGAGGTCAAACCACGACATGCATTCATGTCTATTTTATTCACTTCAGCAAGTACGGTGATATTTTATTTATAAAATTGTTATTACTCATTATTAATTTAAGTACTACCCATGCCTGCGCTGAAGAGCTGATATTAATACAACAGCAGTGATATGCTCCAGTTTGTACCTTAGCTGGATGCTGCCAAAGGAAATAACCATAGTGAGACCAAGTGGCTTAGGCTCCACGTACAAATAGCCCTGCATGTAGCAACCCTGATGGCATTTTCCTTGGGAGATACCTCTCTCCTCACAGTTTCACACTCCTGTGAAACAGCTGCTCTTGTATAGCTGTTTCCTCAGTCCTGATCCACCCTGGAGAACGCAGTCCCTCCCTACATATTCTGGATCACTCTCTTCTACAATGTCTGTCCCACGTTACACATCGCCCCTGTTTGGTGGCTGTGACCTAAGAGGCGTCATGAGAAACCAAGACTTAGATTGCAAAAAAGCCCAAAGAAATGGAGATAAAGTTAACTTCTACCTAGAAGCCAAAGGATGAACAGTGTGAACAAATGTGCCAGGATGCAAGAATTATGATGCTTTTAGGTAGTACAATTTCTAAACTTTTAGGATTCTCTCCAAAGAGCCACTTTGCATTTAATGGGGAGCCAAATACCTCTATCTGATTTCTCCTCTGCACTCTGCGTCTGGGTGTGTGTGTGCTGGGAACAGTGTAGGAACACAGGACTGAAGAGATGTTGTGGGTCAATATGAGACAAGTGCTAGCTCTGCCATACAATCATCCAATTTAGTACTCTCCTAGGCCTGATTAGTGCCCAGCACAAGAGCAGTTAGAGATTTTGCCCTCCCTGCTCCTACTGAAAGGCTAGTCCAGAACATCTCCTCAGATCGGTGGGCTCCTTTTCTTAATTTCTGGTCTAAGTTCATTCTTTATCCACTTGGTCTTTGCTAATGTGGTCCTGTAGTTTCAATACTTGCTTTTGCTTTCTGGTGTTCAGTCTCTGAGGTATTTATACACGAAGTCCCATATTTTCTCAGCATCCATGCTGCCTTGCTACACAAGCAAAGGTACTTTCCCCTCTTCACACCTGACAGACTCCAGCCCTCTTGATCATTCCACTATCTCTTCTCTTCACCTCTTCTGGTTGTCATTAACTTTTCTTAACTGTGGGTGGTCAGAACTACAAAGAACATCTCCTTTTCTTCACTGGAAATAACACTGTGAATCCTGCAAGGACTGCACTTATCTTTTTAAGGAATGCATCACATTAGCATTTCACAGACTTTCTGCCACCAACTGGTACGTCCCCAACTCTCTCCTTTGCTATTTCCAACCAATTAGTTCCCAGCTGTATGCCTCACACTGGAATACTGAATTTCACCCTATTTCTATTATTTTGGTTGTCATGGTTATCCACTATTCTCTTCAGTAGTGACAACTTTTCCCAGCACTGTGTCATTAATTAATTTAATAAACACCTTTCTTATAATTTGTGCCGGTCTTTAATGGGGCTGTTAACCAGGCTGGGCTCTAGGCCTGTCTTTTAGAACCCCAACTGGGACCTCCCTCCAGCCCAGGAGCTCTTCTTTCAACACAATGTATTGCTACCTTCCCTTTAGCAAGTCCTTCACCTGATAATTCCTTTACTAATTTCCATCTTCTTCAGCTTAATTAACTACTCAAGGCACAAATGCAAATGTCTTTGAAGTGTCCCGAGATGAGATTAGTTGATAGAACAGACATACCATGAGCAACAGTGAAAGCAGGTAGCTATATAGGATTTGACCTAATCTCTACAATAGCTGGCTTTGGGTAAGAGCAAAAGATGGCCTACCTTAAACTGGTTTTAGACTGGGATATACATGAGACAGCTGGTTTCTTTTGTTAGGAAAAAAAGAGCTTTTTGAGAAAACAAAGAAACTTTTTCCTGCAAAAAAAAGTTGCTGTTGCATGAAAATCCATTTTGGAACATGGTTCTGCTAGTGAGAGACCCGGGGAGGAAGCACTGCCAGTCACTCTGAAGAAAGTGCACTTTTTCTGCCAAGACTTGGATAACATTTTCATACTTTTGTAATGGAAGCTTGTGCCCATTTGACATTGTTTTGAATGACAGAGAGATGTAACTATTTGCATCTATTTTTTTATTCTGCATATTCCCCCTCCCCTGTTTCTGCAATTTGCCAAAATAGTTTGCTTTATCTAAGGCAAGCAGGACTGGATCCAGCTATCAGAATAAGGGAGTGGAGGACGTTCCCTGTCTGGAAAGTTCCCCAGAGGGAAGAGGTGACCCTCACTCGAGCAACAGCAGGAAAATGGATATTCTGCTTGTCCTCCTGGTGAGCACCATACAACTACTGGGGGCTCAAGGAAAGCCACCCAAGGTGACAGCGACAAGCCTGGGTGTCACGAGCACAGCCACCGAGACCCTTCCCAGCCCCAGTAGCAGCTCTCTCCAAAACACGGCTAGTGAAGAAACCGCTTTAGACTTCAATGATCCTGATGTGCTCTGCATTACTTTCCTAACGTCTCTCAGAAACAGATCTGTGCAAACCTTAAGACACCCCTGAATTCAGTTCATATAACAACTTTGCAAAGACAAGAGTCATTTGGGGCTGGGGGGGCAAAGAAGTCTGTATGACTGGCAGGACATATAAGCAAAGCCTGTGCATATGCTGCAGCATTAACAGGAGCCAGCATCCCCACGCTGGAGTGCCCAAGCCCGCTGTCGTATCCCCTTCTGCCTGGCGGAAAAATAGCAAGGAGGGAGCAGGAGCAAGTGGCACGCACCTGCTCAGAAAGTGATTCCAGGCGCCACAGAACACCCTCGCAGACCCTGGGATATCAAATGACACAAAATGTAACGCAGCTGACATCCAAACCATTTGCCTGGGTAGCTCCTCTATTGTTTAGGCTTGAAATTTCCATGTTAGGAAGCTTGCTGCAGTGCAACACCCAGGGCAGGAGGAGGGGTGCTCGGGGCAAGGGCGGCCCAGCAACCACTCTGGGCTGCACATGTGGAAGCGCACACATGCTGTGTGCAGCCATGCTCCAAAGGTTGAAATGATTGAGAAGGAGTCAGCTATTTAGGTGTGCCAAGGTTTGTATGTGCAATGACAAGGTCAAACGGCCTCCAGTGGTGCATGCAGGCAGACGGCTCCTTGCATACGCATGGCTGGAAATATTCAAAAGTGGTATGCAACTGTGGCTCTGTATCCGCGTAGGAGACTGAAAGAGAAGCTGCACAAGGGCTAGATTTTTCACATGGTTTTCTCAAACTTGGGCCTCCATCAAATTTCAACCCTGTTCCCTGTACATCTCTCAAAACCTTTTTTTGATTGAAGCCTATAATCCAACACGGTGCAACAAGCCACAGAAATGTGTGTCTGGATACTCTGAATATTTACATATGAGGCTATACTGGGTCATACCAAAGCAATACAGTCTGGGGTTACAGGCAAGTGTGCAACCCTAGAGGCAAGGCAATACTGCATACTTAGGAAAGGCACTCACAAGAGGACGAGAGATGATCTTATCCCTCAGAACCCATCCACTAAAAGGTTTCCTGGCCAAGCCTCAATGTTTAAGAGTCACTGCTGGTCACCAGCTTCCGTGGACTTGTCAGACAGTTTTTGAGCTTAGGCACACTACTGGGCTCTTGCAATAAGCCCCACATTTAGTTGTATTTTCTGGGGAAAAGTACTTCCCTCCACTGGTTTTAAATCTCTACAGTACAGCAGCCATAAACCTTCTAGTGCAAGAAATACAGTATACTCACTCCTTATTTGCCATCTCTAAGTGTTTCACAGACCTCTATCATACCTCCATGTCTTTGCTAAGCTGAAGAGTCTTATCTATAAAAAGTAACCGTGTTCTTTCATTTTCTTTGCCATTACCCTTTTCCTCCTCAGCACAGGCTCCTTTTGCCAGTGTATCAAGCTGAGAAGACTCTTGTGGTCCGAGGTCCTATGCTCCATGCAGAGGAGCCTTGTGCTCCAGCCTGCCTGGTGGAGAACAAAGAGCTGTGCTGCAAGGTCCTGCTGAGGGGAAACCTGACGTAGGCTGAAAGCCATTGCAGACAGGATTTGGTCTGTTTGCATCCAGGGTGGGATAAGCAAATACAAGAGATGTGAATCTTAAGATTATTTTCCCCATGTGTGTTCCTGGGATCTGAGCTGGCAAGGGAGTTTAATCACAGCTCCTTCTAAATATATCTGTGCTACAACTACAGACTTGTAGCAAATGATGAACTGCAAGTATTGCCCCAGCAGGCTCTTATCAAACAGATTTCACCGCAACCTTTCTGCGAGATAAGGACTGGGAAGACGCGTGGGTGGGATTCATCAAACAGGAGTCAAGTCTGATCTGGTGGCTTAGTCCTCACTTAAGGAAGAAAAGGCACCTCCCTCCTTAGCATGAGCTGAGCTCTTTAGAGCCGCTCCTCTCTCTCTACGGACTGTAGTAGGAGCTGGGATAACTAAGCTAGAGTAGGCTGAACTTTTGCATAAATTAAAGTTTGCGAGATGAATTCCACTCTTATTTTTTTCCCCTAAGAAAGCCTGCATTTAAAGGCAAACCAACAAGCATCATAGCTATCACTGACAGGAACATGAAAGGTGGAAAAAGTAATTGCTAATACTGCCTGTTCCTTTTCAGGTTTATTCAGTAAGACCTGAAAGGCTCGATTTCTCTAACAGTAAAGTAAACTCAGAAGTATCTTACAATAGTGAGGGTTGCTGGCAGTTTTAAAAGGTGCAATATACACCCTGGATAAATGCACAGTACATACCTATACAGCAGAGGTATTTTTCACTCCAGAAAGAAAAGTGTTCCTTCCCTGTTCCTTTCCTCCAGCTGAAATTACGCAGAAATGTGCTCTCCCATTTGCAGATAAAAGGGAGACGGCCAAGGCAACTTCCCGATGCCCCAGCTGCATGCCCACATACCGGGCCAGTGACAGACTGCAGAGACGTGGCATGAATGAGAGAAGCAACGGATCCGCTCAGGAGATGCCTGTGCAGGTTGTCACGTTTCCAACACCACCTTCCCCATCAGCCTTACTAAGGCTGAGTTTGACTTTCTGTCTCTTTCAGCAAGCGCCAGACAGCTGCCACTTTGCACGTTAAATTGCCAGAGCACAACATCTCAGCCTCCTTCCCTTGCCTCGAATCTACACTGCTGAAGGTTGAAAATAATTAAGCCTTTATAACTTTTGATACACATCTAACTTCCTCCTCGCTTATAAATATATCATTATCTTGAACCAATTTGTCACTAAGTCAGGCTTTTTGCAGTAATATTTTAATTGCGAAAAACATCAGTGAATTATTATCTCTTTAAAATTAAATGCATTTCATTGTCTCTGCAAAAAAGTAGAAGAAAAAAACTCCATGGTTTGTGCCTATCTGTGACACTTTCCACATTCAAAGAGGGACTTACGCGCTCAAGCATCCTCACTGCATATTTTTCAAGATCAAAATTCCTTGTTTAAGTTTTGAAAAGCTGCAGGCTTCATACTGCGGCAGTGGGACAGAAGTGACTTTGGCTTTTTATCTTTTTCATTAGTGTTGCCCTCCACTCAAAACGGCCTCTAGACAAACTATTTATTGTTGGGTTAATTAGATCATTTGAATCTATGCTTGCCACTGCATTTTTGCAGTATAGAGTATGTAATACACATGGTCCTTGGATATCTAAGTATCTTGAGCATCTGACACATGGGCTTTCCCAAAGGAACAAGGAGGAGAGTAATTACTAGCTGTGTGGATAATATTCTAGACAGGCAAAGTTCCCCTGTTGTTATTGCAGGAGTTTATCTAAGTCTCTATAAAACATTTAATCTCTAGTTTTCTCTCTTTCAATACCATCAGAAAGGAACTTTTCTCTTTGTAAAAATAATTTGCTTATGACGTTCCCACCCATGGAACGAGTATGAAAAGGAGAAACAGGTAAAGATGAGAGAAGACAGCTGCTGTTAACAGGCAACCTGAAGTATGCAATATGTATGTGTATCTGACAGCTGGGAGTACTAAGAACGTACACATACACAATAATATGCATGTCTGTTATTTGAATAATAGGCAAATTACTATCAATTGCTATTTTAATATAGCTGAAATATGGCTATATTATATACAGGTACCCTAAAATAGTATTAAGACATTACAACACACTTTCAGAAATTAGGAAAAGTCAGAAGGATGGTGGGTAACACAGCACTCCCTCAGCCCTTCAATGCCTGGAGATTATACTAGGTATAGCCACAGGGTACTTTTTTCCCCAGAGGACAGAGAAGTGTGTCCTCTTCCTAAATTTTAGGTGCCTGCTTCAAAAGAAGCCAATTTTATCAATTGTTAAGGAAAAGAAATTCATGTTACCTGGCAGATATTACAATAATAAATCCAGTAGCATATTGTAGTTTCCCTCCCACCTGATGGCATCTGTTTCGTTAAACACTGATAACTTTTCACCTTGTCCAATGATAAAAACTTAGAGATAGCTTGATTTTAAAAATGAGCATCATTCAACTACATCTATTTTAAAACACAAAGTCACTTATAAAGCAGTCCTGAAGAAAGATTTAAGCTTAGCTTACCTACGCTTTTTTTTAAGTGTGCTTCCCTCAGCCAGGGCTGACTTACAGACCAGCAGTCGCCTCCACAGTGAAAAGAGATGTCTCTGTGTTACTGGTAGAACTACCATTAGTTCCTGAAGGAGGACTTGGGCAGATCGAGATCATGCAGAGCAATTTCTCCAATTTTTTATGTGAGAGAACAGTAATGGCAAAAGATCAAGACAGCAATGTCAAATGCTTCGAAGGTTGAAGGTTTGGTTATCCATCGTGTGAAGTGTGTGTGGGGTCTCTTGTCTTTGACTTACTGATAGTGGCATACAAGTGCCACCCCTTCCTCATGGATCTTACTCTTTCCTGCATTGTCGTGGTTTAATCCCAGTTGGCAGCGCTCGCTCACCCTCTCCCCTCCCCCGGTGGGATGCGGGAGAGAATCAGAAGGGCAAAAGTAAGAAAACTCATGGGTTGAGATGAGAACAGTTTAATACTTGAAATAATAAAATAATAATAATAATAACTTGTAATGGAAAGTAAAACAATGAGAGAGAGAGGAACAAAACCCAGGAAGGAAAAAAAAAAAACAAAAAACCCCCAAGAGGTGATGCAACCGCTCACCACCCACCAACCAACACCCAGTCAGTCCCTGAGCAGCAATCGCTGCCCCTCAGCCGACTCCCCCAAGTTTATAAACGGAGCATGACATCATATGGTATAGAATATCCCTTTGGCCAGTTTGGGTCAGCTGTCCTGGCTGGGCCCCCTCCCAGCTTCTTGTGCACCTCCTCGCTGGCAGAGTGTGGGAAGCTGAAAAGTCCTTGACTTAGTATAAACACTGCTTAGCAACAACTAAAACATCAGTGTGTTATCACATTATACTCATGCTAAATCCAAAACACAGCACTATGCCAGCTACTAGGAAGAAAATTAACTCTATTGCAGCCGAAACCAGGACATGCATGAAGAATCCAGTGCCATGAGCCCTGGAGCATATCAGAGGGACACGGGGGATCTCTAAATGAAGTAATATTGCCCTTTACCTCATTAACAAAGAGTTGAGCTACTTTTCCCTCTTTAAAGACAGTGCAGCAGCATAAACAGAAAGTTGCCAAGCATGTAGTTGAAATGGGAATTAAAAGTGTAGGAAATCAGCTACCTAAGTTGTTGGTTACGTGCACCAGTTAAATGGTGTAAATGGGGATTTCAGAAAAGGTACTGTGAGAGCGTGCCCAGTCAAGGGGTTGTTCCTCCTCCAGGGCCCCTCCGGCCAATGGCTTCCACATCCATGGTGTTTCAGGGCTTGGAGCAGCTCTTCAACATTGGGAAAAGTCTTTTGGTTTGCTTTGTCCTGTCTCAACTGCACAGAAAAGTACTTGATGGCCTTTTGAAAGATTCACAGAACTTAACCCAAAATTGGTTCCTCCAAACCCAAATTGGCTGAAATTCTCTGGGGAATGTACATCACTTGACCACTAGTATTTTTTTCCTGAGCACACCAGAAATTTATATGACTGTTTTATAGTTGGCCAGTTAAAAGCAGACTTCAACTGAAACAGCTGGGTGGGCCATTGATCAGAACCCAGACAGAGCATCCTGAGGGAATCAAAGGTGAATTGTTGAATTACCCACCACCACAACAGGCATGGAAAAGTCAATACATAGGATAGGTTCTCCTTACCAGAGAGCCCTAACAAGGGTAATGCTCAGGTTGTCTTGTTATCTATTGCCTCTGCCCAGAGCTGACAGTAAGCTGCATTTATTATTATCATTGCAGTGGTAGTATAAGCCATCTTCGTAGGTTTACTTGGATTCATGTACATGCAGAGGAGATTTTCAGGTCTCACTCACCAGTGTGGTTGTAAAGAAAAGGCTGCATCTGTGTAACCTGGCAAGCTGTCTATTAATGAGCTGGGTTATAACATAGTCTGCTTCACCCAGCCTGAGCTCGTGTTCAGAAAGCACGTCTGCACATCATAATCTGGTGGTGTATCACACAGCTTTTTGTTAACAGGAGGTACATAAGTTGCTAACCTAATTAAGTTAGGATAATAACCACTGAGCTTCTGGGTTATGGAAGATCCCTGGGGATACATTTAGGGCACAACAAGGTCACAGGAGGGGATCTGCATCAGGAAGAAGCTTCTGGTTTAGGGGGATGGTGCCAGAAAGAAGAGCTTGTCCAAGCCCCAGGTCCTGGTTATAGCAGGCTGCGGGGTGCCTCATCCCCAGTGAGCCAAGCAGGACCCAGAGGTGGCTCTGGGGAGCGGTGCATGGCTACGATGGTGCGGGTTTGCTGTGGTTCGGTGGGTCTGTGTTCTGAGTCTAGAAACCAGTTTCTTAACTTTCTTTTCCCAGAGAATAAAATCCATTTTGATTCTTACCTCAATCTTGACAGCTTCCCAGGGTAGTTAGGGTAATGGCAATTAGTAAGGTGCACCCTTGCTTATTGAGGACTCACCAAAGTTATCTTGTGTGCCTTCTGCCCCATGAAAGTTTTGTGGTTCCTCTGCTACCCTGGATGTCTTGTTCATTTGATTTCATGTCCACCAAATGGACTTTCCTTTTTCTGGTTTGATCATCTTTTGAGTCTGTTTTAATCTTCAGCATCCAGGACATTTTGTAACAGGGGTTACAGAGACATCTCTTTTCACTGACCCACAGGCAATTGCTTAGATTAGACACCTGGAGGCCTCAGCTGAGGTGAGATGAAACTCACCCCCAGTCTTCAGTCTCCCATTCGATTAATTAAATTAACATGCTATATTCCTGGGACCATCTCCCTGCCCTTCATTATAAATGCTGGGGGAAGGAAACCCCTAGCATTTGCAAGCTTGCTTCTGCTTCAATTCCTTTGATTGGTGTCCTACAGTGATACAAACCACTGCTGCTTTGTGGTGCTGACAACAGGGAAGAAATCATTTAAGGTCTCTGTAGCTGTTCAATTCGTGACACAGGCTTTGGTGCTCCTTGGTAAGGTCTTTTGTGTGCAGTCTCACATAGACTGACAGTGTGCAATGTGTCTGCAGTGTCTCTCAAACGAGATGAAGTGTCACAGAAGCCTGTATGTGCACATGGAAATCTGTGCAAGTAGACTGAACAAGTAAAAAAGAAGGAAAAAAAAAAAAAGGGGCAGAGTTTCCTATCTATACTGGTCTGTCCTCTAGGATGGAGCTGGAACGTTCTTGCGGATTCAAACCAACGCTATCAGAGAGAGGGAACGAGATGGGTAGTAACATAGCTCCTACCAGTCTTGTGAAATGAGGAAGAGCAGGCCAGGAAGAGGAGATGGACCCTCAGCATGCTGACTGCATGGGAAAGGCTTAGCAGGCCTTCGGCTTACTGGCTCCTAGAGAACGCATGCAGGAGACAGCCAATATAAACGTACCGAGTTCAGGAAAAGCTTCAGTGGGATCCTACACCTTCTTTGACATGAAAGTCAATTGTGCATGAAATACAAAGCCCTAGAAAAACAGATTTCATTAGTTCTAGTGCTCATGGAACCACCTGCACAATACATTAAAAAAAAAATAGAAAAACCGGTCATAAAATATTGGCAGAATGGAGCTGCATGTCCAGAAGCTAAAATGAGTCAGAACAAGAAAGAGAAGCCAAATAGCTCAACCTATTTATTAGAGATCTATTGAATAAATGGCCCTGGGAACTACTGTACCAATTCATCCTCAACAAATGAGAAAGCAAAAGGTGTTTCCTTAAAGAGCTGCCTTAGAATGAAATAATCTGTAGCAATATTAAAGCAGACCATATTTGTGTTTATTATTTTTTTTTAAAATTATGCAGTACTACTTTTTCAAGTCTAACAGCTAACCTTGAAGGCTGGGCAGGACCTGTTACACTCTTACTGACATATTTCTAATTCAGCAAATTGCATGGGAAAGCACCTTGAATGCAAGTGGCTGGGAACAAAAGTCACCTGTGCTTGCCTGTAAATACAACAGCAGAGGTGTGGAGTGAAGCTGCTCTGCACCTGAGTATGGGGCAATTGGTCTCTGACCGGTCCATAGCCACTGACACCAACAGCACAAATCCTGGTGATCAGGTGTGAACAGTTCTCTGCCAAAGCAGCCAGAGCCCAATACAAGCCTAACTAGTGTTAGACTTCCCTGCTGACCATGGAAGGGGAAGGAATATCTGCTGGATTTTCAACTTTGTTCAGCCATAGCAACAGTTTGTGCTTCAGCGTGAGGGTGGGAGAGAGAAATGTGGGTTCAGTTTTAACCAGAGAAAGCCATGCCCTTCCTCCCGGCTCCCCTGCCTCCAGACACATGTTTGTATGACAACATCCAGTTGAGACCACTTGGAGAATACATGCACTATCAAAAGCAAGCGTGTACTTTGTAACTAACTTTAGTTGTGTTACTGAAAGCTTTAACTAAGTCTAATTAACGTTTTTAGCCCTTGGCATTTCTACCACTTGGTTTGATCTAATAGCACTCCTTTTTCTAATCCTCTTAAAATATGCTGTTTTAAAGGTTTACTTAGAGCATGATGCTAAAGTATTGTTATTATGAGCAAAGCTATCTGGCATTCATTAGCAGGATGACAATTAGCTGAAAAACAAGTGTAGCTTGAATCACAGGACTCATGCCTCCTTACTAATTTTATCTGAAGCTCCTAATACCAAGCCACAGACAGTGCTAATGGAGGAAGGAGAGAGGCTCCTTGGACTCTCTGTGGCAGCCAGGCGGGGAGAATCCTGCACAGATCTCCAAACCCAGGCAAGCACCCTGCCCGGTGCCCGGGAGTTCCACTTGAACAACCACAGCCATTTTCATTATTAGCTTTTATGGAAATTTGTCTCTCCAAATGCTTTCCTTCCCCCTCGCCCCACCCTTTTTTTTCCCTATGTGGCTTTGAATGGATCTGAAGGACTTTTGCTGTCTGGCATTAAACAGATACCACAGAACAGGACTCTCTCAAACACTGACCTATCAGCACCAGATTTATTTTTGTCTGTTTGTCTGTGCCCCATGAGGTTTGAATGGGTTTCTGAAATATCACTGTGGTAGACTTTGGGGATAACGATACTGATTTTGGTCTTCAACCAGCTGTCTTCTCAAATATAATCAAACTACTGTGTTCTTTTCTCTCCCCACAGCAAGCACAGTTAGTTTATATTCGAACTTTTCCATCTTTGAGAACATGTTTACCACTGCCTCCTTGAAGGACATTGGATCTCATTTGCTTGGACTTCCTCTGTTCTGCTCTCGCTGTGAAGAAAAGCCCTTTATGTTGATGTGACACTATAAAAATCCATAATCAAAAAGTTAAAAATAAAACCCCTGCTAGAATAAGATCAGCTGAATACACTGAATTGCTTTCTAAAGTAGTATTTGGTTCTGCCCTGTATTTTCATGTTTGACTTCAATTAAATTAGTTTTCTTCAGCAATTCAGAGGCCTTTAAGCAACCGTATGTCACTGAAGATAAAAATCATGGTGTATTTATCGCATAAATAAGAATGCACACCACCACAGGTTGTCTCATTTCAAAGGTCTTATTCCAACACAAACCTGCTTTTTACCACTCAGAAATTGCCACCAAGGACCCATTAAACCCCAGAGCCTGCTGCTCCTGCCTGCAAGAGCTCTCTGAGCACGAGAGGCAGCGCTGGGAAACCTTTCGGTTGCACGCTTTTACTGGAGGTGCTGCGCTAGCGATGGCCGCAGTTGAGCACTGTACCATCTTACAGCCCACAGACCTCACAGCCTCTTACCTGCAAAACCAGCAACTATTTCGCTGCTGAGACCATGCTTTGGGCCAGGCTGACTTCTGAGTCCTCTTTACACTGCATAACCCCCCCAACCAATTTGCTATACTTCCAGTCATGACAAATAGCGGCCAGTGCCACCCGGCTGCATAAGACCTGAGCTTTACAACCAGAACCACAGAAAAGCAAACCCTTCAACACTGGCAGAAGCAAATGCCATTTGGCACGACATCTTAGCCCTAACTATGACAATACACACCATTACCAGATGCTGATGAAGGCAGTGGGGTTCATTGGTTCCAGCAATGTCAACCAGCACCATCCTAAATCACCTGCTGCAGCAATCACTGCAGGGGTGAGGGATCATTGCTGTCTGCACCGTTTTCTGCCTTTTTTCTACAAAACCCACTGATCCTGAGGAAGCGTTTGGCAGATAAGAGGAAGGGATGAAGAACACATAGTGGAATTCTTCATCCAGAGTATTTATTGCAGTCTTGAGTCATCCGCCGTGGTGGAGGGTTTGATTCTCCAATAATTTCACACTACATAAAAATCGAATCTGTGACAATTTAGGTAGGCTATCAAATATTGCTGATCTTGACCATAAACAAAGCAAACCCAGTAAATGCTTTTACTGAACAATTATGTGTGTTTTAGGGTTTTAACACTGGACTATCCCAAGGGAAGGAGAAGAAGATTGGAAAGCGTTGGTTTCGACAAACATGAAATTGCACAAAAAGTAGCAAAAATTAGATGACACTGAATTTCCACATATAAAAGCACATAAAAACTCTGTAATATTGGCTTCTTCAATTTAATCCAATCAGCCTTCAGGATTTCCATTTTTTTTTTATATGAAAAATATCAATTCATCACAATACTGAATTTTCCAATTACTTCATTGTGATTCTATTAATAAGAAAAAGCTATTGATTTAAACCATGCATACACAACCATGACTTTTCAAACTGGCATTCATATTTTTCTCAAAGGTTTTTCTTTTGGTAAGCAATTAATTATTAGAACTCAACAGCATAGTAGTAAAAAAAGCATACCCAAAGGGCTAAATGTTGCAGCCCTTGCTCTGTCCCAAGGGCCGCAGAGGGAGTGTGCAGCATCCACGCGTGGCGGACGAGGATCACAACCTACCAGGCAAAGTGAATGCCTGAAGTACAGCCCCTGACAAGCGCCGCATTTATGGCCGAATCTTCTGTGAGGGAGGAAAAAATAATGATTCATGGCTACGACAAAAGCCTTCCAGTCCTGTGGCTCACGAGCTGCACAGCAGCTCCTTGGCAATGCAAAGCTTGCAGTCAGAGGTGTTGCAAAATTTATCATTAAGGCTCATGGACCTCTGCAACTTCAGGAGTCAACATGATCCCCCGCTGAGGTTAGGAAGGCATGCAGAGGGCTCTAACTAAAACCATTGGATTTAAAGACCTTAAATCTTTTTAAAATTTAAAATATGAAATTTCTCTTCCTATACTGCCGGAGTTTTGCTCCTTCCTCTTTGCTGTTCCGCAGTCTTAAAAGCTAAATTGGGTGCCATTAATTCCTAAAAGAATTTCAGGGTTATCACATAGGATTTCTACTTTTACATTTAAAATATTCCTGTAAGCTGCAAAAGGCAAGTCTGGGGCTTGATGATGCAAAAAATCCTCCTACTAAATTACAAGAGTGATAGACATGGCAATAGATTGACAGACTGAGCATCCTCAAGGCAAGAAGTAGGAAGGCTGTAACTCATCCGTGCCTCTCCGGGGCTGCAGAGCCACCGCTCTGCACATGAGGAACTCACCTTGAGTCCCACTCCAGTTTAGACTATAAAGTACCCATTATCCTCGCTTGGTGCATATACAGCTTTTCTTAAATTAACACAGATGCCATTTCCTATTATAAATAATTTGTTCCACAAATAGACATTTTCAGGAACAACATCTGTGCCTGTGCTTAATTTACAGCATGCTGGTTGTCTTACAGGAGTCAATGGGAGAGGTCACACCAGTTAAACTAGTTGTGAGAACTGAACTTTGTGGGATTGGGGCCTTCATTTGTATTTTGCTTTTGTTCTGTCTTTACCTGCCGTGGTTTTTGTGATATTTCAGTGACATGACTCTCGTGGGGTGTGTGTGGGTTATTTGTGGGGATATTGGAAATGCCAGCCTTTGTATTTCAGCTATTGGTTTTAACGTGAAAGGCACCTGTAAACTTTTTCTAAATCATTTTGGAAAGCCTCAGAGGCAGTTTTTTAAAAGGTAATTTTTAGTAGCATTGACTTTAGCTGTTCCATGCTGCTGATAGGGCCCTTGCACGCGGGTCTCCAAATTGTTGTAATAAGAAGTGGAAAAACAGGGACCAGGCCATGCCCTGCCACGTCCCCTAACCCAGGCAGGTGGCAGGCTCTGCAGTCACAGGCAGCGCTGCCCTTGAGGGCTTTGCAGTTCTGCTTGTGCCTGCAACACAACTTACAGCTACCGCGGACCAAACAAGCCCCAAGACACAAAGGGCCCATGCTGTGTGCTGTACCCTTGTGTTAGCGAAGAGCATGTCAAAGCTGCTGGCTGGAGACTGTGCCCGGGGAAGAAGGGCATGTCCATCAGGGATGCTCTCTTGAGTGGCAGTGTTGCCAGCAGATAGCGCCAGCAGCCCCCTGGCTGGGGGGTACAAGCAGGGATCCCCCGGGAGCCCCGCACTCCCCCCTCATATGCTGCCCCCATCTTCTACTGCCCTGGGCCAGTCTCCAAACCCTGGCACCAAACTCATCTCTCACCTGGCAATTACCTGGCAGGGTGAAACTCCCCTGGGGTTGGGAACTCCCTGCTGACCAGGCAGGGACACCTGGGATCACCGCAGCTACATTCATTGGGGTTCATCCTGCACAGCCTCATGGCAGCGCTGCACCTCCATGTGCCTCCACCCAGAGGCAAACATTAACTAACCTGCTGTTTAGAGTGGTTATGTGTGGTGTGGCTTTGTATGTCAAACCTGAGCAACACGGGGAAAAGCTTTTCAGTGGCAAGCATGAAAGATAAGAGGTCCCCAGTGGCTCAAAGGGTATATTGCTGCTTTCATACAGCAAATAATAGATACCAAACTGCCCCCAAGAAAATTTGTTATACATGTAAGATCAGGAGATTTTACAAATCACTCCTTCCTCCTTTTCCAATTTTCTCCACACCCATAATCTACAATTTCACGTCTGGTATAGACCTGATGGACTGCAGCACTGTTGATATACTGCAATAACAAATGAACAGTTATTATTAATGGGACTATAAATCACATGATCAACCCCCGTGCCAGCTAATTGTAGTCATTTACATTCTACCTGCAACACTGCCGCTGCCATTGCAGCTGAACGTGGCATTCCCTGTCATACCCAGCCATAAAACCACAACTGCATGGAGTCCCACAGCTGCTCCGTCCACCCCAGCAGTGGCCACCCCTCCAGGCATGAACGAAGGGAAACTTTCTGCAGCATGATGGCTGTGTGAGAGACGATCCTGATAAAAAAATGAATGTATTCTGGTTTTTATCTCTGGTTAATTTACTGCTATGAATATATGGAAAACTGAGTGCTAATCGAGCTGGTATGTCTGGGCATTCATTTTTCTTATCGCCGCAAAGGAACGGGCAGTAGGTTTTCACACCACACCAAGGGATGACATTGCAGCAGAGCTCCATCATTCAGCCAATACACAATTTGCAGCTCCTCAGATATAAAACTCCGCAGCTCGGCATGTAGCTGCAGGGTGCTGGATTCCAGTGATGATCAGCCGTGGCGGTTAATCATTTCATCTTCATGTTGTGAAACCCTTCCATGCATTCCTTCAGCATTATCTACTGTTGTGTTGGGTTTTAGCTCAGGCAGCTCCCTAGGGATCTCAAAAACCAGCAGGGTTGTTATTTTTATGTGTGTTTGCTGAATGGGTGAGACAGACTGTAATGGTCTGTGAACTATGTGGGGTTTTTTATTTAAAAAAGCCCAGAGTCCCCTGCTGCCAACTCTGGTGACGTGGTTAAATAAAGTCCTTGTGCCACTCTGCTCACAGGGAGAGTGGTGGGCAAATTGAATGGCTGGTACAAATAGAGGTGCCAGCTCGGGACGGTGCTCAGTTACATACTTCAGTGCTGTGACGACAGAGGTGCTGTCCTGAACAAGTGCTTTGTTTCAGGTTTGTCCTGTTCCTGCTAAGAGGAAAGTGGACCACATTTCCCCAGTGCTACCTCCCAGGTTCTTCTGCCCTCCTTTAAAGACTGGTGAAAGCAACAGATGAAGGAGGCCAGGTAATCCCCACTGATGCACCTGCTGGCGGGAATGCCTTACTTCCTTGAAAAACACCTCTTGCCTTGGTTTTATGGCAGGAGGCTGCATGTTAGGCCATACCCCTTGTTAAAATAGCGCTGCTCAAAGGTCTGTGCCCTTTGCAACACTGCAGGATGCAATAATTCCCTTTTTCTTTGTGAGCTGGTGCAAAAAGTCACTGTGCTGGTGTCTGTCCTTCTGCAAGGCCACAGCTGTGTGGTGACACATGTGCTGGCCCATCACCACCGAACGGTAGCGTTTGCATGGGATGAAAATACCAAGCAGATTAATTGGTAGGAGTGTGCTGGATGGTATGCAATTGGGAAAAGGCCTGCACTGATAATGAGAAACAAAAATGCTCACTTCCAAACTTTTTCTCACCAAAAATCAGGCCATAATAAGCACCTGTCAGCAGAAGAGGAAAAAGTGTTTCAACACCAGGTTTCAGGAGAGTGGGAAGGGAGCAGAGCAGCAGCCGGAGATGTCTCATCTCATTGTTTCTCCCAGACTCTCTGCCCCGAGGTTAGAAACTCTTCCAAGTCTCCCTTCCAGGATAAAATTTCCTCCCCCGGAGGCTGTTCCTCCTGATCTTCAATGTGTTTTCATTGCTGAAAGAAAAGAATGTATCTACTACCAGATTTGCTGTTGACTTCTGGCGGGGCTCAGCTAGCCTCTCTTGGCTTGAAAACACACTGAATTAATTTGGGCTGAGCAAATATAGACAATAAAACAGACTTATAATATGAGAGCTTATTCTGTATTATTTCATATAAAAGAAAACACTCTGCCACTTGAAGTCGCCTCCCTTCCCCAGGGGAGATTTTTCAAACAGCCCAAAGCATGGGAAGCATTCAGCTCAAACACCAGCTCTTTAATCCCATCAGAAATACATACACACAGACTTGCCCATCACATAATCCAGCCTCCTCGACCCAGAGGCACAAGGTGAACAGCTTTTATCAGTGCCAGATTCATTATCTTTTCTCCAGTGGATACTGGAGAGGTACCAGTCCACCCAGTGCCTCCCGCCATGCTGGAGGACGCCCCCTGCAGAGCTGAGCCAAGATGGCTACTGAAACCCCAGATGATTCCTGCAGCACTGCTCACCTCTCACAGCCCCTCTCCCCAAGGCTGTGGTGATCCTACCCACCGACCCGCATGGCTCCTCTTCCTCCTTCCACCTGCTCCAGCACAGACACAAACCTTGCTCATTCCTCTCGGGCAGGAGAATATGGGGCAGTGGATATAGATTTTCTCGGAGGTGGAAAAACTACGAGCAGAAGGTTGGCATGAGACCAGACAGGCAGAAAGAGAATGAGGAGATGCACTGAAGGCAACAGAGATAGGCTGAAATGAAAAGACTGTGAAAATGCAGGATGTATCCACTTGGCCTGAGAGCGGCAGTAAGAGCAGAAAAATATGAGACAGAAAAATATAAACCAAAGGAAGAAGTTGCCAAAACCACAACAGGTCTTTTCTACTGCACTAGGCAGCTCCTGTGTGTTCACCTATCTGGAACAACTGCACTGAGCACACATTATATTATCATAGAATCATAGAATGTTATGGGTTGGAAGGGACGTTAAAGATCATCTAGTTCCAACCCCCGTGCCATAGGCAGGGACACCTTCCATTAGACTAGGTTGCTCAAAGCTCCATCTAACCTGGCCTTGAACAATTCCAGGGATGGGGCATCCACAACTTCTCTGGGCAACCTGCTCCAGTGCCTCACCACCCTCATAGTGAAGAATTTCTTCCTTATACCTAATCTAAAT
>NW_008795907.1:1582980-1612953 GCF_000699145.1 Aptenodytes forsteri | reverse complement strand
GAGTTCCTTTGTGCTGCTCTTCAGGCGCTCTCCTGCTGACCTGTGTTCCTTCTCCAGGCTCTGGGCATCTATTGCTGGCCCTGGCATCAAACTGGTAGGAGTGGGATGGATTGAGGTTCCCTTCCCCCGGCATCTCTAGTTTAAAGCCCTCTTCACCAGCTTGGCAAGCCTATGACTGAAGATGCTCTTCCCCTTCTCTGACAGATGGACCCCCTCAGCCCCCAATAGACCAGGTTTCTCAAAGCGAGTCCCATGGTCTAAGTAGCTGAACCCCTGGCTGTAGAAAGAAACAGCAAATTGCAATTAAAAATATTTAAAGAAAGGGTTAACCAGCATCCCTCCGCCTGAGTGGCACATTCCTCCGGCAGTAATCTATTCTATTTTTAAGAGATTAAAAACTAAGAAAGTACAGCAGTGTCTGGCCCCTAATTTGCAGAAGTAACAAATCAAATGCCTTAAAATTGGTAACTTGGTAGATTAAATTATCAAAGCCTAGTCTGTTGGTGTCCACATCTGATAATGCTTTGATCTTGTTTATATCTCAGAAATTGTTTCATGGACTAACTTTGTTGATTATCTTCAAACTGTGACAGGTTTTATTCCATCAGCAACTCAGTTGCCTTCCGAGCAACAGCCTGCTCTTTAAAGTGCAAATTAAGAACCAGGGAAGAGAAGAAAGGATGGAATTGTTTGAAGGAGCTGGTGGATGTCAACAGAGGTCAGCGCTTTGGTTTTTATTTCTTAACTACATACGTACAAATGACCTAACGCAATCCAAAATTAAAAGCTATGACCAAGAGAGGAGGAACAGCCAACTACAGCGTTTCAGCATCCTGAGCAGCGGATGATGGATCTGACCCCAGCGCCCCAGCCACTGGGACAGTTTTGTGGAGGAGATGATAGAGGCCACAGCAGATTCTCTCCTGGAAAGCCTACACCAGCGGGATCTCCCAGTGAGCAGGAGGAGAGGCCAGACTATTCTTTTGCTAAAATAAATAATAGCGTGTGCAACTGGGGAAACGTTAAGCAGAATAGAACTTTTAAAAGTGGCAGTGCATTGCCCATTCGGATACCAAATGAGCTGGCCATAACCCAGGAAACTCAGGGAAATGCAGCTTATTCCACTTCCAGTTCTTCTGGGAGTAGAAGAGGTTAGGAGAGGCAGCTATCAGCTGGCGACTGCTGCAGCTGGCTCTATTTCCTTGGGAGCTGCCACTGCACAAACTACCGTGCTAGTCCTGCAAGAGAGATGCTAACCCAGGGCTCTCTTCAGGGCTCTCTCCATCTGCTTATGGCACCGCCGGCAAGGCCTGCACACCAGCCACAGCTGCCTGGTGCAGCTGGTCGGCCCTGGTGACCAGCCTCTGCTATACCAAAGCAATTGTCAGGGCTGCCTTGGGCAGCTGCCTGCTATAAGCTCCGCATGGCAGGGCTGTGGGGTGCTGGCGCTTGCCCACTCCCCAGAAAGCAAGCCTGTCTAAATTAATGTGCTCTAACTGTGACGTTCAGCCAGTATTAGCCTGGCTTTTTGAACTAGCCCCAACACCACAGAAAGATTAAATCTTTATTTTAACAAGATTATTATGGTTTCCTAGGCAATCCAATGCATACAAACAATGGAACTAACAAAACATTGGATAAAGACATATCACTTCAATTCCCACATACTGCAAAGTATTACTTGCCCTGGGGGAACTCTGTGGGGAAGATGAGAATGCTTCAAGAAAATTAACCCTGAAGAAACGAGCTGCAAACTTCAAGTCTGACCAGTGTAAACATGTTAGAAACAGTGCAGCTGACATACAATCTCCAGCCTTACTGAGTAAGATACTTTACCTCTAAGCCAAGGTTTTGCCTAAGCCATGTGAAAACTGTCTTACAGACATAAAAAGAGACAATTTACATATGTACACCTCTATCTTAAGAAACGTGATTCTGCATCTGAGGGCCTGCTATATGATTTTTAAAGAGGCTTGACTAACTTTATTATTGTTATTCTTTGTGTTACTGTGCTTCAACTCAGCAATAGCTAGAGTCAACTTCAAATTATTAATCAAATAAACATACGCAGAGGTCCTGAGGGCACGATGCCAAAAGCCAGCAGGCAGTTCAGTAAAGGAGTATGAATTTGGCCAGAGCTGAAATTCAAATGAGGTTTACTCTTTCCTCCATCCCAGACTTCGCATGAACTGATTGAGTTAAAAATACCTGACTTTTACACCAAAACTGACAAGTCTCCTCTATGCTTGACACTACACATCCTCTACCCAATCTGCAGCCAGTGTTCCTGGGGAGGACCCACAAACCAGTGTCACAGCAGGATAAAGCAACCCTTTTGCTGCTCAGAGGGGTTTCCTCCTCTGCAACAGAAGCAGCAAAGCCTGGTTAGCAGCACTCAACAAGCTGCTTCCGCGCAAATACTCAAGAAAATTTCAGCGCAGTCCACTAAGACAGAAAACTCTCAGTTTTATTATTAACCACCCACCACCTATCGGGAACTTTGGTCCCACCTAACATTCAAGAAGCACAAAGATATTCAGGTGAGTCACACCCTGACACTCTCTCTCCCACCCAATAAAAATGGCAAAGACACACACTTGTAAACAAAATCAGGGAGCTCCTCTTCCATGGAAGTGAAATCTGCCAGTCCCGTAGAGAAAATGGTCTGACTCGGTCTGATTTGTGGAATTCAGCTCTGCTTTACCAGCTCCATCCTGTGCAGCTTCCTGCTCCCACTAAAAAACAGTGACACCCAGAGCGCAGTATCTGCTAACGCATGCTGTACACCAATGCTTCACATTGCGGTACAACATAACTGGTTGTTAAGCCAGGAAAATGAGAATTGCCTTCTTGGGGTTTTGATGGGGTCCATTCAATGCACTCATTCTACTTAGTGCTGCTGTCTTGTACAGGAGCTAACCACAAGCTGCTGATAAAGAATTCACATAGCTTTGGTAGAGTAGATTGCTCATCAATTTAATAGCTCCACTCAATTTTCTTAATAAACCTCAGGAGACATCTTTGGCATTCCCTAACTGACCTAATGTATGAGGCCCCACACAGAACAATCCTTTTTTTTCTTCAAAAGCTGATGGCAGTAATAAATTGCATTTCCACAGATGAAATCAGTGCATCACAGAAACATTGCAATGCTGCTCGGAGAAGAAAAGCTTCAAAGAACACCAGCTCATATAACTTGAACCCCACAGGGCTCAGTAGCTGTTGGAAAGGAGAAGCACCTATTGCCCTGCTAAACAGGTTTGCCTTCATGTATCTCCTTCATGTAGAAGCTGACATTGTAAAAGTTGGAGGTCCTGTGGCATATTTCATGAAGAGCAAGGATCTCTTGGATCAGGCTTGCAACCAGTCCTCCCCGCGGTATTGATAACATGGGTTTGAATGCTCAAGGCTGTGCAGGAACTGAAACCATGAGAGCTGCTACACTTGCCTCCAAAGTCGTAATAAGAAGATCTTTCAGAGCATTACATTACCCTCATCCTGAGACACAAGTTCCTTAGACCCAGCCTGTCTCATGGACTCATCTGGGTTCTAGAAAGTAAGGCATCTCCGAGAAGAAGCTGCTAACAACAAAGTACATGTCCCCACTTGCATGATGCTTCCACAGCTGGAGAGACCCTGAGTCCAAAAGTGCCTGTGGGTCATCTAGGCTGACCAAGATTTTTTCATGTCAGAGACAGCTAAATTTCATCAGTTGTATCACAAGAAGTGCCATAACTTGCATTTTGGTAATGCATATCTTCCAGAAGGGTATATAAAAAATAGACTCCATTGCTCCTCTCAGAAATATGTTCCAACAGTTAATCTTCCTGGGTGCTAGAATACGTGCCTTATTTTACATTGAACTGATTTTAGCACTCAGCTTGCCTGCTAGCAAACTGCGAGTGTAACGCAAGTAGGAGCCTTAGAGAACTGAACCTCTCAACGAAGCTCAATTGAAACACATTGGGTAGGAACAGCTCTAGTGGAGAAACGTTTGTCCAGGAGTTTAGCAGAAAGCACAGTTTCTCTCTCTTTAGGGTACAGTGGAATATTTCAGACACCAGCCGCAGAGGTGAGGGTCACGATCGTACTCTGAAGCAATCCTGTCTGAAGCACTTGGGCATCCAAGATTAACTGATGGAAGGCATGTTTTGCACAGGCACCCATGCAATTCCTCTCATGCATGGAATGAGCTCTTTTTAAATCATACAAATCCTACAAAAATATCGGTAATGCTGTGATTGCTCCCTGTCTTTCAAATGAGCATTTGCCACTAGGGCCTCTAGGGCCGAGGACTGTGTCTTTGTCCCATATTTATACAGCACCTACTAACTTTGAATTGAAGCTTCGATGGGTGCTGTATCTGTATTTCTCTGTATAGGCACTTCTTCAGTCCTGTTGTTAGAGAGTCTCTCAGCAACAGAATGAATGTTTATTCAATTATATTTATTTTCTCTGGAAGGATATTTCATTTTGCATTTGTGGTTTGTTTTTTTTTTTTTAACCATATGCTTGCAGTTTCTTGGCACATGGTGCCAAGGAATGGAAAAAAAAACCAGCTCAGCAAATGGTGCCAAGGAACGGCAGAAATGCATTTCTTCATCCTACAACTCTTCAACAGTTCTTTGCCCTCCCAAACAAGCCCCCTTTCTCTCTAAGACTCAAGAGCACTGGTGCCCGTGGTCATTACAGAAATATTCACAGTGCTGCAGCCTGCCACAGCTGATGACAGCTCTATAATCTAGGTGCAATCAGATATGTTGCCATGCTTAAGTCAGCTGGTTTGTATTGGAGGTTTCAGTGTGGCATGCCTTCGAACTGATGTAATCCTCCATGTTTTGTCTGAGAAGTGTGGCTTTTTGTGAAGTTCCTCTGGAGCCCAGTGAAAGAAACCTATATTTTTCAGGCCCTCCTTGGCCGCAGTGATAGTCGGTGGGAGGCTGCCACATGTAATTCAGAAACTCGGGCTCATCTCTGGGCAGCATGCAGAGCGCTTGTCTGCAGAAAGCTGACATTTCAGCTGAAACCAACCAAAATTACTGCCTGACTTTTTAAAAAAAGAGATTCAGCCATTCAGAAGCAATAAAGATTTGCCAACCCAAACTAAGTCCCTCCAACAAATTAACTCCCATTTGTTTATTACTGAGTATTTACCACCTTGCGGTACTGTGAAAAGCTGAAACGTATTCCACTTGGGGAAACTGCTAGGGGCTAGTTTTGCCGAGAAAAGCCAAAATGCATATTCCAGTCTCGCTGATGCCACGGGGGCCACCCTTTCCAATCTGTGCCCTTTTCTATAAAACCAAAACCCTCAAACGTCATCATCAACGTTTTCTGTTTGCAACTGCTGATTGCACGCTGTCCTCGCCTTGCCAGGCTCTGTGGTTTCCTCTGACATTACTGGATTTTCAATGCCATTTTGTCAGCAGGCGTAGAAGCTAACACTCTTTGTCTTCTCCCCAGTGAACAGGTACAAGACCCACTACATTAACTCGGATTTTAACTGGCTGTGCCCAACACTGCTGCTGCCTGTGAGCCGCAGAGAGGCAAGTTTGTAAGCTCTGCTTGCCCACTCCAAAGGATAAAGGCTTTATAAAGGAGTGGTGCTGGGCTAGTTTCAGAAGGCACCAGAGCACCATGAGCCTGTGAGATGGAAGGTGTCAGAGCAGTACCTGATTATCAGGGTATTGCAAACCGCTGATTTTTCAGTTTCTGTTTAGGGGGAAAATGGGCTTCTATATAACATTTGTACACTCCAGTATCACTGGCTTGGGGACCAGCCCATGGCTACCCTGAACAGAAAATGGAAAATGAAGGGCCATTCCCTTTTGAAACCTTGTAAATGACAGCAAATCAAAGTAAGAACATCCTTGTCTCCTCTCACTACAGGCAGGTCTGAACAAAATAACAGGATTCTCTGTAATTAATTCCTACTGTATCCAAAACAGCAAATCAACCATTTTCATCTGTTACCTATGCATGTTTCTGTCAAGGGAAATGTAAATTTAGAGCTGGATGAGAATCACTTCCGAGGACTGGGCAACAATGCTGGAAATTATTTATTCCTTTACCCTACTTTTTAAAGGTACCTTTATTCAATTTTAACACTTAGCTACAATTTTTCCACATAACATTGGATAAGTCATGCAAATTACCACCTTACTGATATGGCATTACTAGCAATCAGCTCATAAATCACAAAGGCTTGGCTTTTTCTTACTAGGTCACTACTACAGAAAGACTGTTTCAGAAGGAAAGTAGTGGACTAACCTGTACAAAAACCTTTTTTAGGGCTGACTTTAAGACCCAGCAAACAAAAGCAGAGATGTCAGTAGCTAAAGGCAGACAGCAAACTTTCTGTATATCTTTTTCGCTTCAGGCAGATCATTGAATATGCAATACATAATACAACCCTATAATGGAGCCACTCCAAAATCTTGGCTACTAAGACTACAAATGCTTCCCAAGTGCTGCCCTTTCATACCTACTCACACTGCATTTCACAATCTAGCAAGGTACGCAAAGTCAAAAAAAAGAGCAACTGAAAGTGACCTTTGAAAATAGCGAAATGTTAATTTCAGCTATTGTTTTATGTATCTGCAATAATTTATCCATGACCTGACATAGCTTCCTTGAGGTCTTAGCATACCTGTTTGTGACCATGCATGTGTAATGTGTGCTCAGCTACAGCGGCGCCCACAGCACGTACCGCTGTCGCCAGTGCTCCTTCTTGACCTGTTTCCCTATAACAGAGCTTGATGCTTTTGACAGGTCTACCTTAACTATCTATGCAAAGCAAAAACTGGTGAGCCAGGAATAAAAGCTGCTTGGTGAAGGGGAAAAAGAGAATGACTGAGAACCTACCCAGACATCCCTTACATACAAAGCTGCAAGCGTAGGTTGGCCAAGGTGAGTCTTACGGCAGGGAGGCAGCGGTGAAATTACAGTCCTGATGCTGGCCTTGCTGGTAATGCTCAGTAAGTTTCGTGCAAATACAGAAAGATTTGGCTATATCAATATTTAATTTTGAGTTGTATTTCCCAATATGGTATACGCTTTTGGTGTTGTTTCTTCTTTTTTAAACTTCATATACATCATACTGTTTGGTTTACTTGCCTATATACATGCCCATAGATACAAACAGATAAGTCATCAAAGTATTTGGGCTTTAAGAGCCAGGATTTGGGGCTGCTTACATACATAATGTATATGTTACATACAAAGCCATGACTAAAGCATTGTGGAAACCTTCAGAAGAGCCTCCAGGTGATGATGCATAATTAAGGGGCTTGCTAAGCCTAATGCTACTGAGAAAAAAAAATTAGAGTAAAAACAAAACCAAACCCCTGTTGTACTTAAATCTAGTATTAGACACCTGTTGTGGGGGACTTATAAAATGCCCTTAAAGCAAGTGATTCATAAGCTATAGGCAAGTGACAGACAGATAAGAAATAGAACAAAATAAACTGGTATGAAGCCCGGTGGTGTGCTGGTGAGCCTCACAGGAAGTACCAGTCCTGCTACCCTGACACACCCTCCATGTTCCTTAAAAATGGCATGACTCAAAAATCAAACCACAAAAACATGTTTCATAAGAAATAATGTGTGATGGCAAGTTGCCTACAGCAACATTTAGTATTTTTTCTTCTGTCAGCAGGAAATCTGAAATTTGCTCCCTTGCCAGATGAACACTGTCCACACTGAAAGCCAAGGGCGCGCAGGGCTGCATAGTAGGGAATAACACTTCTTGGTCACTTTCATTAAAATTACTTACTTTTCATAGTATTCAATATAATTCAGCTTGCGCATCAGACTTCTCTTCAGAACTCATCCACTGTTCCCAACTGAGAAAACTAATTATATCTAAACATTTAAAAAAGCTTCCTGGGAGTGTAACAGATGATCAGTGAGGTCTAAACCTCAGGAACACTGCTGTGCATGCAAGTCGTCCCATGTCAACTCAGATCTTTTAATTTTTCAGAGATCTTCTGGGATTTGAGCCTTTACTTAAGCCAACATTTTCCATTCTCAACTGTTCAAAACAGTTTTTTATAATTAAACCCAAGTGATGGCACAGTGGGAACCACTTGGATGATGAGCTGCTATACAAGTCAGTCTGTCAAGACGAATCAGTTTGTTATATATCAACTTAGAAAAATAAACTCTGTATTCATGGCAGAACCCATTTGAGTTAACAGCAGATTATGGATACTTCCCACAGCACGACGCGCACCCTCAAGATAAGGTTATTTTTTTCAGCAAAATCTGATTTGTAATTGCTGCGCAGAAAAAAAAATGCCAAAGAAAAATGTTCAATCTGCCCTTAGAAATGAACAAACGCCATATGTAAAGCCAAACGCTGCTGCGCAAATGTACTCTGCTGAATACATTCTAATTGTATTTGCACCGCACACGCTGTCTTACATAAAGGCAGTAGAAGGAAATATTAACCAAATCACAACGAAGGTCCTTTATGCATGTCAAAAAAGGAAAGAAATGCAACAGATATAGAAGAAAGTATAATATGTTGAATGAAACAAGCCACATTTAGCTACTCAGCATTTGTGAAAATGCAGACCATATTCGCAGCTAAGGGTCTAATTGAAAGCCCTCTAAAAGAAGTGTTCCTACTGACTTCAGCGGGATTTTGGATTACATCCAGCAGATCCTGAATGCTGTCCATTATCATATGATGGATGTGAATATATACCATCATTAATACTCAAAATGTTACCTTTTAAAAACTTTATAGACAGACAAATATAGGAGAGAGAGTAAAAAAGGAGGAGATATGCAAGAGGAACTGCCGAAGGAAAAATCAAGGTTAAAAAAAGGCAAACAAACAAATCATTAACGCTCTTAAGACTGATTATGTAATTTGGTGATGGGGAACACATCTCAGAGGCAGATGGAAGCCTGAGCTGTGGTTTCAGGTTCCCACACCCTCAGACACTAAAATTCAACCACTGGCTTCCTGGTTTGCACAGAAACCTATTCTAAAGTTCTGGTTCAGAGATATAGGCAGAAAAATCGCCACTTGTTGCCCATTTATCCAAACACATCCACATTGCTTTCCTTATGTTGTTTGTATTTGTTCTTCCTACTTGCTCTTTTGAGATCTCTGTTTCTGCATCCAGATGAAGTGCGGTAAGACAAGCTGACACAACAGCGTTACGAGCATTATCCCATTTCTAACTCTCAAAACTTGGTTGTGTTTAGTTCGATTAGGAACTGGGGATGGATTCTTATTTTATTTAAACTGGTTTTCCTTCTTCTTACTTGAAGTTTTCTCTTGACATTGTAAACAGTGTTTTAGGCAGGCAGGTAATTAAACACTCATTAAAATAACTAATTAGCATAGCACCAAAAATATGACATTTTTATCCAGTGCCTTAAGGGCTAGGGTCTTCAGAGGGAAAAAAGTTGATTTAAACCAGAGAACTGACAGAAAACCAGGGCCTCTAATAGTCTCAAATGAAGTCTAAGCTGCAATTGATGTACCAGAATTATAACATCTTCTGTGGTCACCAGCAGATGTTATTGCACAACTTCAAAGCTAAACACTAAGTGCAGAAGAAGAAAAATATTCTTCTGTACTAAGAAGGGGATTAGCACATCACAGCAAAGTCTGCAAAATAAATATCTAACTTCTAATTGTAGCTCTCAGCATTCCAATTACTTATTTGCCCACCACACACACACACAGCCCCTTTGCTGAAAACTGCAGGATGGGTCTGTGCTCACCGACTTGTTGCACATTAAGTCATACAATCTTATTACATGTGCACTGATTACAGCTCACAGCAAGAGAACTGTGCTGCAGAGATGGTGTTTACAAAGCCAGTTCAGTTCTCATCACAGGCAGACAGGAAGGGCAGACTCACAAGCTCTTGTTACTTAAAAATTCAAAAAGAATGCAGAGCTTTGCCCTTCATGTATAAGATGAGACTTATTCTGTCAGACAGTTTTCAACATCATTTGCAAATAAATGCTTTTATAAAACTGCAGAGACTGCATTTATGATCTGATATAAAAATCAACAGATGACTGTTAAGTTATTATAATGAAGAACTTGTTCGACGGGATTACATTCATTACTGTAAGTGATTTACATCCTATAAATCACTTCTTTGGGGATTTACTTTAATTTTCCTTTGGCTGGCAGTGCTACTCATTCTGTTCCTGCTATTTTGGAGATGAAAGTTTGGAACATCTCACCTATGTAGAATGCATAAATATTACAAGACAGGCTGAGAAAAGCTGTCCTGTTTGTCAAGTGCCTTTGGCTAAAGGAAATTTTGAGCTTCTTGTACCATCTGTGTCCATATCCACATACACTCACTACCTTCAGCCCTGTTCGCGCAGTTCCACCCTCAGAGCCAGATGCCCCAGCTGGGTGTAGCTTGGTGGATCTCAGTGGAGCATGGTTGATTCCTGTCAGGTGATAATCTTGTGTCTTACACCAGGAACCACTTCTGTAACTATTCATATGGTGCAACGCTAGAAGAAGGATCACAATGACCTGAAAACACTCTACTCCTAATGGAGGAGAGGAAATACACTAGAAACATGGCAGCCTGGAACAGAGCAAGGTCAGGTTTAATGTGTCCTGAACCTCCTGCCTGCAGTGCCAGAGAGAGGAAATACAGGCTAGACTGGGCCTGAAGTCATGCAAAAGCATTACAAGCAGAAACCATGGTCATGTTTGATTTACAGTCAAGCTAAATCAAAGGGGAAAGGTACCTGTAAAGTCTGGATAAGCAAAATTTGATATGGTGCAGAACATGGAATCAAAATCAAGCAGAAGATAATGCCAGGGAATGAGACCTGGAAACAGAGAGTAAGTCCATCACAGTCCTAAAGGCTTCAGGTCCCTCTCTGTAATTAAGGCTTGTTTCCAGCTGAAGTCATCTTCAGGCTACAGAATGTAATGGGGAGATATGAACAAGTAAAAACTATTTAATGTGTGAAAGGTTGCAAGACTGAGTCCTAATGCCTGAGCTCTTCCCCCAGTAACTCCCAGATAACCCTGCTGCTCAGCAGCTCCATGTGCTCCAGCCTCCTTATCAGGAATGCAAAAGGAAAGCCAGTTGACTTTGAAGTTCGGATGATCACCACAAGCTTTGGCTTGCCCTCTGTGGCAGTGTGCTCCCTGCCCCTGCGTAAGCAACGACCACCAGTGGGGGTCATGATGGCTGCATCCAGATTATGCTGGGCTTTGGGAATAGATGGCAATATAGTAGCCAAGGGCTGTTTGGAGCAGTGACCCAAACATCTTGCTGATACGCAAATATGACTATAAGTCAATCATCTTACTCTATAAATAGTGGACAGCCCAGGGCCAGTTGAGCTCTCCTGCACAGCAGCAGGCTGCATGGCGGGTTCTCCCCTTGAGTAGGGACGCCTCTCAAGGTTACTGAGAGATTCCTTGCCGCAACAGATCCTCGGTAAGTGACTAATAGCATGCTAAACTTTGAAATCTTAACTAAGTGATAGAAAGGATTAATTGTGCATATATAATCCTTTAGACATAAACCATTGACCAAGTCTGGAGCTAGGATTGGATCCAGTCACACTTAGACTCCTCTCTGAGAAGGAATTTAGAAAGCAAGGGGGTCCTTTCTGAACCTCATGACTCAACGGGAGGGTCTCCCTGACAGGCTTGTCTGACCCTGTCCTCTATGCAGTAAATAATGAAGTGTACGTTGCCATCGAATCTTCTTAAACCACTGTTGCATTTACCATTGAACTTTGTTAACTCACTGTTTTCTATCAATAAAGTGTATTGTTGTTGCTTCTCTCTTACAAGTGCAGTGCAGTCTTATGCTATCCGCGACACCCTCATCCCTTTCACTGTGTCTTGGATTTCAGTATAAACCTCACATACCCAGATGCAAGGCAGAATTTTGAGTGGTATCTCTTCTGCCTCTGAAAGCCTCTCAGGGATGGAGGCACTGTTCCCAGAAGGTGCAGAGAATGATACCAAACACGGAGCGTTAGCCAGCTTGGATACATAAAGTGTGATATAACTGTGCATTAATCTTATATGGTAGAAAGGGTATTATCATACTTTGAAATGAAAGCCTTTAAAAGTAAAGACTGGAGGGGTAAAAACTGGTATCAAACTCTAAGGAAGTTTCACCTTGAAATTAGCCCTTTGAGAACCATAAGAATGAAACAGGATCAAGCTGAAGGAGAACTGCACTATCTTGGCAAACCAACCATGACCAAATCGTTTTGGATGAGCGAGAGAGGCTTGGAAATGCCTGCTGGGCTCTGTGTGCCATGCTGGGTCTCAGATGGGAAGTTAAAACAACAGAAAATGCTCTAGATAAAATCCCTCACTACTCCCCAGAAAGACTGAATTCTACTGACTTCTCCACATCAGAAATCATACTATGGAAAAGATGAGCAGCATCTAGGAAAGATGTCTAGAACTTCATCGTTTCCTTATTTTTTTTTTTTTTTCCTAAGAGCAGCTGGAATACAGAATAACCCAGGAGAGCCAGCAAAAATACTATGCCTCCAAAAATACCCTCCCAGCTGGGGTTCAGCAGACAGGCACACTTTCTGAGGGGCCACAAGCCATGTGTCCAGCTGTTGAGCAACCAGCCTTGCCATCCAGTGAGGCCTCTAAGCTTTCGGTGACAATGGTGGGAGCCTCAGCTGTGGGCAGCCGAGCAGCTCCGGGAAGCCCAAGCATCTCGCATGTCTGCAGCTGAACAGCTGCACTATAGCAGCTCCTGGATAATCATTCCCATCCCTCTCCTGGTCCCTGAGGGGGTTGGCGACTGCTCCCTCGCCTCCATCTGGAGGAGCAGCTGGACGTGACATGCCAAGGGAAAAAATTCCAGTGGGGCAAAAATAAAAATCTCTCAACAAGACAATTTTTATGCTAGGAAATGTTACCAACCCAAATCCCATAGGGTCTCACCAACTAGTAATTCAATTATTCAAATCCCTTTCCAAAGGCACAGTTTTTCCCCCTGAAGAAAGGGCTGGTGACCAGCAGCCCTGTAGGGAAAGGAATGTCTGTGTGGTTTTAAAATTCCAGTGGGGCAAAAATAAAAATCTCTCAACAAGACAATTTTTATGCTAGGAAATGTTACCAACCCAAATCCCATAGGGTCTCACCAACTAGTAATTCAATTATTCAAATCCCTTTCCAAAGGCACAGTTTTTCCCCCTGAAGAAAGGGCTGGTGACCAGCAGCCCTGTAGGGAAAGGAATGTCTGTGTGGTTTTCATTCCCCTCCCTTCCCTTCCCCTCCCAATTAAAACAACTTTCCTTTGCTCTGAGCACTTTTCTCAACAAGACAATTTTTATGCTAGGAAATGTTACCAACCCAAATCCCATAGGGTCTCACCAACTAGTAATTCAATTATTCAAATCCCTTTCCAAAGGCACAGTTTTTCCCCCTGAAGAAAGGGCTGGTGACCAGCAGCCCTGTAGGGAAAGGAATGTCTGTGTGGTTTTTACATTCCCCTCCCTTCCCTTCCCCTCCCAATTAAAACAACTTTCCTTTGCTCCATGAGCACTTATTTTGCCTCTCAGACCACCTTTTGTACAAGCCTTTCTCTCTGTTTTAACCATACGCATCCCATGTGTGGTGGGAGTGGTAGGGACCCGCATGGCTGTGCCTGGGCCGTGACCTGCGGAAGCACCTGGCCCCCAGCCTGGCTTTGGCTCCCACCACCCATTTGCTCCCTGCGGTTTGTGGTGTGGTGGGCAGCGGCTCTCCCAGCTGCCAGTGCGGCCCTGGGGAGTGGTGCAGGGGACCCTGGCCCCAGGGGACCCCAGTCCTGGGTGGATGCAAGCCCAGGCAACATGCTCCAACCTGCTTTTCCTGAGCTAGAGGGAAGGCCTGACCCATCCACACTGTGCCTCTTACAGCAAACTGCAGCAATTTGTCCTGTGCAATAATACCTGAAAACACCCTCCACGATGGAAAGGAACAGTCAGTCACCAAAAATAACCAGGTCTTTAGCCACAAGGCTGACAAGACCCGTTCTTGTTTCAGGAGGCTGCACTGCCCTCTTCTTTAAAACCTGGAGTCAACTCACTGAAGTTGAGGCTCCTTTGGGAAAGCTTTTAAATACGTGGCTTACTCTTTAAGAAAATGAACAAACACATCAGCACTATATTTCTCCTGGAAATGTGCATTGTTATCTTTAGCAAAAAGATATCAGTTTTATTTTCAGGAAAAAGCTCCAGGGAACAGTGCTTATAACCAAAACCTCTGTTATTTCTCAAACAGCCAAGAACAGTTGCCTTCATCAGGGCTGGTCTTGAAACTAGGATTTTCCCCTAAATGACCCAGTATCTTTAGAGAGGGATGGACAGAAGTGCCAAGAAAAGCCCTCAAAGGAATAAAAGTGGAAAAGGAACACTTGGCTAAATTACGCGGACCCCAGCAAGTATGCAGCCTCTCCACACGGCCCTCGTGGAAGCTGCCTGGAGCCCTGCGCCCTGCCGCTGGGTGCCGTGTGGCGAGTCAGCCCCCTCTGCCAACAGCCCTGCCCTGGGGAGCCGTATGAGATCCCCGCGAAGACCCCTGTATTACTGACACAGCTCAGTGGTGCATCTGGTTCCTAGTGCAGCATGGGCTTTAATCACTGCAGGATGGGAAAGCGTGTTGCCAGGTCAAACTAACAAGACGTACTGTGCGAGCAACAGCTTTCCTCTCCTTCCCTCTCTGACGTCACAGGATACTCGAGCAAGAAAACTGGTTGTTTGGAAGTTGGAAGTTAATGTAGAAACGTGGTGTTTAAAAACGTGAAACAATTTAAAAATACAACTTTAAGCAGAGGCTTAACGTGTTGAACCACTGTACCCCTCTGCACAGGGAGAACAGCAAAGTAAAAGCTCTTGGCAGCTCTTCCCATGATGGACTAGTCCTTCCAGATGCAGGCTGCATAGCGGGCAAGCATTTCTCTGGTCTCTCTAACACATCTATGCTCTTATCCCCACAGAACCAGCTTTCAAGGAAAACAAGGTTAGCAAAGCACTCTGACTTGTGTCAAAACTCTCTCAATATTTTACCTATGCAGATGCTACCCAATGAGCAGACTCAATGCTATCTGTACACAGCATTTGGGACTATACTTCTCATTTCTGATGCTCAACCTTCCGTCTTCATACACTGTACCTGTTTTTAGACAGACCTTTCTCCTCTCCAAGTCTACCACTTTCTGCCTCAACAATCAAGCACAGAGGAATCACACACAGTCATGTGAGGATGCTACCTCCAACATGTAAGCTCCAACAGGGAGCAGTGTGAATGCGGAACCCACCTGGTGACCACACTTAGGCTACTGTAGGAATCCCCTTCTCCTTTCCAATGGGAAAGTTGCCTCTGCAGTATAAGTCTCCTTTCATCACAGTGAGACTCACCAGAACACAATGCAAGCTCTTGCAAATTATTGTTTTCTGGACATGTTGTTTTTATTTGTACAAACATCCCTGCTCTATCTGCTCAGCTTCAGGCACATTATTAATGCAGTGGCAACCTGAAAAGCCTCCACTCCCTGCACAAAGAGCAATGTGACTTCAATGACGAGGTTTCTGAAAGGAGCTGGTACCAGTAGGAGAAACGAGGAGTTCACCATCGGGTATGGTGTGAGCTGAAGAATAGCCTTGAAGGTGAGAAGATGCCAAGGACTCACCAAAGAGTGAGTGGAAATGGAGTCTTCCCAGAGTATATGAGGCTGGGCAGAAGCAGTCGTTAATACTGGTGGTGGTTTGCAAACTTAAGTCCTGAAAATGTAAATGAAAGTAGAGCTACAAATAGAAAAGGTTACAGGGACAAATGCCTTGAAAAACTTGGGATCCTGGAACTATAGTTAAGGGTGAAGTATGTTTCCCAAACCAAATGCTTATATTCCAATTGTTCATAACATGCCCATAAAATTCAGGAGCAGAGAGAGAAAGCAAGGACCTCAGCTAGTATACATAAGCATGCACAAGCCCATTTTGGGCTCATCAAACTGCCTGGCAGCTGCCATGGTTGGCAAGCCCTAGCTTGCTAAGACCATGCCGGCATCCATGGCCATGATGGGAATGGTCCCAATTTCCCACCGATCCTCTGAGAGGCCAGCCACTGAGGATGGGCCCATGGGAGTGCACATAGAAAGACATTGACCCTCTCTCCCTCCTGAGAAAATGGTACCTCTGTGAAAGGAGACCTCAGAGGACTTCTTCCATGCCAGCTTCCCACTTCTCTGTGCTTTCCCAGCAGCACGAATAACGTGGCTGCCTGCTTTGAGCAGCATGACAAAAGGCAGAAGGCACATGCACAGCTTTTTTGCCAAGGGCAGCACAGGTTAATTTCCTTCTCTGAACATCCATGCAACAGCAAAGGCTCTTCAGAGACTACGGGAGAGACAAAACAAAGAATATGCCTGAGGTACTTCTGGTTGACCAAGCCTTCCTGCCTTGCTTTATTTTTGCTTCATCATTCAACCTTCTCTGTTTTTGGAAAGTTGGAGCAAAATCAATGCAGCTGGTATTCAGCTGGACAAGCCTAAAAATACGCCTTCTCCCCATATGCGTGGAGCAGAAATTTTTGCAGCTGTATGGAACTGCTTAGATCAGAGGGCCAATCTTCAGCTTAGCTTTGCTGATGTCCAGTACCTTTGCCATCCTACACCAGCTAAAGAGTTGGTAGAAAACATGTCAGGCTGTTGAAACACATGGCACAAATGTTCAATAACAGCCTATGAAATCAAAAGCAAATACACCAAAACAAATAAACAAATCTAATAAAAATATTATATATTGGTTGGTTTTTCCTTCCATGTGCATTAAAAGTAAACCAATAATTCCTCTAGATGACTCTTGCAGTGCATTTTCAAAGAGGTTGCAATCAAGGACAATTGATTAAAAAGCCTGAATGCTGAATGTGCCCAAACACTTCCACTATCTAGCAAGACGTGGTTTGGAAAGAGAACTAATCTCCTTTATTATGCCAGCCTCATGATAAGATCACAACCTTCCTTTTTGTTGAAGTTCAAGCCTATATAGGGTCATGCTATTAAAAACCCAGTCAAATTCCAGTATTGAAACAGGCACATCTGAACCAAATTACAGCCTCTTATAACTGAAATAGATAAGCACAAAAATAAAGCATTTAGAAAACAGGACAATTTTTAAGTTTTATATATTTTTTTCTACTCTCACTTTTAGTGTTAAATACTCATATTTGACATTTTTTTATTTATTATTTTTTCTCCCAGATTCCAGATTGTGACACTGCAAATAAGCCCATAATAACGGGGAATATGCATTTTCAGAAGCAGTAGATAAGGAAAGAGCTCAAAGTCCAAGTGACTGGACAGAATATAAACTTAGACATACAAAACTTCAGCCTGGTTGTTGCATCCAACAGTTTGAACACTGTGATGGAAGTGGATTACTGACAGCTGCCTCACCCAGACATCACTAAAGAGAAATCAGATAAAGCAGAATTATATCATGTTCTTGAGTTGAAAGGAGAGTGGGGAAAAAAGAGTGACAAGCACTTAGAAAGCTTAAAAGAGGAGAAGAGATAAAGAGGACTAGGCCAGAAAGAAAACAAACTGGAGGGTAAGGAAAGCAGAAGTGCTGACAGCACTAATATAGAAGCAGATGACAAGGAAGACAAGGAAGACAAGGAAGACAGTTTGTGGTGAAAGGTAGGATTTATGTTTCACATTTCTGGCACCATTCCTGAACATTTCTGAGGGCACAACCTCCAAAAAGAACTAGATTTAATGCAGAGTATATTAAAAAATGCTTGTGCCCCTCTAGCTGCCTCAGCTGCTGACTCCAAGGTTTCCTCTTCCCCAGCTCAGCTCTCCTGTTTGTTTTTTATTGACCCTAGCTGGGCTCTCATCACATATTAACAGGCTTGCTAGTTACAGCACAAGATGATGAACACGCTGAATGCCTTCAACCAGTGCAGAAGCTCTCATCTACTTGGAGAAACTGGTTCATTTCTTATGGGAGTCACTTAGCGCTAAATGCCAACCTTTCTGTTCCCACAGCTCCTCTGACACTGAAATGCATGGCAAATCTCTTCATAGTTTTCAGAATGGTTTGTGCAATGAATCTTAACAGCCTGCTAAAACATGACCAGTTGCTGAGGTCCCAGTGGATTCACGGGAAATTTGGTCCCCCCCTTATAACCTCCACTAAAGAAAAAAAAAAAATTAACACACACCCCCCACCCCCGACATGAAGACTACATAGAGAGAAACCCCTTACAAGAGCAGCCTCAAACATCAGGGAAGCATTATTATGGTCTTCTGGGCTATTACGATAGAACAGCGCGTCTTTGTTAAGGCAAATGTCAGAGGCAGACACTGAACACTTCCCTCAGACCTGAGCTTTTCAATGTACAACAGTCTCCAGTGAACAGCCTTGCCCACTTCATGTCATTGAAATGTGAGCTCCAGGGTGCTTCGAATGGTAGAAGCAGCTGCCAGCCAACCTCCAAGCACTAAATAAATGTTACTTTAAAAAAAAAAAAAATCATTTTGTTATCTACAGGTACCACTGAACCATCACTTCTGAAAACCTTCCCAGAAGCTCTGAGGATCCAATGTGCAAAACAGCCCACAGGGAAGAGCTTCGCAAACTGGAGCTGGGGCACTGTCAGTCATTCAGCAGCTTTGGCTTCCACCATCCCAACTATTTTTCTGTAAATATTGAATCAGTTGCTAAGGGATTTCACTGGACAATATGATATCACTCTGTTATTGCACCAGTGACTATATATCATTCCTTGAAAACAGAATAGCGTTGTTTAAACCCGAACTTAATTTCTTGTCAATACAGCTGTGGTGGGAAAGTCTCAAGAATCCATTTGGTGAGCCAGCTCCCTTCAGCTGCTGAGTCTGCCAATGGTGCTTTCTCCAACATGAAATGCAATACCTCCCCGTTAAAGCATATAGGATAAAGCATATCTTCAACAGCAAATACAATCTCTCCACTCTAAGCAAATATACAGAAGTTGATAGCAAAAGGCATGTTGTAATAATACATCACCTCCCAAGAACAGAAGCATGTTCATGAGAAAAGCTAAACAATGGATTTCATCCCCTTAGAAAATCTGGTTTAAGTTAATAATTTGCGATATGGGATGGATATGCATGTTACAGACAAGAAAACACTAGACAATTATTTAATTAATGATCCTTCTTAGGTACCGTCCTTTTATTTGAAGGTACCTAATGATTTTCAAGGGCTCTTTTCATTTTATGAGCTTTATCACAAACTGTTTGCAAAGAATAACTGTTGCTTCACATTATAAGCTCCAGGGAGTGCCAGTCTCTCCAGCCCCAGGAGGGAGTTTCGGTTCCCCAAGTTGGATGAGAGTGTCTGAGAAAGTTTTGGAGCTTTTCAATAGCTCAGCGAAAGGTGGTGGAACAGCAGCACTAGGTAACCGCTCTCTTTTCAGGGCCAGCTACATTGGCACAGGCACCTTTCCAAGAGAAAGGGGATGAGAGGTAAGAGCTAGTGCTTGGATTTAAACTGTATTTCAGGCTTCTGCATGATACCCACAGCCTGAGCTGCGAGAGGGTGGCAAACACTGGTCTCATGCTGCTGTGAAGCAGCATCCCGTCCCATGCAAACATGCCACTGCTGCCCTGTTTCCTTGTTGTCACAGCGTAGCATGGATGGTCCTGCCTGCACACAGTACTGTTGGATGCTTCTCTCAACCATTTAACTGCCTAATGCCAGGGCTTCTCAGCAGTTTTTGTCAAGCAGTATCTCTTGATGCATAGAGCAATGCTAACGTTAATACAAATGCGCAAGTGGGCACATTTAAAATTCTCTTCTGCATCTCCCTGTTGCAAATAAACCCCTCTTTCTCAGCTGTGCAAAGGACTCACAGAGAGACAATGGCTGAAGTATAATGATTTCAAAACACAGCCACTCTGGGATATCACTTAGTGATATTCACAGTGGGCTGAGGAACATCTGTGCACATTTCTCAGGGGTTTTACAGGGGCAAAGTATGTGAAAGTTTGCAAAAGGGCTTCTTGTTAGAAGTGGAGCTTCCCCCAGCTCTCCCAGCGGAGCCGGATTCCTCTGGCGAACGCTCCCACTCCCACGCAGGGGCTGGGCTGCCCCAGTCACAGCCACTGCCCCCTTCCTCCTCCTCCTCCTCGGCAGGGCCTGGCTGCCTTGCAGGAAAGGCAGCCCACATACCTACAGGTAGGAGTGGCTTTTTTAGAGGGTCAGCTTGGACGAGAGTATATACGGCAAGTCACAGATGAAGGGTACATAATTAGTGATAAATAACTTCCTAACATGACCAGCACATTTGTTCTTAATTAGCCTCTATTCACATTAAGTGAATTTATGTTACTGCTGTTATTAAAAATCTTTGCAGAGGACAATCAATATAAAGTTACAACAGCAGAATGCTAACAGGCAACGTGTTACACATGGATGCATTTTGAAAATCTCATGCAGTGTGAAAATGACCTTCAAATTGTAGGAAAACAATATCTTCATTTCCAATGGTCGTTCTTCCTAACAAAATGGATTTTACTGTACTTTTGGGCAGATCTCTCCCCCCCCTCCCCCCCAAATCATTTAATGTGATGGAGATGATTAGGATCGCTGATCTGCTCAAGTAACTGAGTTTTTCTGACATCATCTTCCAGGGGAAAAAAACAAACCACCACCACCACCAAAAAACACAACCCAAACCAAAAGCTGACCCCGTCTTTGAAGGGTCTGGACTCACGCTGTGCGACGCATGCAGCTAGGGGAGATGCACAGCTGTTTGACTTTTGCAAAATGCAAGGTGTGACCCTATTACGATTAAAGCATTTTCGTTTGTCTCTATGCTGAAGCAAAGCAGGGAGTTTTGCTGGGTGGGGATGAAAAAACATGATCAGAACATTCTTACTACTGAGTCATGACCTGATGGAAAAAAATAATTTAGCTATTTCACATGCTTGGGAAGAAAATAATTTCAGCCAGTGGAGATAAACAGGGATTATCTAAATCAAACACAGAGAAACATCTGACTCCTCCTAGTATTTCTTGTGTTTAAGTATGGAATACTGTGATGGGTCACTCCTGCAAAATGTTCTATACTCAATCCAGCTTCTGCGGGTCTGGATTTCAGCACCTCGGCAACAAGATATGTTTATAATAGTAACAGTTATTTTTTCCCCTCCAAAAAGCTTGACCATCACGCACTTTAATCATTATCTACCATAACGGGAATTCTTTCCACCGTGATGAACACTGGTCAGTGTTTCAAATCCCTTCCTAGCATGGACCAAATCTTACTGGAGAATACATACGGAGAGCCACTCACTGCCACCCACGATCCCACAGACGGCCCCATCTCTTCTCGTGGTGCAGCACCACCACAGAGGCTACAGCAACAGGGTAAGAAAAAAAGAAACACCTACTTTGTTGCACTTTAGAAAGGGCACAGGGAAAGAACGGGCTACAATGTCTGTCTTCTGCTGATTAGCAGCGTTAGGTGAATCCTGCTGTATGAAACACCATCTATTTTAGATCCCAAATTAGCATACTTTCAAGAGTATTAAACAATGATTAATAACTTCTTGAGAAAACGAGTAAATTAAATACATATCATCCTTTTTGACACGTCAAGGGCAGTACAGCAGAATATAGGTGGGCAATGAGGAGTAACAAACATAAACTGACTTTAAAAAAAAAATCAATAAAAACTTAATCATGGAAGAATATAACCAACATATATCTAATCCACTGAGACGTTCACAGGGGAATTTCAGTTTCAGCAATAAACCAAATTCATTTCAACTTAAACTAATATGGACATCTTGAATTTACTAGTGAAGATGAAAGCAATGTGAACTTTAAGTTTTCAAAAGCAAAAAGACATTTAATAAAATTTCTCTCTTTTTGCCATGGGACTAAGGGAAAAATCCAATAAGGTATTACCCGTGCAATTCTGGTAAGTTATGGATTCTTATTTACAACACGTTTTAGCTTGATTTTGTCTTAATATTCTGTAATGATTTGCTGTCATAATTGAAATTTGTCCTATTGTTAATCGTTGTCATAACGAAGAAAAATTATTTATTTTATAACTAAGAGAACACAACTAACTATTGCTATTAAAGACAGCCTGTGGGTATGTTGCCTGGGGCTGGTGCGACCATTACCCTCTATGAAATAAAAAGTATGGATTACTTTTATTGGCAAATTGTTTTGAAATAGGAAAGGATGGTAAACACATTCTACATACACTTGTATTGCTGGAAAAATGCTTTTTGCCAAAAGTATCATTTTCCAAGGAAGGCCTGAACCTGAGATATTTCAGTTTGGACAGCCTGTGAGAGGGACCCATAGTTCGGTTCCCTGGTATCCATCCCGTCTGTGGGTTTTTGGTCAAAGCACATCCCTGGGGATGCTCCTTGCTCCTGCGACACAGCAGCGGAGCCTTGGAGCCCCGGCAGGCAGCCCAGCCAGCAAGAATGGAAACAACCCACAGCTCCTGGCACCACTTTCAAATAACAACACTCTGGGTTTTGGCCCAAATGTTTAATTTGTCATTAAATTTGTAATGCTCAATTTGCAGCTGAAAAGACAAATACGTTTACAGAAAACTCTGATGCAGTTTTTTCCCTGTGTTCACTATAATATTCCATAAATTCATGCCTGTCATCAAATGACCACCACAAAGCAGTGCTTAATAGGCTTCAACCTGCTTACTTTCCAAGTGGGCAGCTAATGGCAAACACTTCTGACAAACAAGCCCTGCCTGTACCTGCCAGGCACCCACTGAACGTTGAGTGGCTGCAGGCTGCTTGCACCAGGCTTGTCCCATCCAGCCCTGTGCCAGGAAAGGTTCCTCAGACCTAGTTGTCTGATGTCTCACAGGAGGACTAGAAACTGAAATCGGCATCTCTTTTCCAGCTATTAATAATCTTTTTCAACCCCAAGAAAACATGTAATATTGGGATTTCTTCTTCAAAAGACAATGTGATGAATGGCATGAACAGGGAACCTGATCAGAACAGCGAATAAAGACTAAAAATCTGTCTGACAATGAAAGGTTGCTACGAAACACTAATACGCAGTGATAGCAAATGCTCCCCAGCCCATGGAGTTCAGTTTTGAAACAAAGCTGACGCAGCCGAAGTTGAGCATTGCCTACGTTTAAACTTTCTTCTTTCTCAATTCTTTTTGATAACTAGCTCTAAATTTTAGAGTATATTTATAGCACACACCTCCAGGAGAAGTCCTACCCACAGACAGAGCACTCACACAGGACACCTGAGAAAATACAGGCTATGTGCCTGGCACACAGTGAGCTTTTACAAACACACCACCACACAAGGATCAAGTCCATGCTTTGAAATACTGCAGTAAGAAATTATTTGGACTTCTAAACCCCACGAGTTGTATCGTAACACCACGCCTGTTTGCTTTGAGACAGAGCACATCCCCAGGATGGGGCCAGGATGGTGTACACAGGCATCCAGCGATCCTGGAAATGCACCCCTGCAGAGCCCAGTGCTGCACCCCACGATGGCTCGCTGCGTGGACAGGGTGCTGCGCCTGGCTGTCCCGGCCTCTCCACAGGCACAGGGCTGCCTGCAGCACCCACAGTGCCTGCCTGGTTCAGGTCTGGTCTGCATTTGTCTCAGAATCCCTGTGCTGCCATAAGAGACATCTGCCATCCTGGAGACGCAGCCTTTCAAGGCCCATGCTCCCAATTCATTGCTCAGCCCTACTTAGATTACACATTTATCCTTTCTGTGAAAATAACAAGAAACCTTAAAGAGAAGCCATGAAAAAAGCCTTTTTCTTGGCTGCAAGAAGAGTCCTGTGTGAATAGATCCACCAGAGGTGTAAAGAGCAGGTTGCGTACCCAATGTTTGTTTTTCATCTCAAACAAGGAAAGTGTGCTTAGTGATGAAGGAGGCCGAGCACAGACTTTTATCCAGTCACTTCTGATCTCCCGATTTCTCTTGCACATCCTGAACCACCTGAAGGCAACTTAGAAAACCCCACAAAAGGCATAAGGCACATCATCCTCAAAGCGATGTTTGTTCCTCTCACAGTTGTCTCGCACTTTCTTCCCCCACTGCTCCCTTCCTCCACCCTCTTCTCCTCCCTCTCCCATTGCTCTGCAATTTATTTTGTTTCTTCAAAAACATACTCCCTACTGTGTATATGTCTATGCGGAGCTCTAGTGAGCTACCAGGTTATCTGACAGATACTCTCTTATTATGTGTCTTGCATCCACCCTGTCTTCCCATACTGTCACAGTCCTCCCAGGGAAGGCAATACGGCATTACCTCTGTGTTGTGAAATGCCTGGCACATGTCTGGGTACTGTAAGAAATAAGGATTTTTAAACACTACACAGCTGCAAGACAAGCCTACACTTCACATCTTTTCAGACACAGTCACAAACACTTCTCATATTCTCATTCAACAGGTCCCAGTGCTTCAAGATAAACACTTGCGAAGGGCCACAGGGCTACCTGTGCTCACCAGCACCAGCCCGCCCAACTTCGCACATTAAGCAGCGCTGAGCTTCACCACAGAATTGGTATTTATAGCCATACTTCTCTCAAGTTCTGCGGTCACTCAGTCCTGGAGGCTTTGGTTAGGGCTTGTCTTTACTTCTGACACCATGAGAACAGTAAAACCTTGTTTAATATTTAATGCATGCCTTAAAAGTGAACGGGCACCTCCCTTATTCCTGCTTAAGCACTGGGGGCTTTCCGCAGGGCACAGGCGGCCTTTCCCTCCTGTCACACGGGAGGGCTGGCTCAGGGACTTTGCCTTTTAGAGGAGCTTTCAAGGAGTGTCACGCACAGTGAGTGATGCAGTCTGTCAGCATCAGATTTCTGTGCTGCAGAACTGAAAACCTCTCACAGAATAGACTTCAAAGTTAGTGTTAAAATGCAACACTACCTCAGGGTAGGAGAGACCTTAGAAAACCATCTTCTGCAGTCCTTCTCAAAATCGGCAGTGAGAAATTTCCTTACTTGTCTCTTCTATGTGGCTGCTTATTAAAAATAATAATTACCATGGACTTCCTGTAGAAGAAGGAGAGCATGACCTGAATAAGACAGGTGTCCCAAAATGGTCTTTCCACAGACCCTCTGAAGAATACTTTTTGCGCTTTTCATAGCCCAGACAGGCCCACGCTCCAGCAGAGAGGAAAGCAAAGAGAATCTATAGCTAGAAGCAAAAAGGACAAGGAGAAGGATTTTAAGAAAAACCTTAAGAATCCTGAAAAGAACCTCCACAATGACATAGAGCTATTTCTATGCAGAATTAGCAGACTTTCCAAAGATAACACAAAGGGGAGAGTAATTATATTTGCTCACTATTTAGAAAAAATTCAGATGAATGCAGTGCTATCACAGGGTGATGACCAAATATTTCTCATTCCAGCAGTAAAGGTACAACACTAACAACTGAAATAGCACATTTAAAAAAACCAAAACCTTCAGCTACACAGTATCTGTGAGTGCTAAAACTGCTGTAGCTTTTATAGTTACTTTTAGTAACCCATAAAACACTGGACAAATTTCAGAAGAAGAAAACTGAATGTTGTACAAATTCTCAAGAAGCTAAATGAGCAGCTACAGCTCTGCCAGCCTGATGCCAACGCCCTGCGCCAAACCCATGGGGTTTGACTTGTAAGGAATTAAAGGAAGATGATAACTTGTGTGCAGCCTGTCAAACCAACTTAATACAGGGAATTGTCTACAAACAGCTTTTCTGCCAGGAAAAAAGTCATGACAATAGCCAGTGACTAGAAGGTAAAGAGGATTAAGCCACACTTATTAATCATGAGGGTAAAAACAACCTGAGTTGCTCTACAAGCTACAGCTGAAAGCCCCATCACAGGAAGGGTGAGCCCAGCTCAGACATGCCAGTGGGAGCAGGATTTTGTGGGTGAAAGCGCAAAAAAAAGCTCACCCTTGCCTCTTAGTTTGGTCATTGGTCATGCCTGAGCGATGGGGTCTGGACCACATCTTAAAAAAAACCACGTGCCCTGCTGCAGAAAAGAGCTAACGACACAGAAACATTTGCAGGCTGGGAGGATGCTGGAGGGAGGATCCTTTGGCCTCTTTACACCCTCTTTAGTTTCCTAAGCTGCTTCTGAAATGCCATTTCTTTGTCCTGATATTCTTATCCATTTGCATTCTCTTCCTTATTCTTCTAAGTTTAAATTTTCCACCCTCTTTTGTCTTTCACGTGGACCTATTCAGAAATCGGTTGTGATATTCCCACTTAGAATACTGCGTACTGGTGAGCTAAATCCTACCCTACAGTCTGTATCCCTTCCTACACCTAGATTTCATCCTAGAAAATCACTTCTATCCTTCTGCAGGCCACAGCCAGCCAGGTTCTCACTACTCCCAGAGGTGGATGACATTGCTAATGTGTATGTATTACATACAAGCAGAAATCGATGCTGTCTGCTGTACATCTGGATCAATATCATGGAAATAAAAATGGATTCTGGACATATGAATAAAAAAAAAAATGACAAAAAAGAAACCAGAAAATCTTTAAAGAAACCCATAAAACGAAAGGCAGAAAAAAGCAGCAATTCCACCACATAAATACCTAAATTTATTTGCAGTGCAACTATTTTTAGATACCCAATTTTAGTCACTAACCTGCATTTATTCTAATGTGGGTTTTGGTGGTTTTTCTTTTAACTGTATGTGGAAGCTTTTTGGTCAGATATAGTAACAAGCACTCACCACAGTAATTTTAATTAACAAGCTCTAATAAATTTGCACATGTTGCAATATACAGCTCTAAAAACACACGTGTGCACCCCCAAGACCATGGCGAGATTGCTCCACAGAGAGGGTCCCCAGGAGCCATAGCCTGCTCTTTGAACATCAAATCCAACCCCGACAACAGCACCACTGCCCGCAGCACCCGGGCAATGCCCTCCTACCCGAAAGCTGCCTCCAGCTGTCGCCCAGCCCTCACACTCACACCCCGTTTCACCCACCAAGTCCAGAGGCTCCCACAGGCCTGATGCTGTATCCAGCTTTGCACAGATGACACAAATCGCTCCCTTTTTTGGGTTAATCTCAGTCATTTTGGCTAGAGCCAACCTGTCAGTCAGAGGGCAGACTCGGCGCTTGGCAGAACCAGTTAAACAGCCGTGCCAAAGAAGAAGAAAAATAAATCTCACTCTTGTCAAAACCTTCCAATTCCCACTGAAATCGTTCAGTGCATTGATGTTTGCCCCAATTTTTTTTAACCTGTAAAACGCCGTTCACTCTCAGTGTGGGACACCAAGCAAGAACAGAGGGAATAGCTACATTTTTCCTGGACTCTGATAGTCCCCTGCCCCAGACCTGACTCCCTTTCCTATGGGAACGTTGCACACTTCAGTCAAGGGCATCAAACCCACCGTGGACACAAACTCCACCTGCTCCTTCCGTCACACGCCTCGTTCCCAAATCTGGCCCCGATCTGCCAGGGCTGAAGTAGTTGCACTGGCATCAGAGACCAGTGCCAGGAATGGGAGCTTAATAGGATTATCTTTATATTTTCAAGCAAACCACAGCACAAAGATGCGAACCTATGCAGAGAGCACCTTTCCTGGGGACAGCCTTTCCAGCCTGGGCTTTTTGCAGCTGCCTGGTGGGTGCCCCAGGCCCCGCCAGCACAGCCACTTCGCTGCGTGCTCCCGAATCTGCACAGCTAGCGTAGGCGTTTGAACCATCCACACAATGCTGCCGTGGATCAAGCAGCGCTCCTGAGAAACACAGTGCCAGAGCCGGGACGGGAATGGGGAAAGGGGAGCAAATCCCACAGCGGGGCAGTAGCCAACAGCCAGGTGTGCAGCCGCCCACAGCGGTAACACGTGTGCAGCCTGGGGAACAAACGTTACTGAGATACAAGTAAATTCTTCAATAGCACCTGTGCAAAACAAAATTGCCTGTGATATGCAGATGGTCAGATGAGATTGGATGATGATAATGTGGATGATCTCTGCTGCACGTGGTGTGCACACAGCTGTCAGCATGATACCCACTGGGACTTTTCTTTTTCAAAGAAGAGAAGAAATGGTTTCAGGTGGATATTATTTCTTACATATACATCTTTCCCATCACAGATATTTTAGAGCTGGTATTGGTCAATTACCTTTTCTCCCAAAGTGAACTGTTTCTCATTTGAAGGGAAACACACAGAATAGGGTATAATGTACTTACCACATATCAGAAATATCCAGCCATACCATCATGTTTAAGTATTTAGAAGAACTAAACTATAAATGAGAGAGTATCAATGTGTGCTGATCAGAAACAGGATAGCTACTGCTAGGTTTTGTGAACCTTTCTATAGTTTGGAGAACTTCAGTGAATTATACCCTGCATAGACAGCAACAAGTTCACAAAAGCTTTTTCTGTGCTGTACATTGTGCCAGCATATGGGAATGTCATACTGATGCTATTAGCCAAGACTCTTTTGACATGATGTAAAGCATCTAATAATTATACAGCAAATATGACAAGATAGAATTGAACCTGATCTCAATTAGCAACCAGAAGTATCCGTCCAACTGAGATTAATATTGATTAAACCATAACAAGACTAGTACTTGCCAATAAGAGCTCTATAAAATCAAGGAAAGGTGAAGCCAACCTCTAAGTTGGGAGCACTTCGTCACGAGCTGTAAAGACAAGTGATTCTCCCATGGCCTAATTTGTCCTTTTCAAAAATGGAAGTTTGGCTCTGTATAATTCAGGAAATTACAGTCATTTCAGCGGACAGTTAGACTGGCCAGGAGCCCAGAGCAGAGATCAACAGCCTTCAGGAGACAGCTCTGTTTTCCTTTCAACTTTCCCTATCCCTGGTACAGTATTAATCACACCAAATCCCACTCCTCTGTCCCTCCCCCCTCTTGGAAATACAAGCTAAGATGTGGTTCCCACTACTGGTGTACTGTACTTCAAAATATAAGCTTGTGCTTTTTCATTTCCCCCCTTGCACCAAATTAAGGTGGATATTTTGGAGTTGAACAAATATATTGGATTTATTGGCTCTTTCTCTGAGTGAGGTATAATAGTTCCACCAGTCCAATCCTACATTTCCTTTACATAGAAATGATTGGATTTATTACTAGCCATTTTTAGATCATATTAAGTCAAACCATAACAACTAAGTACCCTTCAGGGCTTACTGCAGATTATAAAATGCTCCTTGAAAAACAGACATGCAAGGGTATGAGAAGCAACAATACAAAGCTTACAACAAATCTTATTTTCAAGATTCTTCATCCTATTTAAGTAATGTTTTAAAATGCTCAGGCCAACTTCAGAGAGCTCCTACACAGCTCATGAAACACTGAGTGCTAATATTCTTCAAAATGTAAAAATACATATACACAGAACATTAATTGGCAAGTACCTCTTAAAGCAAAATTCTTTTAGTAAGTTTTTGTTAATACTTTTTTCGATAAAGAGCTACTTGCAAAGAACAAAGACCAAAAGTAATAATTATTAATTACCTTAAAATGAGGGTAGGAGGCAAACAAAGCCTGGGAACCTCTACACACTAACAAATCTTGGCTTAGGCAACAATTTATGCCCATGTTCCTAGGCTGCCCCAAACAGAAATGCTTCCTTAAAAATGAGCTCATGTGCTCTCCAACGCAGCAGCCACAGAGCCCTGGCAAGGGAGCACAGCCGCAGCATTTCATTAACATGAGCTGCTCCAAATGAGCTCATGTGCTCTCCAACGCAGCAGCCACAGAGCCCTGGCAAGGGAGCACAGCCGCAGCATTTCATTAACATGAGCTGCTCCAAGATCTAGAATCATAGAATCATAGAATCATTAGGTTGGAAAAGACCTCTAAGATCATCGAGTCCAACCGTCAGCCCAACACCACCATGCCCCCTAAACCATGTCCCTAAGCGCCTCATCTACACGTCTTTTAAATACTTCCAGGGATGGGGACTCAACCACTTCCCTG
>NW_008795907.1:1547380-1578201 GCF_000699145.1 Aptenodytes forsteri | reverse complement strand
TGTAGATGAGGCGCTTAGGGACATGGTTTAGGGGGCATGGTGGTGTTGGGCTGACGGTTGGACTCGATGATCTTAGAGGTCTTTTCCAACCTTAATGATTCTATGATTCTATGATAATAAATATTAATGCAAAGATAGCAGGCGAGTGAGCTACAGGCACAGCCAATGAGTATTAACTTGTCAAGGAAATTTTCTAGCCATTTGAAATTTCACCTGTGCACAAAATTGCAATCCTTCACATTCAACAGCAGGCAGAAATCAGCCTAACATGGTGAGGATAATAAAATGTAATACGGAAGCTTATTAGGAAATAAACAAGTCTGTCTCCAGCAGGCTGTGACGGGAGAGCATCAGGAAGCCAAGAATCACCAAGATGCTTTTTTCATTGGGTGCAGCCACTGTGACTTCTGCAGGTTACTTGCAACAATGCCATAATACCAGCGCAGCGACACCCAAGTGCTACAGAGTTGTAAGAGAGCAGTAGCTGCCCAAGAATGCACTCATGATTGCTAAGCCTCTAATCCCAGCTTTGATTCCTTTTTCCCCTCCATAATCAGTTCAAGCACAGCTAGAATTAATCACTGTTTGCAAATTTAAAGGTTGCTTTTCTTCTCTCTGCTTAGAATCTGCCTTAGGTCACACATAGGGCTAGCATGGGTGAAGACATGGGCCAGACCCCCTTCAGAGTCTGGCATTCCCCTAATGCACAGTAATGCCCATAGCAATAATAATAATACCACCACCATGGTGATAAAAACTGCAGCACCTACTTACTCTGCAGGGGCTACTCTTGCCCATTTCTTGGATCCATCTCTGAACAGACCCTTACACCCCCATCTATAACATCTCTGCCCATCCTGGCTCTGGTCTAGCCCAGTTCTGTAGTCTGTTCTCACTCACCTCCTCCCTATTCTGGTACACTGTTCCCTCATCCACTCTATTCCACCTTTGACATTAGATGCGTCAAGAAGCCCTGGTCAGACAGCCACACACTGGACAGGACAGTACCTTCTCTTGAATGCTGGCCAAGCTAATAGTCATTCACATTAAGATCCTTGTACCTTGCTCTGGAGTTCAAATGGACGTTTTGGCCAGCCCAACTGCAACTGATTTCCAATTCAGGTCACCTTCACATCACGACAATGATCAGGCTTCAGTCATTAGGTCCACCGCTATTAATGACCGCTTTGTAACTCTTCTAGACTGCATTACATTGCACACTCCTTTGTTTGGATTATCTCAAAGCATCCCATTTCTTGTTATTATAGAAAGTCAAGAAACGTAACATGAGCAGGGCTCCTAAAAATGAGATTTATGCCCAGCTGCACTGTGAAAGCAGAGTTACGGTGCAGAGAAAATTACAGGCAATAAATAAACATGTATATAGATAGAGGATGTCTTTTAATACGTATCTCCAAAACATTCTTTGGAATGCTTAATGAGAAACTGTTTCTGGTCCTCTAAACCATTTGCTTAAGACTTAGTGTGCTCTGTACTTAACTAGGGTTAGTGGGCCAGCAAATGCAGTATTTTTCATTTCCATTTCAAAGGATTCCAGCAGAGGCAGATATTTTCAAACATTGCATTTGCAAAATACTGCTGCTGTTAAACCTGTAAGACAAAATAATTGCATCACCCGCCATAGAAAATCTCAATGTCATTTGGTATGCCACTGGAAGTGCAGGGGGATGGAGGGAATCCCTCCAAAGTACAGGTTACATCCATAAATCCTCTTTCACTCACCCCATGAGCTTCTTTATCTGATTCTCTGGGATCATGTAACACTTCTGGAGCTGACTTTCAACAAATGGACATAGCCAGGAATCTACAATAAAGTTTTTTCATCCTTGCCTTCCATGGTCTTACAAAGCAGGGTCATGTGGATAGATTGGGCTAATTTGATAGAACTACCTACTAAAATAACAGCTGATACTACAAGATGATCTGCAAAATACCATCCAGCAAGGTTCATTCCCCACCACTGTCCCCTCTTGCCCAGAAACTGCCCAGGATTAATGAGCATCTCTTCCTCTCACCGCTGTCTGCTCAGGCACATCCCCAACTCCACTCGCACACCTCCTGGCTCCAAAACAGGTTGCTATTACTTTGGCAGGACACCCTAGCACCCAAGATGGACAAAGACCAGAATAAATCATGTGCCTTCATGCTCATGCACATGCAAACAGCAAGGAAAGCGCTGCTACCTCTTCACTGGCATATCTGTCATACAAGAACGTCACAGCATGTTTCATGGTTAGCAAAAGTCTAAACGTACACACTTAAGTCAATACACAGGTCAGAAGTACACGCTGCAGTCAATAAAGAAGGCGAAGCTGTGGAGAAAGCCCATAGATGACAGACAATAAGCATAAGAAAGAGTAAAAGGTGAGGATGCAACATCACACTAGTTTCACAATAAAGAACAGGTGGGTTTTGAGAGCTAAAACAGGCAACTAATAAAACCTGACATATTTAAATTGAAGATATTATCATGAGAAACCTAAAGACTCCCTATGCATCAAGAAAATGAGCTTGAAAAAGCAATGACCGTTTGTGCTAGTAATTTATAATCTCTCAGCTGCTGAGACTGTGAACAGTAGCACTTTGTAATCTTATAGGGAAAGTAGTTCTAATGCCATCTGGTCATATATTTCCGGCCAAGATCATTTAGTGGAGCCTGTAATGAAAAAAGTTGCACATCCTCCTAAAAATCCGAATTATGCCAGCTGTGCCACAGTGTCACTTGTGTTTTCAAGGAGAAGGACAGCTGTCATTCCCTTTCTCAGAAGATAGGAAGCAGACCGCCTTGCTTAAGAGACCTAATTTTTCTTGGATCGCCCTAAATTATCTTACCTGTCGCTAGGAAAAGAAAGGGTGAAGTCCCTGTTAACATTTTTGGTTTGATTTTTGCTGACATATATACAGCACTCGGTTTCTATACCCACCTTGCTGAGCTACTGTGAAGAAGGTCGTATTTGGACCTTGACTCTAATGAAGCCAATACAAAGAGAGTATAGGCTCTACAAAAATCAGCAGACCTGCCTTGGCATAAAACCAGTTTGAGAGAGGGTGCAGTTAAGCTCATCATCTTCACCTCTCCTAACAAATGAGGTATTTCACATTTTAGATATTACCTCAGCAATTTACTGCCAGTTTTAAATTGCTCTGTCATCTCAGATTAGCACTCATCTTTCATGCTAATGTAAATGAAATGGTACCTCTCCTGAAATATGTTAAAAAATAAATGGGATTACAATGAGGGTTGCAGGGCATGAAATTTCTAATCCATGAGCCTAATTGTTGTAGGTACTTCTTGGTACTTCCATCCACTGAGCCATCAGTTTGAACCCATGTATTTGCTATTATGTTATTCTAAGGTCAAATCTTGTTTGCCTTAAGCACACAACTACTCCCACTGGCTCCAAGGGGCTATTTGCAAAGGCAAAGATATATAAACTCAAATGAGCAGCAAAAGAGATACCACCACCAAACTGCCTATAGCAAAACTATACACTTCCAGGACACAAGGGCTAAGAGCGCGCCTTCAAAACCACAGCCCATCTAGACTCCTCCACCCGCTCACAAAGAAAAGCAGCAGCGGGGAGAATTATAGCCCTATACTCAGTGTGACAGGAAGGAAATAGCATTGGGAAATGCTTATTTTAATGACAGAAAAATATTTGGCAGGCTGGGGCTTAGCAGCAGTAGAAATGTTATTACTTTCCAAGCTGGAAGAGGAAATATTTCAAGGGCTATTTTTTGACACCTTCACTGTGGCTTGATTTCTGCATCTATTAAGAAAAAGTCTATATAGCCTGTGCTGTGGATTCTTTGCAAATCTTTGCATACCACTCCATTTTATAAGGCTATAGTGTGACAGAATTGTATGTAATTTACAGCAAGCTGAACACCTACCAAAAGTGAATGTAAATGAAAATATTAAAATCCCCTTGGTTTTGTTTCCAGAATTAATGCTAAGTGCAATGTCGTCTTCATTTTATTATTTCTCAGAGTACATGGAAGCAAGACAGAAAAGTGCCCCATGAAGCACTGCTGTGTAAAGAGGCCTGACTGCATACGGTTTCCTTCCCAATGCATAAATTTACTAGGCTTTTAACCCAAAATATCCTTAAAACATTGAGAATACAGAAAGCTTTATTTCCTAGTGATTTGCAGTTTCATCCTCCCACCATGCTTATGCTGAGTGAAATCCATTTACAAATACCATCATTGCAGGCACATCAAGCCTAGGAAATGTCTTTTAATTGTAATTACTGTGCCTGTCTTGGGCCATCCTGAGCCTCCCTTCACACACCCATTGATTTTGGTGGGGATGCAGAGTACTGAGCAATGACACTGGTGAGTACATTAGCTCTGTTACGCTGCTCTGAAATTAGACAGAGAAGAACCAATATTTCTGTGCTATAAAGTTCTAGTAAGCCAGACAATCCTGGCAAGTGCAGTAAGTGAACGGCTTTGAAGGATGAACATTTACAAATGTGGGACCATCTAGCTCTGGAAATTAGCTCTGGGAGTTACGATGATGTACTTTAAGGCTTCTCCCTCATTATGTGCAGGAAAGATTTTAGTCTAATTTCTGGGTTCAGGGCTTTCTGAAAAGAAATAGTCATTAATTTTAATTTTGGAATAAAGAGAAATGAGAGAAAAGAAAAATGAGGCAAAGACATGTCTACAAAAATGCTTCTTAACATGAATTTCTCCTGGCTATTGCTTATTTCTCAACTGCTCCTCTTTAATAGAGCCAATCTCTGTTTTTAACACATAATGTTATCCTTCCTCTATCCCATTCCTTCCATGGATAATAAAGTGCATTTAAGGTACTTATATGGCTGTTGTTACTAACGGATGTGTGCACCTTTTTAGTCTATCTATCTTTATAATACCTGTGGGAGCTGGGAAAGTCCTATTACAGTCTCAGGCTCAGAACATCAGACATATTTAGAGGCCTGCCACTCAGACAAATGGGATTAGCTGCCCCATGGCTTTTCTGGCTCAGAGCCTCCACTATGTCCCTAAAATCACAAAGGACATCTTAAATGAAGCAGGGAACCACTCTTAAGAGTCTCACTACCTAGGCTGGGGTGCTCATTTCTGGACCAGCTTTTCCTTTTTGATTTAGTCTTATGTTACTAAAAGATGAAGGTATTAGATAAGGTAAATTCACGTCCTTATTCTCTTCCGTCTACGCATATCTTTGTTAAAAGCTTTCAGCTGTTAGCATACACTGGCTACAACCACTTCGGTATACTCTGCTTTAATCCAGCTCAGTTTTCTCTCAAAAGGTTCTGCATGGAAGTCTGTAAATAACTACCAAATCTCTTATTTAGCTCAACACTCCTGACTTCTTTCCCTACAGAGCAGCAAATAGACTTTCATTGCCCTTTGCACCTGGCTTTGTTCTGCAGAAGCACTGGTGAGCAGTTGCTTCTGCAAAGCAGAGAGTGCTCAGGTGAGGGCTGGGCAGCTGCGTAGTGTCTGTACACATGCACCCTTACTAGCATGGCCGGCTTATAAAGGAAATTTCCATCTTTCCTGTGGAGCTCCACCAGTACCCTGCCCAATTCTGAGCAACAGATGTACAAAACACACAAGCCACCTACCCACACGGCACAACAGGAGCAGTGTAGCTCCTGTCCTCCACGCTTGGGAATTTGTCTAAACATAGTCTGCTTATGAACAAGGATATCTATTTCAAATGTCAAACTTCCCAAAAGCAAACAGCGAACCACTCTGACACAAGGTAACAGTACACAATTTTCACAAAGAAATAAAACCTCACTGTCTCAAAACCGGGCTTTACACAGGCACCTTCGGGTGGTCAAACAAGCAGCTACCCTGAACCTCTTGCCTTGGGTGGGTTACCACAAGCACCCTGGCCTCCTGATGCAATGGCATTATGACCTTTAGTGGCCAAATATTCATCAGGACAGCACGGGTGGAATATTCTTTCTTAATGCAACCACCGGAAGACCTGATTTTTTTCTCCATGGTCACTAAGGAGCCCAGAGTAACCCCAAAATACTGTTCCATCCTAATTGCCACAGGCACATACCTTTGAATAAAGAAGAGACGGTATTATCCACTTCCTCAAAGCAATTGCCGCTTAAGATATGTGTTAGTTCAAACTTTCCAGGATTTAAATTTAGCCAGGTATTAAATCTTCCAAAGCTAACTACCTGAACATTTTCAGTGTCTTTCAACATCTTAAAACAGGCAGTCTTTGATGCTCATTACTTTAAAGCCACAGAATTTTGTCTGGAAATTGACCACTTAAATTCCCTAAAGTGGAAGGTGAGGGGGAAAAAAAAAAAATCTATTTCCAGACTCAAATTAATATTTTATTATTTAGCCCATATGTGAAAAGCATCTTGAGCCTGTTAGGTGGATTTTTATATTAACTTGAGGTACTCTTGGATATTAAAAACAGGGGGTTTGTATTAGGCTTACAAACACAACCACGTTTGCACGTGTGTTGGGCGTAGGAAGGATGAAGATGAGAACTCCCTCTATAAAGGATTATATTGGGTTTTTGGACTTACACTGTTCACTTTGTCTAAGATGTTAACATGCTAGCATGGTCACCATGGTAGTCCCTCAGAGCATGAACACAGATCTCATTCATCAGATCAGCAATTCTTGTAAATAATAAATTACAAATTGTTCCTTAGATATTAGTTTTGCTAATTTGACAGTGTTGAAAAATAATTTTATTCCTAATGGGAGTTCAAAGTGCAACTGCTTCCTTGCCTAAATTGCCTGTTTGCAGCAATCTGAAATGGAAGTATTTTATCAGCTTAGCTTGACACAGTGAATTTCTATTATTGGAAGAAAAAGAACTTCCAGTATCCAATTTCAGGTTCCAAATTGTTTCAGTTCATTGTGAATCTCTGGAAGTATGGAGAAAATGTACTCTATTTCCAGTTTAACACTGCTGCGAAATACCCTAAATCTGTAACTCTACAGATAAATGTCTGGGTTTACATCCAAAGAGGACAAAACTCTAGTGAAATAATTAGCAAGATTTACTGTAGCGCTATGATGCAGAAGAGACCTGAGAGGATTTAAATGTGCTGTTGGTGGCTGCCTGCTTCCTGGGTTGCTCGGGAAGCTTCTGGTGCAGAACACAACAAATATCAAACAGTCCAATTACCATGATGAAAGTGCTCAGTCAACACGCTGTGACCCATCACTTGGGTCTGGCAGGAAGCATTTTATCCAGATTGCGGTTTGTGGTTTGTGCAGATATCGCCTGCTATCTCAAATGCCTGTCCTTTTAAAATATATTGCACAATAGAGACCTGCAAGTTTTATGACAGCACAGATTCCAATCTTTTTAGTCCTTTTAATAAAAATTCATCATCATACTTTTTTTTAATGGAAAAAGACCAAACCTAAACTGTGCCTGCTGACAGAGTTCTATATATCACTCCTAATTCCTTTAAATGTGCTTTTCATGTTTGCAAGAAATATCCCTTTTCTCTCTTTGCCTATATACCCCAATCTATCCCCTAGATGTCCAAACATCTGATGCTGATCAGGCTATTTCCTCCTGACTGCTGTCTGCCAACATCTCCCTTCTGTGTGCTCAGGAATATGCCTCTAAAGAGCCTGAATGGAGGGTGTGCAAGTGTTGCTGGTTATGGGTTATTTATATATTCTCCTGGTGTTAAGCTACCCCCATCTTCAAAGCAGAGCCACCTTCCACAGAGAATCCTTCTTATCTGCAAATGTGGGGTGTGCAAAGCAGCAAAATTCTCAGCCCTGATGCCCAGGACAGACAGCCTGTTAAAACTCAGCCTTTCCAGCTTCTTCACACCTAAGTCTCGAGGTGGTTTTTCACCTTATCCACACAGCGTGCACTTCAGTGGCCATGGAGGCGCCCCTCCAGCAATTACAACAGCGTGTGCATCAGATCCCTGTCATGTGTCACATTTATTTAAACAGAAGGGAGGCTTTACACTCCATAAGAAGGGCCATGGGACTAGGAGCGTGTCTACTTGTTTAGGAATGAAGAGCAGGGATACCAGGGAAAGAGTTGTTGCGAGGACAGGCCAGTTTGTTTCAACAGCCTTTTTTTGGTGGTGCTAATCTCTGCCTGTTGCAGGGAGAAGTCAAACCCCACCAACAGGGATGCCTGGCCATGCCCTTCAGTGCAGGATGAGGCGTGTGCTTCCTCCTGATCCCTGTGCCCCACCAGCTCCCATGCTGAAACAAGAGCAGTGGCTACCAGGATCACTGCCCTCTGGCACTGCAGTCACTTAATGGCCTCACACGTATCCCTTCTTTAGTAAATCTTGTCACAATGCTTACCCCTGGTCTAATAAAGACATTTATTCCCACAGCTATATTTCTGCTATTGCTGTTTACTCAGCAGTTGGGTTTGATGAGATGATTTCTTGGGTGACTCATATTCCACCCTCGGTTCACCTGGGCACACTCCCGAGGCAGCTGTTATCTGGGCAGTGAGTGTATGTTTACAGCAAGTGAGTATTTCGCATTTCATGCTAGCTACCTCCTCCCTTCCCTTTGAAGATGCATGAGGCAGGTGCTTATTGACCCTCTACCATGAACACCTCCAGCAAAAGTGTCCCAAACTGCTGCTGCGGACACTTCCAGCTCCTCCAGGAGCATTATTGATCTCAGCATCGCTGACCAAATAGCTCCCAGCTCTGAGGCTGCACAGGCAGCCCCACCAGCACTCAGAACGAGTCAAGAAAATGGTCCCAAAGAGCTTAGAGAAAACTGCGGCATGCAGCTATCGTAAGGAGAGGGTTGTGAGCCCTACAGGCTCACTCTCTGAGCTCAGTAACTACAGACTCAAATAACAGATAATCGGATCTTGTAAACTCATTTCCGTTAGCTCCACTGACCAATGGTTTCTTTCCCTGTTTTACACACAGCAGACAAGGGTTTGTTCTATTTTCTTTGGCCCCGAGAGACAAAATTTTATATTTGTTACTGTGTATTTAATTTTCTGGGTTTCTTTCAGAATGATATAGTCTGTCACAGCTTTATTCCCCAGTGCAAACCTGAAAATCATTGGGCCATGTCCTAACCCAGTTACATCAACTTATTCAGTGTCAAAACTTGGCTCAGTTTTACAGAAAAGGCTCTTCAGTGAGTCAGCTTCCCAGTAAATCTTCAGGGATGTTAATCCACAGGTGGATCCTACTCCGGTATGATACATGTAAGGTGTTTTTCTTGGCTAGGAATAAAACAGAACTGCTTCAGACACACTGTGCTTCAGCTGTATAAAACGTCTCGATTAGCATTTCTTGTTTTGTTTTCAGAAATAAAAGGAAATAACAATAGACTTCAAATCTCTTTCTTGTTCATAGCTGAAGCTGGCCCACATAGTTAAAGGTAATTGTTAGCTTCTTAATAGCTTGGCATTTTCCACTGCACCTTCAAGAGAAGAGAAAAATCCAGACGGAAGAACTATTGAATTGTGAATGTTCATTCAGCATTCTCAGTAGGCATTTTCCTCTTGTATTTAAGCCAAAACAGTAAGTAATGTAGGCAGGAAGCATAGAGAGCAATTGCTTACTGGTGACCAAAGGTAAGAAAGGTCAAACGTTTATTTCCTATGTTGCTCCTATGCATGCAGTGCCCAGAATCTTTTAATTATATTTCAAGGTACTCTGAACTTGTACAAGGACATAAAATATATTTATAGCTCACTTAAACTCTTGGTAATGAAACAGCCATCCTACGCAGGACCTCTGCTAATCAACTGAAGACTTTCTGTGCATTAACTTTAAAAATGCAAAAAAGCACTTGTTCGTTCTCCAACAGAAATGCTTATCATAGTTTAAAGGCAGTAACAAAGAAAACCCTTTTTTTTTTCCTTAGGTAACAGCTTGAGTCTGTATCAGTTCACCTGTGATGTCTGAAGTACAAAAATACAATTTCACTGGCAACGCACATTTATTATAACTGTTATTATAGTGCTGGAAGCTCTCAACCACACTGTGCCAAACACCGACATATAATAAAAAGATCATCCCTCTCTAAAGCTTTTCTTGTCTAAATATGTCATTTTCTCTCTTTTAGACAACAACAAAAAAGGGGTAATCAAATAAAGAGGTCTTTAAAGATTTCACTTAACTAATCATACTTGATGCAAATTTCTGATGAGCAGACTGAAAAGCTCCTAGACTACTCCGCTCCTGTAATTATACACCTCACAGCAAACTTACCTTACACATCTTATAGAAATCTTCCATGCTGGGGATCTGCTTTAAGATGAATTTTGGGGAAGAATATCAGCCAAACACGTTAACTGTTTCTAAGGCTGAGATTAAGGAAAGGAGTCAGTGATTTACAACAGGACCAGCTAGCTGCCTTTGCTTATCTTTTTCCCCCAGAAGCTGTTGGGCTGCGGCACGCTGGAGCGGGTGGTGATCACGGGGAGGGAGGCAGGCTGGCCCTCCACTTGGGGCTGCAGCTCCCTCTACATCTCCTGGGCCAGCGGCACACATCCAGCCACCCCGCAAAGTGGGGAAGGGGGCTGCTGGAGCACTGGGCTCCCGAACCGGCTGCTGCCGATTTGATGCCACAAACCAGAATCTCTGGGGTGAAAGTGGGGCCTTATGTTAGATTTGTAAAGACTACAGTCAAGTCTGTCTTATAATTGCAAAGCTAAACATCCCCATACTTAGGTAAAGGAAAAAATTCAAGTTGCTGGTGAAACCTTAATTCAGCTCCCTGATGCGTGTGCATTATGATACAATATTTAATTAGCCTATGAGGAAATTAATAATTACGTACTGAGTGCAGGATTTGGCTGCTGTACAGTAAATAACACACCACGCTACCCAACGAATGATGATGATTCAGCAGACATCATCTATCATAATCCCTACAAGAGGCAAGGGGCCTGTGAGAAAAAAAAATAGTCTAGGATCACATCATTAAAGACTGAATATCAATAGTTTATTTGTGCCAGAGAGGGAGGTACAAATTAAGACTGCACAAGAAATCTCAGTTCTAGTCTTTCGCCTTCTTGCTTTTTTGTGATGGACTACGCAAACATGAAAATATTTAGTGTTTCTTATCTGTTTCGTACAGCAGACATGGTCAAACAGAAGCTAAACTGTGTACCCCAGTTCAGGGACCCGATGGTGACAGGTTGGGCACTAGCAGGAAGGCAAATGTGCTACTGGGCTGGGCTTCACTGTGACCTGCAGGGAGCTCGATACGGTGAGGGGACAAGAGGAAAGCTCGCCTGGCTTAGCTCAACCATGTCTTCTCCAACCTGACTAAAAACTGCTGCAACAGACACAAAAAGCAGAAGACGCCAAATCCTGCAGAAACAAGAACAATTATATTCCTTTCAAAGAGCTCCTCAAGCTGGACAAAATTCAGGTTTGAAATAGCCATGATTTTTTTGAGCTGCAGCAAACGCATGCCCGACATTTAAAATACTGGCTGTTTTCATCATGGGTACACCCAACTACGTAGCCTTCCTATTCACCTGAAAGCGTGAAGGAGGAGGATCAGTCGGTGCTCCAGGGCTCTTGATGCCAGCCAAAGTGGTGAGCGTTGGAGGAGGAACGCTACCTCTCCACTGTTATTAACTGGGAGCCAAAATTGGAGAGCAAAGATACAGACAAGGCCTTGATTTACAGTGAACCAAGACAAACAGGATGCTCTACTTCTGCCCTCAGATGTCACAAATAAAGCACAAAGCTAACAAATTATGGCTATGTGTTATTCTTGGATATTTCCAGCTAAGCCCTTGCTTTTCCTAATGACCGGCAGGGCAGGAGCAGAGCCGCAGGCATGGACGGGCACACCAGAAGAAAGCCGAAATCCTGCTCTCAGCAAAGTAAATTCCAGCCATTTCCTCCATGACGAGTTTACTACATGCTGCCGTGCAATACTTTTATTGGCATTCATTAGCCCGTGAGGACCAATTTATTCATTTTTAGCAGCATTAAAACAGAGGTTGCATTCTACAAGTGAATCGCTATACTGCCGGGGCTGTAGGAAGCCGCTCAATTATCTCCAGTGTGTTAAAAGCTGAATCTAGACTCCAAACTAATCTTAAATTGTAACAAACATTATTTGCCCGAGCCTTGATTAACCGACAGTCTGATCCCCAGCTTGCAGCTGTCTCGACCTTTTGGGGAGGGAGGTTGGGGGTGTTGGGTTTGTTTATTTATTTTTATCATTGCCATGCACCTTGGGAACCAGCAGAGCAGAGACAGTCAGCACTGGGGTGCTCAGCAGTGCATTACTTGCAAAACACTACTGGAAATGAAAAACAAAAGATTGAAGCCCCTAGTTTTCACACTGAAGCTGCTCCTCTTTTTGTATCTGATTTCTCCTTCATTTGGAGCTTCATTTCTGTTTAAGAACAGCTAGAGACCACAATCTAGCATTTACATTTAACTAGGTATTTGTGGCATTCCCAAGTCAAATTAACAAGCTTGTTACCTCTTGACATGTACATATACTATAACATTCCTTCCCAGTAACACCTATAAAGAATACAGCAATCCCTGAAATTGGGGCTTGCCCCATTTCAACTGAAATACACATACCTGTCTACATATGCACTACGTATATATATATTTCTTTATATATTTGACCCTCTCCCTTAATCAGCATCTCCAAGCCACTGAGTTTCAATGAATTCATGCTCTTGACTGCACTGCTTTGAAAAATATCACAGCCCTCATTCTTTGTGTAAGAATGAAAATCCAAGCAATTTTCATGGCTCTCTTTGTGGTAATTTTTCCTGTTTTGTTTAATTTTGTTTCAGACTATCTTTTGGCAGCTCTCGCAGGTTGAGCCAGGGAAAGAGATTATGGTTGTTGTTTTAAGCAGCAGGTGTGACGATCAACGTGGAAATGTATGCATCCCTCTTGGAGATGTAGCTATGACAAATGGAGACAAGAGTTCCAGCATTCCATGCAAAAATAAAGCTAGGTAATTGATAAAAAGGTGCTTCGGATAAAAAAAAAGAATCCTTATTTCTTTTCTCTACTAATGAATGCAGCCTCACTGTTTTTCTACCAGGGCTTTTGTATGGGCTGCCTTCATGCTGGCCTTCGGGTGAAGCGTGTGCTGATGTTACCCCCTTGGTCAGCAGGAATCATTGCTGAACAATGTGGAGCAACTTTTTGTAAAGGACAGATCCTGCTAGGATAGCAGTGGATTAGAAGGAGTATTACTAAAGAGAAATCTTTAAAGGCCCTTGATGAAACTATCATTTTTACGTCCTCTCCTAAAGATGGCAATTTGAAGTAAAATTCATAGTGTATCTTACCCCTGGTTCCACCAACTCAAAGCACCTGATGCTGGACTCACGTTTTGCAGCATCAGGTCCTACGGAAGCTGGGTTTTCCGATTTCTATCTCTCTTTACAGTGAAACAAACCCAGCTCATTGGTGTCTTGGCCAAATCTGCAGGTTTAATGAGAATGACTTAACACTACCCAGTTTCTTCAGAAGTAGCTATGAACTGCTGGGTAAAATGAGCATTTTCTTTCCCTCTAACCTGCCTAATTTCAGAAAATACAAGAAATAGAATCAAAATACCCTGAAATAGCCTGGAAGGGAAGTGAGGCACTGGAAAAAACTCCACACATATTACACCATGTTAACTGTGCTTTCAAATGCAAGAAGCTGTGTTGGTCTGAAGGGAAGAAATTAAATGAGAATAGGAAAGGGGGGGAGAAGTGAAGCATCCTTAAGCAGCCATAGCAAATACAAAGATGATGTTCGTCAGTGAAGGCATTCAGCCTCGATTTTTCTACTGCAAAGAGGGATTATCTTTGACTCCCCCTGTAGATAGAACAATTCTCAGCCTAGTTTTCATAGGCACACAGCACCTTCAAGCTCCCATTGGTACCGCTGGTACTCATGCTACACTCTAAAAATCAGCCCAACTCCCCTAATCACACAGGTTACCAGATGCCAAAAAACTCTGTTATACCCTTGCCCCCATTTAGACAAGTTGTTTGCAGAGCTCCCTCATGATTTTGATCATTGCTTTCACTTTGGAAGGGGCCTTACACAAAAAAAACCTCATACCAATGACGCAAGGAGCATTTCGAGCCAGTGCCTATTCCCTCTTAGGTTGGGGGATGCTGAGAACAAATGTACGGAAAGGTCTTGGTTGATAAACCTTGTAAGACATGGAATGACATGATATCTTTTGCTCTCTTCCAGAAGAGGATCGCTGCATTTTATGAACTAGAGGGACTTCTGGTACTCCTACACCTTACCCAAAGCCAAGGGACTTGAGCTCTGTTCCCACCTCTAGCACAAACCTATTGTATGACCTTCCACTCATCTCTTCCCTCCATAGTCCACTCACCCAAAACTGTTTTTTGTTTATTTGTTTTGTTTTTTGTTTTTAAAGAAAGTCCTTGGACCACAAGTGGAGTCACAGACAGGCAGGATGCCCTGCAGTGCATTACAGTAACAAGAAGCTTCTTGGCTCTATGGATGTGCTACTTCAATGCCAATAACTAATAAAGCAGAATCAACAGTTTGCTGCGAGCATTTCTGGTGAGAGAGAACAAAGTACTTCTATCATCTCAAATGAGAACAGATATCTTGGAGTACTCAAAATAACACAACCTCCTATGTCAGGACATGCCACATATTTCAGTAGTATATTTTCAAGCTTATTGTGTATGCTGATCTGTAAGCGGGGACAGCACCTTGCCACTGGAGCCCTTGATGCTCCCAAATTACCACAGCACCTGGCTAGGAACAGAGACATGATTCTTGGCAAATGCCAAACTTGGGGGGAATTACCAACTCAAGAATTGATTCAGAGCACCTACATTTCTTTGCAACAAGAGTAGCCCAGGAAATCCTAGTATTTTCCTCTTATGAGAAACATTGAGCATCAGAGACCTGAAGGGTGAAAACTGCTTCATGTAAACCAGCTGGAAGATGGCTGAGCGTAAACTGGTTCAAGACACGGGCTCTTCTGCAGAGCCATGCAGAAAAACCTCAGCTGTTCATCTCCAGTTTCACTGCTCTGACCTCCACCCGGCCATCTGGGTGTTATGCTTCTTCAATCACTGAAGGCAACGTCCAGCGCTTGTAATAGAGGTTTGGCTGCTTGGCTGCTTACTCTGTGAAATCAGAGGTTTTCAAAGAGATTCATGCATTGATTCCTGAACGTTAAAATAAACTCTGCCGACACTTTCTTCTGAAATGACTATCTGGACATCACTAATTTCTTACAAAATATGCCTGTGGCATCCAGTATCTTGGAAGAGCAGGTGCTTTCTTTTATGTCCCCAAGCAGATGCACATTTCACTGTTCTCTGAGCACTCAGAGGCAGCTTTTTTTGAGTATGTGACAAAATATGGTGACAGCTGCTGAAACCGAGATGCCTGATCTATCTTTTCTACCTAATCTGACTTCTGCAGGGATGAAGCAGCTCATCTCTTGGGGTGTGTGAGCCCTTGCAGGAGGCACCCCAGTGCAGTGCTCTTATCCCAGCCACTGCCACTGCCTTGTTTTGTTCTCTTTTCTTTCTATAAAAGAGAATACTGTGCCTATACCATCTGTTAAGCAAAGTGCTGCACGTACATTGCAATATACCCTGCAGCACACAACGGAGCCTTGCAGATTAAATGCGAAGAGAAGTGCCTGTAAGGGGAGAGAAAACTCCAGGTGCTGGAGCTGTTACAGGTGAGCCTAAGCATTTGCTTCCCCGAGGCAGCTACCTGTCAGGATTAATCTTGCTGAGCCCAGGAATGCGCCTCGGTAGATGCCGCACCCCATTCCAGGAAACCATAAATACCAAACGAGATGCTCAGCACCACACATGAAAGCATCTTCTTTCTGTGGAGCATGACTGCAGGGGAGTGACAGCCGGACTAGCACCAATCCTGCCTCGTGCTGGGGTTTTCTTAAGGTGGTTCCTTGGGGAAAACAAGGAAGGAGGCGAGCATGGGTGCCTGATGCCTTCCTCCTAAGGAGGCCTCCCCCTTATTTGTTTCTCTGTCCTGGATCCACCTGGGACCCTGCTTTTTTATTCCAGGTTAAAGGATGTTCTCTCTCTTTCTGTCTCATCCCAAAACCAACCCTAAGGGAAGGAAGTCCAGGGGAGCCAAATAAATCATCTTTGATAGCCCCTCTTAAAAGTACTTTTGATAATGCGTCCCAGAGGCAAAGCTGGGGGACAACTGGGCTTCTTCTGAATGATGCTGCCCAAGCACCATGCAGGAGGGGGCACAAAACAATTAATGGTGCTTTGAGTAGCACAATTTTGCCAAACAGGATACCCCCGGCCTGTCAGACAAATGCAGTGCAGGTGATGAACACTTATTTAGCAAAAGCAATTGACTCCCAGGTGTCTTTCCCTCCTGTTTCTTCGTCATCTCACTAGGAAAAAAGATTGTTAAGCTTCCTGCTTACCTCAAACACCTTCCTCCCCTTAATTCCCCCCTCTTCCTCAATTTCCCTGACTCTACTAGCTTTTTTGGGGGCTGAAGTGTTTTAGGTCCATTTATACTTTTCAGTTTGGAAAAGATGCTTGTGCACAGGCACTGCTTGATATCAGATGTTCAGTTATGAGGCCAGAAGGCCAATGCAAGACTAATATTTGGAAAGGCAAACATCAGGTGAGCCATGGAAGTCATCCTGATGTCCCCACCATGCACCCGGAGGGATGGCTGAGCCCGCTGCCGCCTCCCATCTGCCTGAGGACACCTGGGAGGTCAGCGCTCTCCCGCAGAGCTGAGCCCATGGCCAAGGCCACCAACTGAGGCCACACACCACAATTTCAGGGGCAGAGCCCCAGCATGGGGAGTTACCACAAAAAAGAGCATTCCCGGCTAATTAGGGGCTTCTGGATCCAAAGCAATACATTTCAAGTCCAAACTCAAACACTTGGCCCTAGGGAGCAGCTGGTGCCAATGCCAGGGGCAGCGGGAGGCAGCCAGCTCACCGAGCGCAGGCTGGGACTGCCAGAGGGACACCACTGACTCCAGAAGTGCTCCTTTCCACAACCTTTGAAACAAAGGAATGTATTTCAAAACACAGCAGCATTTCCTTGTTTTGAAGCATAACCAGCCCCTGGAAGATTTCTTTCCTGTTTCTACATAAACACAGTATCTTTTAGACAGCACCTCACCAAACCCAAACCACACGATGCCTCCATGAAACACCCACAGCTGAGAGCGGTGGCAGCAGGACGCTGGAAGTGCGGAGCAGTTGTTTTGGGGCAACAAATTTGGGGACACAGGCACTGCAGTCTCCATGGCCCAGATAATCATTGCTTCAGTCTTGTGTCAATCATTTTCTGCACAGAGTAGTCCCACATCTCCCAGAACACATCTTTTGGTGTGTGGGCCACCAAATTCGGACATCTTAAAATTTCAGGATGGCAGGGCTTGGTTCATGTTATCATCAACTGAGAAAATACCTGCAAAATACAGATTCAGATCTGTATTTTGTAGTCCAGGTTTAAAGTCAGCGGGGTAGGACAGAGCTCTGCCTGCTGGGCTTACTCCACAGCCTCCTGATCAGCTTCCTTAAGCATCCACAGTATATGTAAATAAATATATCTACATATGCCTCTCTGCCCAAACAGTCCTTTTAGGGGCTGAAACCCTAGGTACTGTGGGTTAAGTAAGTCAGTTCCTCTGACAAAGACACATTTGGCTGAATTTTAAACAAGGGGCCTTTAGAAATCTCTAATAAAGTTTTAACCATCAGTGTGTAACAGCTTCTAGGACATTCCCCACCCTGTAACATTTAAAACAATGATCCATCTTCATAAGAAATATGTAACCGTCTAAAACTAACTCTCAAATAATGTTGATTATCTGCATGGTCTGTGTTTCAGCATATGCAATTTCCAGCTACCAACATTGGACATTAGGAAAGCTTTTACACAGCATCAACTTTCCAATGAGCAGCCACCTATAAAATACATAATTTTTAATCTGCATTTAATTGCCACAGCTTAAAAATCCCAGAATTTATGAGAGCTACAAATCATTTTTAGACTGTGCAGTGTGGAATAAAAGCCAAGATTTTTGGTTTGGCTTGTTGATATTTCCTGAAAACATGAAACAATTCTGAAAGGACAGATTTCCTGGCTCACAGCTAAAGGTCAGCAGTCACACAGGGAGCACTTGCTAAGTGTACCAAAATGATTGGGAAGGAAAGATTGGCACAACATTGCAGTATTATTAAAAAGTGATTTAAGAGGGGAAAAAGGGAGAAAAGAGACAGACAAGGATTAGACTCTCAACAAGTGAGCTTTCATCAAGACTAGAAAAACAGCCTTGTTCCTTGCTGCTTGCAGCCCCTGACTGTCAGTCTAAGCACCACTTGCTCTTGCTCCCTCTTTCCACCCCCTCTGCCAGCCATGCATCCCCAGCCCGTGCTGCCACCCCAGGCTGCACTGGCTCTGAACGTGACTTCTCTGACCAGGCACCACAAATCACTCCTCTGGCCTTTCCTGCATGGTCCAGAGGTTTTTCCAGGCTCATCTTTGTAACAGATTTTGGAGGCACAAGTTTCATTGGGAAGGACAGGAGTTTGAAAGTCCCATGATTTTGTGCAAAACTGACATACAGTTGTGTGATATGCAAAAAAAAGCTCATTTTCCCAAGGAATATCCCCCAAACCGCCCGATGTTTATAACTTGCTCTCAGTAGAATTCAAGAACCAAAGCACTTTACTGGCTAATTCCTGTTCTGCAGCCGGCAGAGGGGGCAACAGGCAGCTCTCATCAGTTTCTTGAAACCATCTACTTGAACAAAGTTCCTTGCCAAAGTATTTCATTTTACAGTAACAGATACTGAAAATTTCCCGTCCACTGAGATGATACCAGTTTGAAAACAAGCACATTCTGCAATTAAAATCTCTGAGGCACGTATAAAGTTGGTAGCATCTTTAAAACAATATTTAGTACCAGTCTCAATAGAGACTGTCCCAGCTCCCTCCAAGACTCCCGATCTTGTTTTCATTTTTATTATTCACTTTTTTCTTTTAGAGTATGGGGTATGTAAAATTTTCCAGGCAAATAAACTCTGACCAAAACCAACCTAGCAGCCTCCAGCAGGTCCCGGCCACAGGCTGTGCACCCAGGTAACTACATCCCCTTCCCTGCCTGACCAAGAGCCCTGGGACATCAGAATTAACACAGAATTTGTGCGTATAATCCTGCTAACAAAATACTGCTAGTCTGACCTCAACGTCCTCCTTAACACTGACTTATCAAAAGCATATGCTCCCATCACTCATGGTCTGTGCCTTTTTTTTTTCCCTTTTTTAAATTAAAACCAATCGGTTATAGAGCAAAATACTACCTTTGCAGCTAAAAGATTAACAGCAAGCCAATGACCATATGTGTAGCTTGAATCTGATGCCCCCAAATCCTGCTAACTACAGTAAATTAAAGCAAAACAAAAAATGCACTAGTAAGCAGCTAAGCAATACTGTAGGCTATTAAACTTTAAATTTAGCCCTGGCAGATCCTGGAGGAAGGGCATCCCAGAAGGCATGTGTCCTCTGTTACACAGAGAGCGCGCTCAAACCATAGGATCCTATTCCATATAGATCACTTTTGAATATATGGCTATACCTATTGTATGTCATCTGTATTTCATGCATATATTTTCTCTAAAAATACTTTGTATGAGATAAAGGACACTCTGCTCTTGGCCACACAGTGTTTGCCCCAAAAGCAGCCAGTGAGACTGAAACAACAGATTATAATTCCTTGCAATGGGATAAAGCTGTAGCTCAGAGTGGAGGCACTCTGACAATTTAGGGCTTTACAGACCACAGCCTGCAAGGATGAATTATTCTCCAAAGCAAAATGTTGAACACTAGCATGGAGAATATTACTTCAGAGGCAGATTGCTATAGACTCGCTATTTTCTAGCTGGAGCTTCCGGGCAATTTAAAAGTAGAGATTATTGCTATGATCAGCGGTGAGATTACAGAAGCAAGATTTGCTGTGATGAATCTAAAAAAGACAGCTCCAGGCCTGAAGTTCGATGTGCCACACCTGCTAGCAGAGAATATATGAATAATCTGATCTCCAGGCTGCAAATACTACAAGAAAGGGTTGGACATCCCCATCCAGTGCAGCCTCCCCCACTATGTCCTCCTAAGGCCAAACGAAATTGCTAATATGAAGACAAGCTGTGCATCGATACCTCTGCAACCCCAAAACCTGCACTCTAAGCTGCTGCTAAGGAAATCCAGCAAAACCAGGCATCCGGTGCCAGAAAGACTAGAATTCATCAACCTGACATTAAAAAACTCCTTTATTGAACAGCTCTAAACAGCACTACCGCAAAAAGTCTTGTTAACTGTGAGATTAATAACATTAACTGGAAGATAGGGTGGTTTCTATGGCATTGTTTCAGGAGCTGAGGTGATTCCATTGCCCCATCACCAGAACTCCCTCAATTTTAAATCATTTATGCAGTAGCTAAAGAAAAAATAATAATACTGCTTATAGGTAAAGTCATGAAACTCAGATGCAATATGATGTGTTTTTTTTTAATCGTCTTGCATAAATTATAAACTCTATATCGATTGCAAGGGTAGTTAAGTAAACTAAAAAGGTATAACAGGAGCAGGAGACATCTTCTTGGCCTTGTGGGCTCAAGTGAGGTTATTCCCACTACAAAACACCAATGATCTGTGCATTATGGTCTGTTTGGCTTATTGAACACTTACTTTGTTTGATGCTTAAAAGAAACTCAGGTATGCACCACAGAAATAAAGCTCTATTTTTGTAAAATGCTGGGGAACAAAAACAAAAAAAAAGAAAAAAAAGGAAAGCCTTTACAGCTCTAATTGGCATCTCAACACAAGCATCCCCCTTTCATATGTTTGGTTTTGCTTACTATTATTCTTATTGCTGCTGTTGTTATTATCAATCCACCAAAACATCACATTCACACTAAACCAGTTCTTCACTAGGCAATTTTTGCTCGTCAATATAATCCTCAAAGCTTCCATCAAATTTTGCACTCTCTTACAGGACAGATGTAGAACTATGTTCCTTTAAGTGTCTGTGGCAAAAATAAAGAGCAGATATACCAGCCAATGCTGCCATAGGCAGTGGAGGGAGAGGGTTCCAAGGCTGGCGGATGTTCTGCATTAACCCCTGCAAAGGGCTGGATTTCAGAGGTCAGCGAGCGCACTCAGCGGCAGCTACACCAGGTCCCATTCAGACATCAGTCTGAGCAACCAGCATTGTAAGGATCTTTTGAAAATCCTGGTTATCACTTTTTAAGGCAGGTGAAAATCAATTAATTTTGAGCTTTTAAAGGAATGCCTTCGCTGTGGTCAACCCTGGCCACACAGTTACAATGCATTTTGCAGAGATGCACTGCCTTTTCTTTCTATTTAGTGTAAAAGCACTTAATCTTGGTTATCAGCTCACTGAAGGTCAGGCTTATTTCTTTAGATCTATTATTTACTGCTTGAAATTTCCAGTTCCACCTTTCTGGCTATTACAGCTTCTTTCCCCAACTCCTATTCTTTTCATGATAACTCCATATGATGACCGTTGATAAAGTTAGGAGGACTGTGATTCTAAATGTCTGACCTTCTTCAAAATCTGATAATGGATACAGTTTCTGAATCATAGGTCATCTCAATTTTGCCAATAAACCATTTATTTCCAGTGGCCTTCAGACCTTGAGGCTTACTATGCACTGCAAAATGGATTCTTCAGGGAACAATATAAGTAAGAGAGCCATCCTTAGCCTTTGCTTAGCACGTTAGGAGGGATACTGTAGTTTTGAGAGCATGTTTGTCCACAACATCTTATGCACCACAGTCTCTAAGACCTTCACTGCTGTACAACATTTTCTGATGTTTGTATGAAGCTTAAAGTTATAAGCGTCTAACGTGAACTAACCTCCTTTTCATTTGAAATCTATATGGAAAGGACATGAAAAATCCATGCCTCCATAAACCTTCCCCACCTACTGAGGGCTATCCAGTCACCTTTACCATAATCTTCAACTTAAAGCTCAAGGCACAGTGCCAAGTTTTACATCACTACCTCAAATGTTATGCTGCTGCGGTAAGACCAGATTACGCCATGCTTGCAAAAGCTGTGTTGGTGCCAAGGTACACAATTTGTTGGTACAAGTGCCTGCCAGCCTCCTTCAATGGTTTCACTGAAATGAAGTTCTCAAAATGACTTGGTCTTGCAAAAACACTGCCAGAGGTACAATTCCTACTGAAGGTCAACATTTCACGCAAACTATGGAGCAAGATGCAGAGGAAGACGTGTCGAACATGAATCCCTGTCTGGAACAGTGCTTGGAAAGTTAAGCAGTGGCTGGATCCTGAGCAGGGGTGAACCGAGTAGGTTTTACTTACTGTCAAAGCTTCTGTGCTGCGCTGTTAGGGTTGTCTGCACAGAGCGACCAGCCTCTTTCATCATGGCTTCAAATTCACTTCGGCTTTTGTTTGCAAAGTTCTCCTCCATCTCACTGGTGCAGCAGGTATAGCCTTGTGGGCAGATTCGCAGGTGCTCCCCTAAAATGAGAGAAAATATAGTTGAATGGCCAGGTTTGGAAAAGGAAGGATTTCACCCCAGACAACCTCAACATAAAAATATTCTAGCTCCCTAGTAACCTGGATCTGCATCAGGCTTTACATGTTTACCCCCTAATTTGAGTTATCCTGCATTAGTATAGTGGTTAGTGTGAATGCAGGTACAAATTTTCTCGCTGCTTACTGTGAGGGAAGGAAAAGTGAAGGAGATAAAATTCATACATGGGGCAAGGAGAAGGGAAATACAAATGTCTCCTGCTCAAAGGCTGCCCTAGAATCCAGCTCTGCCTAGAATCCCAGAAGACATGGAAGTCTCTGATTAAATGACATATTAGTCATCCTCATTAGACTTAACAAGTATATTAGAACAACGGTTTGAAACTACTTTGTCAAGAAAAAAAACCCAACTCCAAAGTGCTCCCCCCACAAACCAACCTCCCAAAAAAACCTATCCTGAGAAGGCATTTCCATAACCAGAGAGGTGAGACTAGTGAGAAGTTTTCAAAAGACAGACATGCTGAATGCCAGTGGAATTTGGGTGACTAATTCCCCTCCACACATTTTGAAATCTGCCCATTTACTATTTTTTCAGTGAAAAACTTGTCTCCCAGAAAGAGACAAGACCACCCAAAAAAGGGTTGCTATGACAATCACTGATTGAATACACCCTTTGCTATACGGAAGAACAGGAAAGGTAAGAGGACTCAGCAGTCAAATTGAAAAATTTTTCAGTATGGGAGCTCCTCTTGCCCTCTGCAATTTCTTTATTGTGAAAAAGCAAGCGTTTGCATAGGCAGAGTCAGCAACGTTTTAAAAATAATTGCTTAAGTTCTTATGAGTCCTTACAAACAAAGACACATCCACCTGCAAACACACCCTACGTTTCTCCTTACCCAGCAATAAGAATTCATTTGAATGAAATCAAACATCAGGGTTATTTTTTCTTAAAGAATAAAAAAGCCCCTTGTTCAAAGCACGCACTGAGATAAACCAATTACAAAGAAGTTACCATGCTTAACATAATTTCATTGGGATTGCCAGTGATTTTGCTGGCAGTTTTACAGGACTGCTGTCTTAACGTCATAGCTGAGCTGAAACATATATTTAAAATCGTGTTTTATCTTGTATGTCTCGACAGCTTCAAATCCTGAATGTGCACAGTCCTCCAGAGTCTCCCATTAAAGTCCTTAGCTATTTCCAGCATAGAGCCCTTAGCAAATGGGTGCCTTAGGGTAAAGGGTCTTTGAAACTGGGCATGTGTCCTACCCTTGTGAATGCCATGTCATTAGTAGCCTGACTAAGAGCAATTTTGACAGGAGTGCTCTGTAGTTGATGTATTTTAGGCAGAAGCCATTCAGGATGAGTTTGCATTTTGCTGGCCCTCAGGTCCCTGCTCACAGACAGCTCTGGAGCAACCTCTGCAGGGTGCTGGGGTGAGCCTGCCCTTGGAAAACAGGTTATCGTGTGCGTTTGCACCAACAGAGCAGCCTTCCTGCCTATGTGACAGGAATTGCTGCTCACCAGCTTTCGCAGGAGAATAACTCCCATCATCAGGCTTGTGTCGTGCTCTCAGCTGAGAGGAGCGTCAGGGAGGGCAGCATGTCCCATGGGCTCCCGTGTCCCACGGGACCCCCCTCCCAGTCCCCATGAGTACCCAGACACCACTGCGCCACACTGTCAAAGCAACAGGAAAAGCAGCAACTTGCTTCAATATAAAAACTGCGTCAAATATAAACATCATGTGGCTCAATAATTGCCATACCAAATGCAATTTAAGTTACAGTGCTTGCCTAAGCCTTTCCTTCCTTCACAAACTAGATTGTTGCAATTCATTCCCTGAGCTCATTCCTGTAAAGCTGTATTTGTACAAGAAAGTCATCGTGAGGATTGCTGACACGTGACAGACAGGCAGAAAAAGGGAGCTATAATTTTTTTGACAAGACACAGCTTTGTTTCCTATCATGGCAAATTAAAAACTTTCTTCTTGTCCAGCCTCTTCCTTCCGATTTCTGCTGCCACAGGATTTCTGATGAGGATCGAAGTTTTGTTGACAGCTCTTTTACTGCAGTATGCATCTTTCCACACTGCCCTTGGTGCCCTCAGGACGAAGTGAGGCCTTTTCAGTGCCTGGCCTCTCTGAAAGGCCTAAAACAAGGAAATGGATCCCAAAGGATCCCAATGGTTCCCAAAGACTGCCTTTATCACCACCTGCTCAGTCGCTGATAAATTTTGCAGATGAGGTCCTGGTCCTGCGAGCCCTTGCACTCGATAGCACCCAAAAGCACGAGCACTCCCGCCACTTCTCCGTGCACCGTTACCCACCAGGGCTTGCAGGTTCAGCCTAAGTCATGAACAATCCTTTACAAATCCCCTGTTTTGATAAACCAAGATAAAGCAGTGGGATCTGATTGCCTGGGGAGCTCCCATCTCCTGGCCTGCTGCCAGTAAGCAGGGCCTGGCTGTGCAATGGTCTCCTACCCCCTCAGGCAGGATTTGGGCAGGAGACCTGCCTGAAAGTAGGGAGAGCAAACGTGGCCACCCCAGCAAGGAGACACCTACATGTTCATCAAAGCTGCCGGTCAGGCAGGTTCCCCCGCACAGGCTTTAGAAACAAAAGAAAGGGGGAAAGCGTGGGGATTGCCTCTGGGAAAGAACAGGGCCTGCCCCCAGGATGAAGATGGACGGGGAGGAAGAGCCCCGTGCTGCACCCAAGCTCCCTGATGAACAATGAGGAGCACCAGAAGTGTGAGGCGCGCTAATTAAAACGTGACATGACCAGACAAAAACCTCCACGCTCCCACCCCAGGCAAAGCAGAGAGCGTGTTTCAGCAGGATGGCATCAGTCCAATACCTTGCTGTGCTAGCAAAGCTTCAAATAACCTCCAACCAGCCAGCACCACGGAACAGAGGGGGAAAGAGACAGGGGAAAAAGACAGAAAGCAAGGGAAAAGTCACGCCCATAGCTAAAATTGCTTAATTTTACACAATTTTGTGAATTGAATACAGAATTTTTTTAATGCTTGAACTCAGAGCAGTTTCAGTCCCTTTTGAAGCGACATTTATCTTAGCTTTCTGCAGGCATTTGTATGATACTCAGCACCACAGCACTTTACCTCAGTGGGAAGCAAAGTTTTTATCATTTGTCTTTGTAATTCAAACTCAGTGCACACAAAACAGTCTTACAGCACTATGAAAAGGCTTTGCTTTTTTGGCTTTTTAACCTGACCCACCCTGGAAACATTCACTATTATTATTTAACCTTTTTTTATTGACTCCAAAATAAACGCACTCTAGACTGTATTTTTGTTCTCCTTATATTTCAAAGTTCATTTGTTTGCTAACTTGCCCTTATGTCATCACTGAAGCTGCACTATAAATATCTCCGGCTTCACCTGGCAGGAAATTATCTGCAGGTATCTATGGAGAGCTAGAGGTGTTTTACAAGGAGTAAATCTGCAAGACACTGTGTGCATTCTCCTCTCCACTGCTGTGTCAGAGAAATTTCCCCTTGTACACAGCTGACATGTTGCTAACCACTTGCTCGAGAGCGCATGTTCCCAGCCCCTGGAAGGGCTTTACAGAAAGCAAGTAAGCACAGCAGAAGCCAAACCGGCAGCAAGCAGAGAGCGGCTCCAAACCTCCTTGAAGATAACAGATACGCTGCCAGTGACTCAGGCCAACTCTGGGTCAGGCCCAAAGAGAATTACACTACCCCATATGAATCTGTAACTGAAACCCAGCCATCGCTCCCCAGCCCTTGACTTGCAGCCCCCCAGCTGAGCAGGTCTGGCAGTGCAGCATGGAGGCGCCCAGGGTGCATTCGATGGCTCAGCTAATACCAGCTCCGTGCTGCCCTAAGCACTCTGGATTTAAGACACATTTGTAAGTAAGAGAAGATGCACTTTGGGATGCTCGGCTTCCCTTCAGAAAACTATCGGCTTGCCCAAGCCTTTGGCAGCCAAAATGTGTGGTTCAGTTTGGGTCTCCCTGGAAGAGCCGGCTCTCCTGCAAAGGCTGCCGAAGTCGGGGTGGGATGTAACCCACAGACTTCACAGTCTCTTGGAAATGGAGACAGGGCAGAGCATGCATGAAAACAGCATTGAACAAATATCTCGTTTCTGATTAACTGCCCTGGAGTGGAAAGGAATAGGCAGGAGGCTGATGACAAGAAAATATCACACTGCCTGGCTACGGGCTTGGATCATCCTTCAAATACCCTCTCAGCTAGCTGGGTTAGCAGATCATTTTGGCTATCAAGTTCATTACTGCATTTGAGAATGCTGAATATTAAATCACTTGACCACTTTCCCCTCAGGGATGGAGCCGGCTGCTTTGTGGCAGAATCCCTGCAAGGGGAATAGACCTGCCCACAGCCACCACCGACATGAGCTGAGACAGGGCTCAGCTCCCTGCTTCTTCCCCCGTGTGCTCCTAGCCTCACTGTCCTGGTCCATGCAGGCTCCCCTCGGCCACGGGCCCACCTGCCACGGGCTGTGCTGGGAGCCGCTGCGACCACTGTGTGTGGTGTAACACACTGGGGCGGGAGGATCTCAGCTGAGTTCAGCAAAGCTCTCTAGCTGTTCACTGCTGCTGCATTTTCACCCCACCATGAGGCTCCGTAGCCACAAAAACAAGAGAGAAGGGCAGTCCCAGGGGTGTAAGATGCAATACTGAGAGAAGAGTCCTTGGCTCCTTTAACCATGTAAATAGTGCTATTTCTATCCCTCTCACAGAATGCTGGAGATTGAATTCATTACAATGTTTGCAGAAGGTTTGGGGTTATTTGGATGTGTCAGAGTATCTGAATGTAAATTATTACAAAATCATTCCTCCCAGAGGTTAATTTATTTCAAGCTGTGATAAATCTGTCATGATTCTTCCCTCATACTTGTAATCCTCCTCCCACACGCTCTCCAAACTGCTCCAAAAACTCATCTCATGCTCCTAGACCAAAACTGACCCCCTGCTGCTTCCGTCCAGCCCCCCAGTGCCAGGACACCTACAGCCCAAACCCCCTCCTTGGGGATTTCTGGATGGACATGTCTCAGGCAATCAGGCTTGCTGAAGTCCCACACTGCTGAGAACCCCCTGCCAGGCATGGCAGGGATGCCAGGATGCAGGCCCCGGCCAGGTACAACCAGCGAGCGTGACAGTACCTGACAGCTGAGGAGCTCCAGTCCTCTCCTACTGTCCCTGGTAGGCACTACCATCTGTTGGCCTCTCCCTTTTCACGCCTAAATCCCATCCAGGCTAATGAGCATCACAGCCAGGAACTGAGGACAAAACAGTGTAATTCAGACCATGGCTTTTTTTTTTTCCCCCTCTTCTTTTTTTTTTAACCATGTCAGAGTATCTGCAGCTGATGCAAAACAAGCCTGGAGGTGGTACAGATGATAAAAATACCTTGCAAAGAGGTAGTGCAATGAAAGTAAATCCCCTTCCTTAGGCCTCCCAGCTTTTCCTGCTTCAGATGTTCCTGTCCCCATCTCTCTTGAAATACGTATCTTTAAAGAGAACATGATTTAGTGCATGCTGATAAGTAACTGACAGCACAGCCTCTAGCACTAGTACCACAATGCTATCTTGAAACCCAGTCTTGTCACAGATAACTCCTAGAGGAAACAGGGATAGACAAAAAACATTCGGACTAGGAGACAGTCCTGGCTGACTGCCCTAGGAAGAGCTCTTCATGCCCTTTTCATTCTAGATGCACTGAGAAACATCAACTGGCAAGCCGCTTCCAAAAACCTACACCCCATAATATTTGTGTAAGGTGTCCAGGCGTACAGCTGGTCTCTCATAGTAGCTGCTAACATCAAACCGAACCAGCTACCAGACTGCTCTACTAAGGAAAGTGCAAATCAGGAATTTTCCCATATTGCAAAGGCAGGTGTTAGCTAAGCACTGTGCAGCCTGTTTCTTTGATTTGCAGTCAGCTGTCGGCAAAATATGATATCTTCTATTTTCTGATTACGTATTAAGAGTATTGTCTTTTCTGGCTTTGGTTTGCACATAATGTCAGGGGAGTCATAGCAGGCCTGAATATTAAGCATTGTATGGCAAACCTTCACACTTTGATCAAAATGCACTGAGCCATGTTCTCCCTGGTCTTAGTGATACCATGAGTTGAGGATATGCATTGTGGGGCAGGGCCATGGGCTGGCCAAGAAATCAGGGGCAGAATACAGTCATGAGGAAGGGCTGTGCTCATGTGCAGTCATGATTTTCCTGCACTTTCACACCAAGAAGTACTCTCAGGATAAGAAGCAGAGGTGGTAGGGTGTAGCTGGGAACCAGCCCTGTCATGGACTCAGTGGGCATCTTGGATGAGCCAGGCAGGGAGCTAACACAGCGAGGGGGAGAAGAGAGCCAGAGAGAAGCCATCTGCTTCACCAGCACCCTGCAGGAACCACTCATGGACCTCAGCGCGAGCTACGTTGCAAGACCAAGGTTAACCTCAGCCAGCCCAAGACCACCACAGAGCAGTGTCACAGCTCACACGCCGAGGACTGCAGGGAAGAGGCAGGCGCCGTCTCACCTGCTGCATCCATACTGGCCTCCCCACACGCATCGCCGCTGCCTCCCGGCCTCAGTAAGGTGAGAGGGATTTGGCTCTAGCACAACCAACTCCTATTTCTTTTTGCTGCTGCTGAGGGAGTAGCTGGGTATCTCGAGGGACTGATAACAAGGGCATGAAGTCTTTTCAAGCTGCACGCCACAGGTCTGAAATTGTCCTGTGTCAGCAGCTTTTATAATGCCTTACCATCTGACGGCTGATCAAATAGCTTGTGCTATCTGAGATGAACTAATGTTTTCGTTCCAGATAAAGAAAACAAGCACTACGTTCCAGATCAGTGATAAAAACAGAAAACTGGAAAAAATAGCTAGAGAATATGCTTATTCTGTTAAAGCAATGCACATGTTTAAGACGAGACAATAGCAAAACATTAAATGCTTGTTCCCACAACTCATCATTCAGACCAGGATTATACCAACAGAAGTGAACAACCAAGAGCAGATAATCCATAAGATTTCCTCTTTCTGCTCCTTACCTTTCTACTCCTACCAGGATTTAATAAACTATCAAAACACTGTTAACCAAATAAGACAACTTAATCTGGCTACTGTGTGGAGTTGGCTCCCTACCAGGTTAGCATTGTTCTCTAATTGCATTACGGTGAAACCCCGACACAGTGAGTAGATACAGGTATTTCTGAGAAATATCACAACTGGCATCCTCGGAGCAGAAAACCACTGATGGGTGCGAGGGCTTTGGGACTGCCTTGTTTCCTACCGACATAGGCCGTTCAAGCTGGGAGTTGGGCGGGAGGGTGCGGGGGAGGCTGCATGGGAATTTCCTCTGTATTTGCTCTGTTCGTGTGTCGAAATACTTCAGGCTCCGAGGCTGTCAGCTCAGTGTCACGCTCACGCACTGGAAGTGTGGTATCAATTTGTTTAATCCTAGACCCTGATGTCAGAGGAATTTATATAAGGCAGGAAAACATGGGCAAAAAAAGTTAATTAACAGAGGAGAAAGAGTCACCTCTGTGTCCTGGAAAAATACTAAGTACAAAGTAGGTAAAAGTGCCTTCAGAAATGACAGTCCGAAAATCCTAATGTCATCTGCATATGTTACAGTGGCAAACTGCCCAAAGAAAGGGAACGGAGGAAATGTCACAAATGCTGACAACAGACTTGATTCTTACTGAAAAGATCTGCACGAAAGCACTTCACCCACACATTGCTCCTTTGAGTTTTAGGGGTGTCCTTCTGAATGAAACAGAACACCTCTTCCCATCACTCTGCTCCCCCAGTTTCTCACTCAGGACCTGGATCTGCCCTTAGCTACGTGGGCCTGACTCTGCCTCTGACTCCAAGCTGTGCACACGCAGCAGGAATCAGCACAGGGTGCAATGATCCAAGCATGTGTTTAAGGACAAAGTAGGAAACGCTTTATAATTTGCAGTTGAAAATATCTTCTTCAGTGGTTTGAGAGAGGAATGAAAGAATGAGGGCCAAATCCACATGTACCACAAGCAATGAAGGACTTCTATCTAGCAGAATTGACTGAACACACCAAAACCCAATGCTCCTCAGATTCTCTTCTGGGCACTGGACCCATGGCTGGGCAGCTCCTGAGCAGGTCTCAGCTCCAGGAAAGGAGATGATCCATTATGAAAGGCCAGGGGAGTGTCGTGGTTTAACCTCAGTCAGCAACTGAGCACACACAGCCGGCTCGCTCACTCCCCCCCCTCCCCAGTGGGATGGGGGAGACA
>NW_008795907.1:1512066-1547151 GCF_000699145.1 Aptenodytes forsteri | reverse complement strand
AGAAGTCCTTGACTAGTGTAAGCACTGCTTAGCAACAACTAAAACATCGGTGTGTTATCAACATTATTCTCATCCTAAATCCAAAACACAGCACTGTACCAGCTACTAGGAAGGAAATTAACTCTATCCCTGCTGAAACCAGGACAGGGAGCCAGGACATGGTCTACAATTAGCACTCTCCAAATAAATCAGTCTTGAAAGAAGCCTTCAGTTCAGACTATACCAGTTGCAAGGATCATGGAGAAACACACAGGGAGTTCACTGTTACAGTCTTCCTCTCCCCTTCTCTGAAAAACAGAAAACTCTTAAAAAGAATCTTAGACAAGGGAAGAATTATCTTGTCTCTTCACATAACACTTGTGGGGACGTATTGCAAGTTTTGTGTCGTAATCTATCACTATCAACTTCTTTCAGAATTGTCCTGAGCACATCAGCTTCTCACCAGATGTTTTGGTTTTGTTTTTTTTTTTCTTCTTGGAACAAAGAGTCTTTTTATCCTCAGTTTGCTGCAATCTAAAATAAGATCAAACTGGAAACCTATCACTCTTATCAGATGCAGCTTCATTGGAGGCTTCATAACAACATAAAAATGTTATTACATAAGAGGGAAAGCAATTCATTAAGCAGAATCTTTTTTTCCAATTTCTTCTCAGAAAAATATCTACTGGAGAAACTGTCAGCTCTTCCCCATGCCCTGGCAGCTTGCTGCCAGAGGGATCAGACTGGAAAAGGAATCTTGGTAGCAAACTGAGAATTAAAGATGCAGTTGCCACTAAGAGGTTTAAGAGGTGAAGGCTTTTGGTTTATTCTCCATTTAAAAAAAAAAAAAAAAAGCTTTGGGGCAATAATTCATATAATCCATGGCAGGAACTCGAGGAAGACTTTGGTCAAAAACAAAACACTTTTCCAGTCCCCCTGCTGAAGCTCTGCAAGGAAAATGGTGATACTGCACTTTGGGCTATTTTAGGATAAAGAGACTAAGGAGCTTCAACAAGCTTGTAAGATCGTTGCTCAAGAATGGGTAGTGCTTGTGGCCAGTCCCAATCATTTCAGTGCAAAGAACAAACCTGGATTAACCTCTCATGGAGAACTTAGCATTTAGAGAACATTTCCTTCTAACCCCAGCAAAGCTGCTCAAGCAGTAGATGCTGGTGTGACAACCACAAAAATCATCTCTCTGGGTTTCAGACACATGCTCAACACCAGGCTCCTGCAAGGCACCCCCTATTTCTCATCCCTCTGCCACCCTTGCAGGATGCTGTGATGAGCAGGACGTACCACACCAGAGGAGGAGGTTGGGCATGATGCACAAGTGGGCTGCCACGGCTGCCCACCTTGATGAGCTACACTCCTGGTTGCTAGCTCGCCCAAGCGAGGACTGCGTGCTGCCTCCTCCTGCTGAGCACAGCTACAGACACTGTAGCACTGGGGACTGCAGGGGTGGCTCATTCCCTTCCTGCAGGAGGATGTGTGCGTCCAAGAAGGATCTTGCCTTCTAGCAACAAAAGTCTCCCAAGAGAAAATAAACAAACTGAAAACCCTCAACCACTCTGTCTGCTGGTAAGAATGAAAATGACTCTTGAGTTTGCAAAAAAACTTGTCTTTAAACAGTTATTAAACAAATTAAGTTCTTGGATCTGATTCTGAGAGTTCGCAAAAACAAAATGCCTATGCCTAAAAATTTAAGAAACTAGGTTTAATGACAGTCATTAATCTTAAATTCCATAAATGTGTATACACTTTTCAAAATTAAAAATAAAAAATGCATGTAACGATTTGTCTGAACCCCACAAATACAAGATCATCCTTTTTTAGATCTTTGTAAAAATTTAAGAGACTTTACCTATGCAGAGTTGTTGGCTTGTGCCATAAATTAGGAGTGCTTATACCTCCTCTAAAACTCTTTGCTGTATGTGTTGTCAGGGATGTGGGAAGGTGCAGGATTGGAGGGGCAAGTTCTGGTTGCTGTGGGCTTTTTCACTTTGAAACTTGAAGCTTTTGTCAGCCCTAGAAATGTTGGGTTCTTCTTCAGCTATTGCTTTGCTTTATTTGTCTCATGAATGTTTTGGCCAGCAGCAAAAGTGCTGAACAACTGTGGAGTCCTTTCCTACAATTTGAGCCACCATGAAAGGAAATGGCAAGTACGGGGTCATCTTGTGGGAACGTGAAATTGCAGACTTCCAGTTCGACAAAACTGATGCAGCTGATGCAGAACTTGGACAGACAAGTACCAGCATCAAGGCTGGAGTCTGCAGGAGCCTCTGGCCACCGCGTGTGAGAGATCTGCAGCAGAAGGAATTCAATATGCTGCCTTTCACTTCTGGTTGCAGAAGCACATAGGTGAAACCTGTGCCATCGCTCTTCTTTTTATGCCTCCATCTGATCTTCCAAAAGCAGATTACAGAAAGCTGCCTGTAAACCCAAAGATGCAATGGATATCCATAAAGAGCTCCTCTTCTACCCTTGAAATTAATCCAGGGGTACGAGGAGATGAGGGCACCAGTCTGGTCCTGCCACAACCGTTTCATGAACAGATTTCTGTTTCCACAAGAGTCAAACCATCACCTTTCACCCCCACACAGAGGGGTGATCCAGAGGACCAGGTTTAAACTGGGATGAACATTTAAAACTCCAACGCCCTGCTAGATCTCAGTGTGGCTCATAGTGCATATGCCCAAAATTTTACCAGAGAAATTTATTTTAGGCAACTTCTGTTTGAAAACTTAATGGAAGTGTAGCTGTTCTCCCCTGAGCGTCAGGAACAGATGACGAAGAAATGTTGCCAGTATCTGTCTTTCAGTGAGATTAGTGTCGGGTTTGTGTGGTATCCTATTTATAACTTTGACAAACAGCTCACCCAATCATTTCATACTTAATCATAGCTGTCTGCTCAGCTCCCTTCAGAGAAAAGCTTTTCAAAAACTATGTGCCAACATAATATGAACAAAAGGAAGCAAACCACAGTCAAGAAAAAAAGACCTTGCTCCCAAAACCAGCAACCAGCAAAAGCTCACAAGCTATAGAGAAACCACGTCTTGGTAAATCATAAGGCATAATTACAGTGTCATTATTCATGGGACTGCATAGCTATAGTTAGTCAGTGTTTCCACTGTAAACCCCTATTTTCATAGAGGTTTGCAGCTCAGCTGCAAGGAATTAGGCTGTGATGAAATTTGGCAGTAGAAGTTTTAGAGCAAGGATTATTTCTTTTAACCCATTTAAAGATTCCCCCTTTAAAGATTCCCCCCCCCCCCCCCCCCCCCCCCCCCCCCCCCCCCCCCCCCCCCCCCCCCCCCCCCCCCCCCCCCCCCCCCCCCCCCCCCCCCCCCCCCCCCCCCCCCCCCCCCCCCCCCCTCCCCTTTCAATTCCCCTCTTACTTCTGAGGCTGTAGCGGTACTCATAAAAGAAACAAAAAACACTCCTGCGTGCTCTTTGATGTTTGGTTTCTGGGCATGTCTCTGTGTGGTTAATGGGACCAAAAGTATCAATTTAGCAGGGATTTTCAAATATGGAAGTCTTAAAAAATTGAAGTTGTGATTCCCACAACAATTACAACTCAACTTTCATTTGGACATATTCATAAGTATTACTATCTATGGTGTTAATTGCTATGCATGAACGGGCCTTTACGTTCAGAGTAAACCCTGCATATTCATCTAATGCCAAAGACAGGTTTACATTTCATGGGATAGAGCTGTTAGATTTCTTTACATTTCTTTACATCTTTCTTTCTTTGAAATAGCATTTTCCAGCGATTGTTAAGATATTACTTTCTGCTGGACTCGCCCCTAAACCCTAGGTTCTCCTGGCTGCTTCCTCCCTGCCTACCTGACTCTTCCATTAGGGCTCACATTTCAACACGTACACAGGCATAGCTGGCGCCACTAAGAGGAAGCATGAGGAAGGGAAAAGGACAGGAGAAACATCTCAATGGGACATTTTATCCCAGACAATATTAAATAGAGCCTTTCACAACATTTTCAACTACTCAAGAGAAACAGACTGCTGTTTGCATTTGTAAGAACATCAGAAGAATGCATTTGCTCTTTTCCAATTAGCTCTGGCTGAAGCACCCTAGAGATTCAGCGTCCCTGGATATGAATGAAATTTACTTTCACACATATGGACCACACGCTAGCAAGGTACAGCAGTCTCTGGACACTATGCCTGGTTGTCACTGCATGCCACAAACAGCGCACATCAGAAGGTAACTGCTTCAAGTGCAGTCCCAGCTCAGAGTGGTGGAACAGTTACCCAGCTTGAAAAAAACAGTGTAAAACTGTGAGCTTGAAGACTTACAAGCCTCAGTCTGGAACTGCATCACTGTGAATGGTCTGAGTGTTCATACCAATATCTTTGGTGCACAGGTTTTAAGAACAGACTAGTTTATCCAGGCAATTTGATTTTCTAGTGAAACACATGCCACCATGTAACACCACCATGCTTCAAACCCTGTATTGCTGGACCTTGATGTTGGCATATGGGAAACTGGGCCACCTCTGAGCTTCTAACACCTTGCAATGTTCATGCCTTCCTTGGAGCTCCCCACCCCAGCACTAATAAGTTTCCCCTCGGACAGCTTGGCAGAGGTGACAAAGATGAGAGTGCTTGCAAGGTACCATGCAGCATTCCCGAGGGCAGCTGCCATCAAGCTCCCTGCAATCCCAATGCACTCTTCAGACAACTAGAACAGCAACACCATCTCTTCTGATTGGAATGAAAGCAGATACAAATCATAGTGGTCAAGGTGGTGGTGTGAAAACCATAAAAAAAAATTTCTCTTTTTAGATTGAAAGTACTTATCTCTGCTACAAATTGTAGCAACCACAGTATTATGTTGCAGTGAGGATCTGAACTCCTGCCACGTCTTAAAAACAGTACAAAGCCGAATTCCTAGATATACTACTTGAATCTGCTTTTCAAGGTAGTAGTTAGAAATTAAGAGGCAAATGAACTCAGTAAGATTATTCATGTACCTTCAATCATTTACAGGAATATTAGCAAGATCTTGGCTTCAGAGGGCTGGATCACGCTTTCTCACTGCAACCATTATTAACCTGACATAACATGCTCATAGAGTAAGAGATGATAACGATGCTGTAACTGGTCTCCATAGAATATGGTTATGATTAGGGAATATCTTAGAGAAACTGTCATTCATTAAGCACTCAGCTAAATGCATAAAGATGGGTGAAGGAAAAGCTCTGCAATTTCAGGAATTTATAACTTGAAAAAGGTCCGTTCTTGACATTTTGGTTATTGGGTCTTTTTCACTTGACTGTTGCTAAGTGGCAGATTCAGTTTAAATGCAAACTGCAGAGTTTTTTTTCTTCATCTCTTTTCCTCTGAATTTAAGTGTTCAGTCTTCTGCAGCCACCTTAAAAGACATCATGGGCCAGTCAATAAAAGATGCAACTTTTAAAACCTGAATTTAGTTCTCCCGATACTCTGTATCCAAGTAGGGATGTTATTCCCAGCTGCGAAAATCTGTAGTGCTTCAAAGTGCATCTCATACGTCAGGTCCCAGGTACTTAACTAGGTCTAAACCCAGGATCCCAGTCAAAGTGGCAAGCTCTCCTTTTGATCCCTCTGTTCTCTGAGCTCACTGAGATACTTTTGCTCTTCAATAATCACATTCTTTGTGCACCACAGCACAGTAATACTGTCACCAAATTTTTCTTTCCTGTCTTAGCAAGAAAGAAGGGACCATCCCCAGGATTCAGAAAGCAGTTTTATCAAGTCTGCAAGTCAACTCCACTTCCAGATTCAGTTAAGCCAGTGGGAAATGTTCTTGGCACTCTTAAAGATGCGATATACTACCTCCACACATTCACCAGTCTGGCCACTATTAGCATAAGTCATGAATGTAATTCAAAAGCACTGTCTCTTTTTGCAAGACTTTAGGAAAAATCTAATACCAGTCTGACCAGTAAGTAAATGACACTATGACTACCACCACGATCAACATGTTTTTCAGCAATGCCTTGCAGCATTCTTTCCCCTGGCCCTGCCCACCTCTTGGCTTGTTTCTGAGCTACTGATATAAAACCAAATACCCACAGAGAAGCAAAGGCTCCCAGAGCAGAAGACCGTGTTCTGCAGAGCAGTCATACTTGTGTGCAGGTTGCTTGCCTCCCACCAGCTAACTATGTGGCCTTTACTGATCAGTTTGGGTAGGAAACTGGAGAGGATTTGCTCCTCTGAACACCCATCGAAGTAAACACTGTGCAATTCTCTTGGTTTAGGTGTTTACAAGCAAGTCATGTTCCGGCCTTCAGGCTTCCCCAGTGTACTGCTGAGGGACTACTCCTCTCCTACCATATGTGCTCACACAGCTTGAATGCCAGTCATGGTGAGCCTCAGTGAACCTGCACTGGAGAAAATCCAAGTGGAAATCTCACAGGAACAGGTGTTGACACTGGGGATGCTTAGAAACAGGCTGGGCAAACAGCTCTAAATATACTCTACTGAGTAACTTATTTGCTGTATTCGCTGAGACCACATGGTCTCAGAGGACTTTTTCATTCTCCATTTCCCAAGATGTTATGACCTGTCCACCTCCCTGGCTGGGGTGTCATGCAATGGTAGAGATTGTAGGCAAGGTTCTTGCACCTCATCTGGGAATCCGGACAGCACATTCATCAGGATGCAAGAGCGACAGTCAACTATACTTACCCAGCATTAGAAATAAGAGGATGCAACAAGACCTGCACCTTTAATTGCATCCTCATTCCTTGTGACAGCTGAAAAATGCTTAATTAATACACTTCACACACTGTCTATTTTTGATCCAGTTCAAATTCCAACCATCAGCAGAGTTTGTTCGTCCCATTCCTGCTGAGAGCCCCCCCGGGATTTGCAATGCCCACCACTTGGCCTCACTCGTGCAGGAAGACGCAGCGGATACCTCTTCCCCGCTATGGAATACTCCCCTTCCCTTCTTTCTGAGTATGACTTGCTTCCTCAGCACTCCAGATCACCCTCCCTCAGCACTTAACCCTTTAATAAACACTGTCTTCCACCCGTCCTTCAGTCCCTGGCTTTGAAATTTGACCATGAGACTTGTCCATTACATTTAAAAAAGGTACCTCGCTGGTATCCTGTAATCAACAATTCTGCATGTCCTCACACACATACAGCTCGTCAGCTGTGGACCATACTGCATTACTGCAGGAAGGAGAAGACCGCATGGCTGACCGGCAGCTCGACTGTCATCTCTTCCTTCCCAGGCTCTTCTCACTGACACAGACTGTCCATTCACTCCATCTCCTTCTTCCTCATCTTCGATCCCTTTCCCTCCACTCCGATCCTGCGGTTCCCTGCATTGGTGCCGAGTAAGCAAGCAATGCTGGAGTGGTAGTGCAGCAGCTACTCTCTGAACTCCACAGCTCCTGTGAGCCAAAACCTTTGATTTCCTCAAAATTCCCACTTCCCTCACAGCATGTGGCAATCACCTGGCTTGCCTAGGACATGGAGGAAATATCCCTGCTTCTATCCCAGCATGACCTTCCACTGACAACCGGCTCCTCCCTCTGCTTACAGAGTTCTGCATCTGCCTTAATAAGATATTTATTAGGATGCACAAATAACAAAACCTGCACTTTGATCAGCAGTTGCCTTAAGCCAAAGAGACACTGAACTACTGACTTCTGAGGCAGCATCTGACAAGGGGAACAAATGGAAACGGATCAGATCTCCTTGCAGAGGAGCTGCTGTTAGAAATCTGGCTCCTTTTCAACGTGATGCAAAGCACTTGCTGTAACTTCAGGTTGTTACCCACCTGAGGCCTGAAGCTGCTCCCACTGAAGTTGACGGCAAAACTCCCGCTGACTTCAAAGGCAGAGGGACTGGACCCCTAGTGCTTCCAACTCTTGTAACCCACCTGTGTGTTTAACAGCAGGTTAGCCAAATTGGGAAGAGCTTTTGTATCCATCAACACTTTTCTGAACAGCAGAGAGAGGTTTGTCCAAACATAGGCAAAGCCTTTTGCTCAATTACTAATCACAACCACTGTACACCTGATGTCAGGAGCTTGAACAAAGTGCTGCTTTTCAGAAGGGAAACATGTTGCAAGTAAGATGCTTTATAGACTCTATGGGCCTGAACCAACAGTTCCTCCAAAGTGGACTTTGTATACTCTATGCCAAACAGTCAACTAGTTCCTAGCTATGAACCTTTAGGCTCTGTAATTAAAGATACTGGCAAAGATGAGCTTCCTTCACAAGTCCTGAAAGTATTCTGATTTCATGCTTTTGCTTGCCAAAAGATGTGGACTCCTAAACAGATTTTAGGGTTTCTTTTTTTCCCCAGCCTGAAATGTGATAGTTCAATAAAGGGATCCAAGGATCACAAGAACAAGTTAGCATATACTTCCTGAGGCAGTTCAAAGCTACCAAGATTTCACATGAAAACAAAAATAGTAAAACACAGTTTCAGGACAGAAAAATGATCTCAAAGCCTTATTAGTCTCTAACATGGACAATTTTCAATGTGTCCCTTATTCATATTATCTCCTTTAATTCCTAGCAAATTCCACTTTCATTGCTGATTTGTATCCAGAGAAGCCACACAGAGCAGCCTGCAACGCAGCAGCAGTACTGTACTTTTCAGGACTGTTGTCATTTTGGAATATCCTACTCCTTCCCTCTTTCTTGGATGCTTCACCCCCCAAAAAACCCCCACACCACTATTCCAATTCTGATGGATCTCTGTTGTCTGTGGAAAACTCTCTACTATGCTCAGATATTCATCTGACCAAATGGAGAGCAGGAACGGAATTTAGATACATATTCTCTAAAACCCCAATGTATCAGCAAGTACCAGGCCAGGATGCTCCTGAGCACAGTGAGTAGAAAGACCAAGTCCCAAGAACACTTGCCTATTCGATCTCTGTGACCCAGCACTGAACCCAACCCTAGCTCCCCTTTCCATACGCTTTCTTAGCTCCCTCTAAACGACCCCGCAGTCTGCTCACGGCAGTGGGTCGTGGCTCCCTTTCCAGCAGGAATCCTGTCCCTGCTCAGCTGCATAGGGCTGAGATCCAGTGCCAAAGGGGAGGCTTTGCCTTAAGAAGGAACTAATGTGTAGTGATCCTATGGTATGGGTTATGCAGGAGAGCACTCCAGAAGATCACAGTCCCTTGTGGCTTTACCACCTACCAGTTAAATTCCTGAGACCTGCTCCTAGTCAGCTGCTGGGAAACCTTTGCATTACAGTGACCTGCACCATTCAGCCAGCGTTTCCTCTTCTCAGCAGTCCGTCCTTCTTTCACATCTCTTCCTCTGACTTCATCCATTCAAACTTCTTTGCCATCACCTGTCCTTTTTCCTTGTCTCATAGATAAGAAGCCTGACAAGGGCGCACTAGCAACTTCAACTACCTGAATGCAACTCTGAGGTTGCTTGCTTAGTAGGAAGAAATAAACCCCATCAGCTGCACTGCCATGAATTCATTGTCTCTGCAAGGCAGAACACGCATCCCTGTGGTGTTTCGTTTTAAAAGAAAACAAACTTCTCATAAGAAACCTCAGTATCTCAGGAAAAGAAACATTTAACAGAGTGGCCTTACTGAAAGAGCATGTTGCACTGAGGCTTACGATCAAGTGGCTTATAATAATAAATTGTGCTTATCTTCACAAAACCACCAAAGCAAAGGCACTGTTTCTCTCACTTTGAGCTGGAGACCTAAGGCACAGCAGTGCTACGTACCCTCAGCCCCAGGCAGGCTTGGGGAAGCCCCTAAAGTGTACTGCTGCCTGCTGGCACCTGAACCGCAGACCACCATCTTCTCAGGTGAGATGAATTGTGCCGGTAAAGGACTTTGGCACCTTGTCCATCTTGGACGTGCACAGCAAAATGGCTGGAAAAGATGGTCAAGGACCAGGATCAGAAAAAAACACCATGTCCCCTGAAACAGCTCATTCATAGCAATCTACTACTGTGTTGGGCAGGGTGTCAGCACGCCCACCCATCCACAGGCAACACACTTCTGCACAAACACACGCATGTCTCCATAGCCTCGTGCAGTAACTCCCCTTCCACCGGAGAAGTGGCTGGAGAATCCAGTAGAAACAAGCCCAGCAATTCACATGCAAATGTCAAATCTGTCTGTGCAGAGAGGACACAGGGAATATGGAGCAGGCGCAATCCATGGTGCTCCTGACATAACAAACAACAAGTCTTTCCTTAAGTGAGTGAAAATATCACTTTCCTGAAGAACGGGGTATTAATTATAAGCCTACGCAGTTTTAGCAATGCTTGCTATGTTTATTTTGATCCTCACTACCACACACACAGGAGCAGCAATACCATCTTTCTTTGGAAGTACTAGACATTACAAACCTTTTTTAAGGAAACAGATTTTGCCAGCAGGCCATCAGAAAGATAAGAAATAACCTGACTACACTCTAGGCCATAATTGTTTCAGGATTTAGCCATTGAAAATACACCTTTTGTAGCCTGCTAGGGTTGGGAGATAGCATCTTTTTTAATCATCTTTGCTCAAGCCCTTCAGATGCTGCTTAACAGCTCTATTCAGACCTAGAAAGCACAATTCTAGGCTGTCTGTCATTCCTGCTTGCAATCACTATTTGTTTCCTGCGTCGTAAAGGGTTGCTGTCAGTGAGGCTGTATTTTTTCTTTATCCTAACTGATGAAAGTAAGATTGTGGGAGGCCCTTACAAAAGCTTATAAACCTTGTCTTTCCCAGCAGCACAGCCACTGTTTTGCTTTTGGTTCAGCTCCCAGACCATGAACCTCTGTGCCAGTAAATTAAGCAGTTTCTGGTGTTTGTATCTCCCACTGGTCACTGATATTTTTCCCCCAGGGCCTGACTAACACCAAATGCAAGCCTAGCTCCAGAACCCAGCCTTTTGAGCTCGTGTGCTTATCCCTCGCGTTTTTCAGTCACTGCAAATTTGGTTCAGTGTCAGTTAAAGTAAGATCAACATCCAAGAGCTGGATCCAGACAGACCTTTCCTCACATTCACACGCTGGGGCCAGATCACCACAGAGCTCCGGGCGGGGAACACACCGCATGCAGATGCACCTTGTCTCCTCTCCACTTCGCCCAAAGTTTCTTGCATTTCCTGTTGGAGGGATGTGCCCCACTGTGAAGCAGCGGCTGCTGGCCCCTTGCTTCCAGAGCACGCTCAAGACTCTGAAGTTGGATCTGTGAAAACTTGTGTTGTTTGAATTCAGGACACTACACAGTTACAGCTACAAACCAGCAGCTGAATGGCCCTGAAACCTGGCAGTCCTGAAACATAGTGTCTCTTGAGGTCAGGGTAGGTGACTCATAAGGGAAGCCCTTAGTCTGGATATCTTCCTGTCCACTCTGGCCATTGGTGTTGAGTTATTAAGACAATCCGATTAGTATTTTCAAGAATTTTTTGTTATTTTGAGTGACTAACTCCAGGCATCTTAAAGAGGCCCAGTTTTCAAAAAGCACTGAAATTTGCCTTCCAAAATTCAGAGCCTCTTTTATTGCAGCAAACTAAACAAGTTAAGGCAATGGAAGTAACTATGAAAATCTGGTAGTAAATGATGAAAATAGAGAGCATGTGCTAGTCAGGAGCAGCCATCTTTCTGCACCCTTTTTCCCATGCTTCCAATGTTACAAATCCAGCTAGATTTCTTTTAAAATTCTCTTTCTGTTGAGAATAATGAGGTACCCATGGGGGAAAAAAATGCTGAATATCTAAGTCGCTCTTCATGCCAGCTGTAGGCCCTGCAGCAGAGCGAGAATGAGGCTCCTACCCTGTCGCCTCTCAAGTTCAGGACATGATGCATCAGCAGGTGAAGCATCTCTGCCCTGTGGAGAGCCCCCGCCCGAGCAGTTGCCTCCTCCCTTTGCAGCAGTGCAGGGGTGCTCGCTCAGGGCTGCGGGCAGGAGGCTGAGAGGCAGTGCAGAACAAGGTCAAAACAAGGGGAGGCAATCCCCGGGGAGGGGGCACAGGCAGACCATCATGTAGCTTCTGACAAGTCTGCTTCAAACACGCTGGCCAGGCGACAGAAGCCCGTGACACTGAGAGCCATGTGCAGCAGAACAAAGCAGAGCAGCAGCTACTGGCTTACCTGGGGCTCCAGCTCCCAGCTCTCCCCAGCAAGCACCTCTGCTTTGCGTCTTCAAAATCCCAGCAGACATGAGTTTCCCACAGGGAGCACCTTCCTCCCTCACATCAGAGCAAGGCAGCGAACAGCTATGCTGAGAGCAAAACTGAGGTCCCTCAGATGAAGTAAAAATGCATCTTCATTGGGCGTGAAGGGCGCTGCAATACACTTCAAACTGTGCCTCCAAGCCAGGACACACCAGGGCAGTCTGTGTCCCAGAGAGGGGCATGTGTAGAGGGGACAGAGACAGTGCTGGGAACTGCACACCTCTGCCTTGCAGGGGTGCCACAGCTCCCAGAGTGAGCAAGGGCTTTGGTTCTGTACTGATTCAGAATGGCAGATGTTGCTCTGCGACGGGAGCGAAATCATCACACGAAGCCTTTTTGAAAACACCAGGGAGCTAAGTGGTGTCTTTAAGGACAGCAGTAGGTTTATAAGGATGCTGCTGTGCCCGAATCACATGGCGATGAGCCGAGCAGCTATGCTTGCTCAGGGGGAGAGAACGCCGAGCTGCAGGATCAAAGGAATCTATCACCCACCACACAGAGCCAAATCCAGCCAGCCAAAAGCGTGCTTCCCTCCCCACCCGCCCTCCCGCTCCCCATTCCACCCTGGCTGGATGCTGCAAGCCTTGGTGGCTTTTCTACGTCATTTGGACGAGCTTGAAACTTTCCTCAAACAACTGCCAGGTCTCTGCAGTGCATCTCCCTATCCTCTTATCTGCTCAGCTGCTGACAGCGTGTGGGAGACGAGCGAGCAACTGGCACTCTGCAAGTCACGGCACGCCACCTCCCAATAACAAGGCTGTGTTTGATCTCCCCCTGACAAGGAGTGGCTGACGCTTTTGTCTTTGTCTACCATGCTATCGCTGGCACACAAGGGAGAAAGGAAGAAGAGATGATGGTGGAGAGCAGCCTGGTCCAGCGGAGACAGCAGGCAGTGATTGGAGAGCCATGGCAGCAACACCAGCCTGGGCAGGGAGAGCCCAGCCCCAGAAGGAATGGCTCCCCAAGTGCCCGGTGCTGAGCCTGCTGCCCTCCTCAGCCCCAGAGCCAGCCCCTGCCCTGCAGTGAAGCCACAGAGCCACCTGCAAGTGTCCTCTGGCACAAACTTGGCTGCTACTCTCCCAGCAGAGAGAACACTGCTCCCCGGCGGTTTCAGTTTTATACACTGGCTCACCTCCAAAGGAGATTCTCCCTATTCCTTGGGGTATGAAAAAACTTCAGCACTTTGGGCCGCTACTGTCTGGGCCAAAATCCATCAGTGCATTTTGGTATCTAACTGCTCACAGGTATTAGCTGCATGCAGAGCTGAGGAGCACCTGTGGACTTGGCCTCAGTGACCTGAGTGCAGCTCTCACGGCAGAGCAAGTGCTCTAAGCGAGTGAACAGTCATAACCAAAGAGGATTGGGGGCAACAGCCTTCCAGTAAAGCATCCCTGACACTGACATTTTCTACCTGACTTCCTTAACTCAGCTGAAATGCATTTTCTGATTTAAGGAGCATTTCCCTTACTGCTCTAGGATTTTTTGTAAGGTCTTAATTGAGTGTGGATGGCATGGGAGAGAAAGATGTGAAGTCCAGATATGTTGGGTATTAATTTTATGCTATTGTTTAGTATTTTAATATACAATAGACAATCACAAGCTACAGTAGGTATTACAACATGTTGGAAAGATAGTGCACACACAGTAGAATGGCTCCCAGCTAGAACTGGTTTGGTTTAAGCACTCATAAAACCAGTATTCTTGACATTACAGTAGCAGGCTGTTTTCTGAGCCCAGGTTGTTTTTAAGATATCATCTACCATTAGCAGTAAAAGGTATTCAAGGTTCCTTCTAAATTACTTTTTGGGAAAATGTGCAATAGGATGCAGAAGGGACAGTTTGCTATTTGCTGTTTAGGTTTATCTTGAGGAACAGCTATGACAGCATATATCCTCTGGACAGGGGGTTCTTGTATGTGACACACTGCACTGCATATCTAAATGTTTTTATCAGTTCTTTGCTTTGGCTGTATATAAAGCAAGGAATTTATTTTACACGTAGAGAGAGCATTTGAGTCAATAAGTGGCCTTTTAATATACTTGCAGCTCCAACAACCCAAGAGCAAGAGCAAAGAAGTATCTGAAAAGCCCTGTCTAAACCACCTAAGGCACTTCAGACTACAGTGTACGCCTCCTTTCCTACCACCCCTCTGCAGAAGCCACAGCACCCAAAATGCAATCTTTTGACTCACTTCATTTCTGTGGTCTAGTTCTCCCCCCAAGACTCCTTGGCATGTGCCAACAATATCTGGAATTTCTTTTCCACCTCCCATTCAGCTCTGGACAGGGCTAGAACTGCTTTGCTTGCAAGATTAGACACAACCCTGTGCATCCAGTCCAGGAGAGATACTGCAGATCAAACACGCCACTTGTTTCCAAAGACATTGCCTCCCCCACCATCTTTTTCCCAGTGCCTCTTTTCACTGGGTTATTGATGAGATTAAATTCTGCTCAGATGATCTACCTGGCAGTTCCCTTCCAGCGGCACGTGTAGCCATGCCTGAGAGTACCCACCAGGAACTTTTCAAAACACCTTTTCAATTTGCTGCAATGGCAACTAAAGAAGTTCAAGAACCAACCCTTCATCCTCCTCCCCCCTGCTTTCAGCCTCTCCTCTTCTCCCCTGCTGACCATGGCGAGAGCAATCTCACAGCCCGTATTCAGCTGAAAAGGCACACCATGGAGTTAAGCCTGTGTGTCTTCATGTTTCATTCAAACCACTCAAGTGGCAAGGAGCGAGACAGCCTGCCTGCTGAATTCCCAGTCCCCAAATGCTCCTCCGGCACCATGAAAGCTGTCATTTGCATTCTCCAATTTCCAAGTGTTGAACAGAGTTCATCCGTGCTGAATACATCTCTCCCGTTGCCTTCCTTACCAGCTGTTTTACCTGCAACACTGCTGTTTGCAACCTTATGCTTATTGTGTTCTAGTGATTCCTGTTTCATATGTGCAGCCGCTGAAAAGCAATTAGGGGCCAAGCCTCCTTCCCATTGATTCCAGTTGTTGTAGCCTTATTACTGCAGTGGGCTCAGGGGACAAGACGTGTGTGTGTGTGTATATATATGTGCATATATGTATGCATGCATGCAGCTGACGGTTACGTTCCTTCCCTAACTGGTCACCTTGCAAATTCAGCCTGGATCTGGAGAATCCAGGGAGACAGTTTGGAGGGGCTTCTTCTCCCCGGTACCTCCAATATATACTAATTATTAAACAAAAGATTCAGCAGGCTTAGTGGAGTTGCACCATTTCCTGACTGGAACTAGGTGAACCTTTTGTTGAAGATGCAAGAAAAAGCAATGAAACCAGCTCACTCTCACAGCTGCAGCGGGCTCAACACATGCCGTGCGTTAACAGCAACATTTGCTTATTTTGGCTGTAACTTCAGTAAGCCAGACTCTTAATACAGCCTACCTGCACATCTATTGTGCACAGTCATTTTTCAGAGCAGAACTGTTCTTCAGGATCAACTGTTTCAATGAACCGCAACTTACAAATTGTTTTTGTTTAAAAAAAATCGCAGAAGAGTTCCCTGCAAAACGGCAGTGCACCTAGGCAGTTACTTAAGGGCTGTTACTCATTTGCTGTTTCAACTCCAGCAGGGTCCCAGTACTGGTGTCACTAAATTATCTCCATGAATGTGCAAGAAAGCCTAGTTCTTCTGAGTTTTCCTGAGGGAAAAAACCCTTGTCAAACACCTTTACAACCCAACGACAGAGAAGACGCAGCAGGCAGTCTAGTAGCACAGGCTTGGACATAAAAGGCTAAATGTTTCCAACGTAAATTCAGCTGTATGAGCACCACATCCTGCTGCTTTTTGCAACCAGCAATCCTGACCACCCAGCTTGAAATCGGTGACTATCCTATAGTCCGCAAACACTGATGGCGAAGTTGAATTTTTGTTACACTGCTTTTCCTTGTGAATTTATCATTCCTCTTTCAATACAGCCAATGCCATTCTGAGGGACTGCAAGCTACCAACATCTTAGTATCTCATCGCAGTTCAGACAGGACACATGTCCCTGCTAAACTGCAGGTCTTGTGTTCTGTATCTACCCCTCCAAAAGAGAACAACAGCTGATAGATAATTGTTATTACTCCTGACCATTAAATACTTCACTGGAACCACTGTGTGCTTCACCATTTGGAAAACAACGTCTGAGAAGCGTTTTTTACTTTTCAAAATTATTGGTTAACATAAATCGAAACATAACACACTGTGTTGGGAAGCGCCAAGATTTGCAGTCCAAAGGAAAGATTATGGTGTCCTCCTGCCTTTGGCAACTTCTGTGCCCTACTTCTGCATGAAGCACACAAAGTTCTTCAAACAAGACTTGACTCCCTGTCAAGCACTCTTTCCTTTGGACCTTCCACTTAGAAACAGCAGATCACCAGCTGGCACACCACTTACACTAGGGCAAAAACCCCCAACTTACTCCCAAGAAAAGCCTGAGCTCTGCCATGGACTCCCATCCTGTGGCCTTCTTTCCATTCATTACTGGTGAGCAGACTCCCAAGCCCCGGTTTCCATCATGCTTTCCCTGTCCTACGCCTGTCTGCTCTGCTCCTGTGAGCTGACAGATTAATGAAGGCTACAAGAGCACAATTCTTGCACATATCAATAACCTGCCTGTTCCAGAGAATAAGCAGGCTGACCTAGCAGACACCACATGTGTGTCTCAGCTGAGAAATAAGGTCAGCAGAGAATCACTGGGTATGGGAAGTCTGGCCCTATCAGCAGTGTGTGTTTGCTGTTGCTTTAAAAATTCATTCCTGTACTTGCTTCAGGGAACACCTGGATTGATAAGATTTTTATTTTAATAACAGTGATAGTCAAGGATAGGCAGGTGAGTTGGGTTGGATGTGAGGCCCGAATCCAACCTTCAATTACAGTAACAAAAGCAACAGCCTATTATTAATGGATGTAGTTCTGATACAGTGAATTGGCTGGTGAAAGCCAGAGCAGTTCAACTGGCCCTCATTTGCTAATAGCTAGCATCCACTAATTATCCTTATTGCAGAGGAGTATGTGTAAGGGCTGCTGAAACACAGAGACTGCACTGCCTCATTTTCTGCTGTCACAGACCTCCCACAAGGGCTAATCCTGAGCAAGCCTCCTCCATGCTACTGCCAAGAAAGAGCTTTTGATCTCCTTGCCTCTGGGCATGTATTGGAGAGACAAGGGATAGATGAGAGATGGTTTGGAAGGAGCTGGGCTACTGCCTGGTCCTTGCAAGACTTGCTCCAAGGGCGTCTATGGGCAGATCCTGCAAGGGAAGGCAGATGGGGAAGTGCTTACTCCTCATTAGCAATTATTTCACTACTGCCAGCAGCCATCAACCTAACACAGGTTCTGGCTGCATGCTTGTATGGGTGTACAGAGGTGCTTCCTTAGCTCTGGAAAAGGTCTTTCCACATACCAAAGAATTTACAGCCTAACTGGACATTACAGGAAAAGGGCAGGCGAAGGAAGCTCCGTGCAGAAGGGGTACTGACTTGCTCAAGTTTATGCAGCAAGTCTGCAACAGAGCCAGAAACTGTATCTACAACTCCTGCATCTCATAGTTGCCCTTTAACCACCAGGCTGTTCTTCTTTGTGAGTCCTTGTGCTATGACTGACAGGCATGTAGAAAGAAGGGCCATCTGCATAGGCCAGGAAAATGCAGCATATCCAGCTCCAGAATCTCAAAACTCCATCTTTATACAGAAGTTTTGTGATAGAAAAAGGTTCTGTGAATGTCAGCATTTCCATATTATCACCGTCTGTACACAGATTACCATGGCAGTAAGAATTTAAAAGATAAAAAAATGCAATTTAAAGATAAAAAACAGTTTGGAGTTGACAGTCTCGAGCAGTTTCAGTCCCTTGCACCTCTCATCAGTTTTCATTCATCTAATGTTTTCTTTTAAATACACTCAACAAACTCAGATTCTTGGAAGGGAAGTGCCGTACCAAAGAATGCACTTCTGCATGTCCCCCACAGCATCACAGACCAGGGAAAAAATGGCACTAATAACACAGGGGAGGGTTGTCTCCTGCATCCAGTGTTTGCTGCACTGTATTACAAACCATAATCTGTGTTTAACCTCTCACGTTCAACACACCCACCCAGCCACAGCAGCTTTAACAGATGCAAAGTCTACAATACCAAAGTGTCAGAGAATATCAGCTGGCAGAGCGTGTTTATCCTGAAGGAGTACAACACCCAGGGCAAGCACAGAGGTATTCACAAGCATAGGGTATTCTGGCTTCAGTAAAGATAAACATGGTATCATGAAAAATGAGACAATGCCTCAGAACCCTGCCTACATACCCACTTTATTGCCATTTTGTGGGTTCAACCATGAGCAGCTTTTTTTAGTATTTCATTAGCCAGCTACCAAAAAACAAAAGGCCAGGAATACAGCCAAGCAAGTAAAATGATCATAGTAGTTATGGCAATAGCCACCTTCATAAAACCATCTTACACTACTTCATGATAAGATAAAGAACCAGAAATTTGAAAGCAGTGATTGACTGATATTGTCCTTTGCCCAAGGAAAACACTGACTTCTGCTTTTTGGAAACATGAGATGAGCAGACTCGCTGGAAGTCTAGCTCTTGAGACAGAAACCATCCTGTAAATTCAATATGGCTCTCCAGGCATGAGCCAAGGTATTTCTTCATTTCACTTCCACAGCTAAACGCCTAACTAAAGAGCAAACAAGACTAAGCAAAGGGCAGCCAGCACCAATATGCCCACTGAAATGGTCTTTGCTGTTGCAAAACACACTGCTGGGCCAAACATGGGACTGGGAATGGGAGATGAAGTCTCTCATTCTCAGGCCATTAATCTGAGCCTGGACAGGACAGTAGTTGTCACCACTTAAAAATGTTCTAGGCTCTGTGAAGACTTCACTGGTGATTTTAGTCCAGCTGAGGCCAAACGAGCATGTTGCTCACACATGCAATCCTGCCAGCAGATATGGCACCTACCAACTTTTTGGGGAGCTCTGCTTGCTCAAGAACTGCAGGATCAGAAGAGAACAAAGCAAAAATCCCTTGCCAGTAGGATCAGTCTCACAGTTCAGGACTATCTCCTGTTCCCAGGATTGCTTCTACAGACCAGAGAACAGGGGAGGACTGTGCTGTACTTTGAGCTGGAAGAGCAATACTCTCTTGCTTGACAAGAGGCCTCACGTTTGCCAGCAGCACTGTCAGTTTTTGTTCTAAGATATTTTGGGGCTTGTTCAAGCCTGAGACAAACAGTTTCTTACACGCCTTCCTGTGTGTTTTCAGGTGACCTAGAACATTTGAGAGGTGTTTAATTTGAGAAAATACCTGGCTATATTTTGAGATTTTGTCTCTGCCTCTGACTGAGTCCGCTTCTTGAATTCCCCCTTCATTTCAGGGAATAAAATTAATGCCTCCTTGCCCTCCCACTGTGCACCTTTGGCCTTTTGATGAGAAGCCAAGAGACAAACGGCTCCATTTCTGCAGCCAGTGCAAGAGAAGTGACGAGGAAAATTTGTCGTCTCTGCTGCAGTGTCTACAAAGTTGACATGCAAACCCAGCCTCGTGCCAATCAAACACACGTGCCCTGCAGGCTGTGAAGTCCAGGGGCAGGAAAAGGAAGAACTTTTCATGGCTCATTCCAGCACTGAGACTTCACAGAAAGAGTCATCTCCCTCATACAACCACCGCTTACATTGGGGGAAACCTCAGTGAAATCCAGGTGTTGCAATGAGATGGGGAATCCACTGCGGGGATCTTGACCTAATCCTGTTTGTGCTGTTCAGTTTTGGGAGGGAGAGGGCAGGTTACACTAGTGTTGAACATATTTAGAACAAGAGACCACAAATATTGTATAAGGCTGTTCTCTTTATTAAGTGGCATGCCACATTTCTGAGCATATACCATGCATTAGCGAGAGACAGTGGAAAGCTCCCAGTCCCCAGTATAAGGGATACCATGAGCCAGACCTTCATGTGTTGTAAATCAGCACAGAGACCCACTGCTATGCCAATTTAAACTGTCCAAAGAGCCTGTGTTCTGGACTCAAAGTGGTAGAATGAATAGCAAGTACCATATCCATATTCCTAATCATCAGAAATGAAGTGGTACAGGTAAGGAGAAATTGTAAAACAACAACATAAGTAGTCAAATAAAAAAGGGAAAAATTGCTCATCATTTGCACCCCATCTGCCTTGAAAGGCAACAGTGTTTTATTTCCTTTGGTACAGGAGGGTTTGCATAAAACATAAGCAAGGTTGTACAAACCCTTGGGGTTTAATTTGATTCTAGTTTATCTTTTGATCAGCACATCAAACAATTCTGCAGCATTTTCTCCTCCCGCCTCCCCTCCCAATTTCTAAAAGCTGCCTGAAATATCTGTGTGCTGTCTCTCATCAGGGCAGAGCAGAGCCTTCAAGGTAATGCCATTATATTTAAAGGGAAGTCTCTGTCAAAACACCCCAACACAGGGACAGATCTAATGCCTGCAAAGGGTTTTAAACAGTAGATTAAACATGCCTTTCAGTTTTTTGAGCCTCTCTTTAGTGGAGTGGTTATTACTGGATGGAGAAGGGGGAGGAGAAGGCAAAATTATTACCCATCACAGCAATTGCGAGAGGCCAACCTTCTGCCATCTACACCACCAGGGACCCGTCACAGCCAGACAGCAATCCAGCTGTAAACGTCTGTGACCTGTCCCCACTGTCCACAGACCAAATCATGGGTGGAGTGTCATTCTGCTCACACCCTGGATTGCAGTCAACATTATTTTAGTGGCTACTTTAAAGTAGCAAAGTCTTTGACCTCTCAGTACAAGCAGAAATACCAGCCATGCCATTTGTGATAGAAGGCAAGTCCAGAAGGAAACCACCCTGTGCCACCATGGACCAAAGCCCCTCTGGGGTAAGTGGCTGACTCAATGGTGCCATCACAGTTCATGCAAAATAGTTTTCCTGGCTCATTACATACATGTATGGACATACCTCATAGCTTGCAAGAAAATAATGATGTAATAAGAAAAGAGGATTACATTTTCTTACCCAGTCTATAAGCTGCACAGAACAAAAACTAAGCTTTTCAAAAGACTCATGGGGTAAAAAGCGCCAGGAAATCTGACTGAGTGACCAGGGACAGTGTTGCCTCAGTTCAGGGGGGTGGGAGATATATCTGGTCAGTCCTTACTATACCTGGGAGCTAACAACAATCTGGTGTATGCAGTTTCAGATCTTTTTGTTGTTGCTGTTGCTAAATCATATTTGGTTTAAATTACCCCAGCAACTTCTCTTTCTGTCACTTAGGTTTGCCATTCAGGCTTACAGAGCCACAGTTTCCACAGGCACACCACTATGAATACACTTCACCTTTACCAAATATTTCCTCAAAAATGCAATTCATCTTTAAACCTAATGCAACACTATGCCCCGTAAAAGGCATTATGTTGCCAGCCCCATAAACCAAAGCCTTTACTTATTACTTACAGAATGTAAGTGGACCCAATGAGTAGGATGAACCATAAGACTCCTAACTTCAATGTGCAGCAGCAGCCCCCACCCCTGGCTGACTTCCACTGTCTCTAAGAAGTCCTGCACTCACTTGTATCTAATAAAAGCTAATGGGAGTCCCTCCTGCTCTAAGTGCTTTTGACAAAGTCATCAATGCTCTGAGCACTTTGCTGCAGTCCCCACCGGGAGAACACGCTCATGATGGCAGTTTCTAGGAAGGGGTGCCTGTGGCTCGCTGGCACACGCAGCCCTGGGGACCATGGCAAGCCATGTGAGCTGCAGGGCAAGTCCCGCTCTCCTAGGCATGTAACACACTGCTGCACGGAGAGCGTTTTGCTGGTGACACCATGCAAGAGTCAAACAACTGAGGTAACGAGCCATCCTAGCAGCGGCGGAGGTTTCCTGATCTCCTGGGTTTACCAGGCTCTCACGGTACCTTGGTACAGACTTACCTGTGGGTGTCATGCAGAACATCAGGGCAATACAGCAAGCAGAAGGCCCTGCAATGCGTAAAGTTTGCTATGCTTTGTATTATATTCAGGCCTGACAATATATTAAACTGATTTAGCTCTCTTGTGCTGGACACTGGCTCATTTTAGACATGCTTTGTTTCCTGTTTTCATTCTCTTCATACTTCTCATAATCTGGTATAAAACTCTGGGTTTGCTTTCAGCACCTTCTGTAGCTTGATTTAAAGGCTAACAAAGAGCTTAGTGCATATTTTACATTTGAGGATAATGGGAAAGAAATCCTACATTTTTATGACCAGAAGGGGGCCACTGGATCATTTAATGTGACCACCTGTAAAGTACTATTTCCCTCTGCTGAGCCCAGTAACTGCCTTCGACTTAATTAGAGCTTGAAGCATTGACAGTTCTGGTGTTCCATATAAAGACCAAGCACAATATAAAACAACTTTAGAATAATAAAAAAAGTTCTGAGAGCCTCCTGGGTGTTCCTCACATATCATAAAGAACTTAAAAATCCCTTAACAGTCCTTGCAATGTATTTTTATGCCCCAGTCACAGTTTCTCTGAATAAAAGCAGACGTTCTTCATTGACCCAAATAAGCTGCAGTAATCATAAAAAACTGATCAACCTTGTGGGGTTTGCTGCTCCTGATATTTAAGGGATTTTCTCTATGCAAGTCATTTTTAAAACCTCTCTATGCTTGGCTACATAAACATTCACATCCTCCCGAGTTCTTAAACAAAAGCTCAGAGAAACCCCAAGGATGGCAAATTAAACTGAAGAGTTATGAAGGCAGAAGCAGGACTCTTATCACTGCACTTAAGTTCTGATGATAAACCCTCTGCAGAGACCACCTCTAGCTCCCTTGTATCAATTTCCTTGTCCCTGTTCGGGGGCCGGGGGGAAATCACAAATCAGCTCTACAAAATAAGCATGTTGATGCGTGCACCAAGCTGCATTACATTTCTTTCCTCGCTTACGGCATTTAAGCCGGCTCTACTGTCTCACAGCTTGGTGCGTGCCCTGGATGGCACCATTTTGGGGAATCTGCTGGCACTGCCCCGTGCCCACTCCTCAGCCCTTCGCTCTCAGCCCAGGCGAGGCACTCGCTCCCCATGCACCCAGGCACACATGCATGCCCTGGGGCCCTGGGACCTGCTGCTGGGGTGACTGCAGCCACTTTTCCAGCCAGTGAAACATTCACCTTTCATGAACATTGCAAATAAGGTAAGACACAAAAGCAAAATTTGTTCTGCTAAAGTCTTGCCAGCACTGCTCTATTCTGGAAAAAGCCATAACAACATCTTTTCAGGTAAGTTATCACCAATAATTTCTTTTCATTTAGTAACATAAGCCATGCACTGTCCTACTGTGCATCGAAAAAGCTGATTCAGATGCCTCAGTCGTCCTCCTAGCAATGACAAGTGGGCACTAAAGTCCTGAAAGTTCACTTTGAACGCTCCTGCTCTGGGGTTTCCGTCAGAAGCATGGTTTGAAGCCCACCATCGGGACAAGAATTGTTCTAATTCCTCCAACTTCAGAGGGTCACAAATGAAACTGAGTAAACCAACAGGTAAGTAAGAGCAGATGATGAACAAGAGCAGAAGGAGATGATAGGGACAAGGAAGTCAAAGTAAAGGGAAAGATGGCCATGGCAGAAGGATGGGACTGAAGTATGCCCAAAATATTTCAGTGTACTATGTGGAGATTATTGCTTGGCTTTTCAGAGGCACTGAAAGGAGTCAGCTGTCCAGCTAACCAGCACTGTGAGGCACGTAACTCACGCCTTTAACTGCTTTGGAAATCCCAGCTCAGAATGGCAAAAAGACTCTGCATTCATTACTTTTGCAGTAGTGTGATTTTTTCCAGCATGTATTAGAGTGAATTCACTCCCCGTCCCCTCATTCTGGCAAGGACCTCCTGCTACTTCAAGAAACCTTTTTGGAGGCTCCCTACCTAAAGAACCACATGAAAGTTAACAAAGAGCAATTACACATGTGCATGCTAGAAAGTGCAAATGTTTTCTTTGCACGTGATTGTGACACAAGCTGGCTTCAGAAGCATAACAAAGCCCTCCCTCCCCTCACTTTACAACAGAAAACAGAAAAGTTGGAGAAAAAGAAAAACGCATGGGAGTGTTCACTCACCCTCCTGGCTTGCACAAATATGTCAGGAGACATAAGGATCCCATAACCGGAGACCTACCTGTAATGCCTTGTCCCATGCACTTTAGACCTGCAGAAACAGCCTATTGTTTTCTGCATTAGAGGAAGTCCAGTGCAGGGAACCGCTCTCTTATGAACTCCTGGATCTGTACACCAGAGGGGTGAGACTGAGCTCTACTCCATTTATTTATGCAAGCTTTATACCTGGAATAATACTAGGCTACCTTGATGAATAAAGAAGAGTTTATTCTTCACCTTATTGCAGTTCCCATTGCTAAGATTGTTCCGGTGCCTCTGAAGAGCAAATGAACTGGCCACCCTGCATGGACAATGCTCTCCATAGCACACACACATCATCACTGTGACCAACCCCCCCTCCAAATGTCATATATTTTAACAGCCTCGTTGGGGTACCAAAGATTTAAGCCAGCCATGTACATATGGCTCAGCAAAGCCCTTTTTCTTGCTTAAAGCTGCCAGGATGCACAGAATTATTTTCCTCCTAAAAACTGTGTTACCACAGGAAGCTCATCATAAACTCTCCTACCAGGACTAAAACATCACAACATTCCGTGCTTGAGACCATACCATAAAGCAGCAGTCACCTCTGACCCCGAAATCATTTGGAAGAGTTAAACTCTGTTATAAATCCTAATTTATATGCCAAGTGAGTACACTATGGAGCAAGGGATCAGATCTAGCACTCACAAGTAAAAGCCCATAAAAGAGGGGGAAATGTGTCATTAACATTTACTCCACAAACAGGCAGACTGGGAAAAAAAAAAGCATTTCTCATTTCTACAACACGGCTTGCGAAATTGGAGAATGATATCAAGGCTCACACATCATTCTGGAAATCAAAATCTCTGTTTAGATGCACAATGCTAATTCAGTTCTGCCTTGCTGAGGTAAATTAAAGGTCAAATATAGATTTGAAATCTTGTTTAAGCTTTTTACTGCCTTAATAACAAGCACTGAATTACTTGACGGTTTTCTTTACAGTGAACCTGTTTTGAACATATTTCAGCCAAAGATATTATTTCCACTATCTTGGTACATGAGTTCCTAACCAAGAGGTAAATTTGCCTGTCATGACCATGAGTGCAAAATTAAAATATATTCCATGGAAAAGGGTTCAGAGTGCCCCCTTGGTAGCTGGTCAGAGTTAGTGAAGTGAAGGAAATTAATTTATTAGGAAAACCTTTTCAGACTGTAATCAACCACACTTTTTATTTGCCTACTGTTACAGGAAAAGCGACTGTATATTGTTCACCCTAACCAGCAGAAACAGCACCCCTTACCCCTGCAGATAAACACTGAGAAGTATTTTAATTGATACCTTAATTAAATTGTTTAATTAAGCAGTAAGAACAGTAAGTGTGCATCACTCAGACATTCACCCACCCATAGGCACAATACTTGTCACGAAGGCAAGCAGTTCCCCAGCCTAGGAAACAAGAGATTTGCATAAAGCTTGACAACCAGTTACAGGTGAGCGGGACTAAGCTCAGCATGTGAAGGCAGCTGGGCTGCACTGGGCCCAGCCAGTGCTCGGCATCGCTGTACGGGACCCAGGTGACCATCTGCAACCGAAGGGAAAGGTAAAGTGAAGGGGAAGCTCTATACTCACAGCACAGCCCACACTCTGGTCAACAAACAAATGCAGCTCTGCAATATCCCCAAGTTCAAATATCTGCCATCTGGGGAAACGTAAGCAGCTTCTCCCACATCTGCTATCCCATGCCAAGTTCTCCACAAAGAAAGCAAGAAGCAAGAGCTGACAGCTGCACCCAAGCTCAGCACACCCCAGCCACCAACCTCACTCACATGTGGGGAGAGATGCAGAGAAGCCAGTAATTCATTGCGGAGTCCAATGATGGGAACAGCAGGCCAGGTTTAAAGATAAACGTTGTTACAAGAAATTGTTCTGCTCACTGCTGGCAAAGTAGATTGTGACTCGCATGCAGCCTGTATGACAAACTGCACTTCTACCAAATCGCAAAAATTGTCTGGGGCAAAGTCAGATATTGATCCGATCAGATATTCAAGATAGAAGGTATTGTACAAGACTACCCAGGGACGTGTGTGTGATCCACCAGGTAATGACAACATTGCATGCTGATTGCTTTCCAAAGGTGGTTCAAAAGCAGAGAGAGCATTTGAAGAACTAGATTTGTTTTCCTCTTTACTGGTCTCCCTGCCATACAGAAGGTGCTTTGAGAGTCTAGTGGTGATTGAACTGGATGGGACACTGACATAGCTCTAGGCCCTTATAACCTCGGAGGGTCAAGGGACACCTAAAACTTTGTTCTCCTTATGTCATTGGATTGTAATGACTTTTGGCAGGGGAAATGGTGGGCATTATCTGACTCATAGTGGTATCAATGGGAGTTTTATCTGCTGAAGGCTGAGTCCAGGATCATACACATTCTTACTTTTGGCTAGACTACCACCCAGGAGGAGATCCTGTAGCATAAGAATAATTGGGTGTAAAAAAAACAATTCCAGAAAGTTATGAGTGATATAAATGCTTATGGAGATAAGCACTGGACACGAGCATGAATCCAGTACTGCTTGGGAAGCAACAGCTCATCTATGAGGCCAAACCCATAACCTCAGCAGCCTAAAGCAGGAGCCTCTCCTGCCGGAGTAATAAAGACCTAAGTGCCAGCTTTAGGAAGGCTGCAGCGGATTCATGAACCCACACACACTGCCCAGCACTAGACCAAAGCAAGAGCCAGTGCTGGCGTTACTGGCATTGGTCCTTCCTGCCATACACAGGCTGCTTTGGAAGTACCTGATCCAGTCCTTCTATTGAAATAAGTGGGGCATGACTTGACACCTACCAAATATCTCTAAGATATGAATGCATGTTTGTTTGTTTTTCTAACTCTATTTGGTCAGCCAGCTCTACCTTTTAATTACGTCCGTCCTTTATTACACTGACAAATGGCTGGGTGCTCTGCCGTATTTATTGTTCCATAATAAAATAAACCCTGCTTAATACCAACAAAACATAAACAGAGTTGAGTCAGGAGGAATTGTCCATTGTATTAATTAGTTTCACTTCTCAGTTAAAGCTGTGTTTTAATAGTGAATAAAATTAAGTAAATTTTCTCAGTTATATAAGGTGCATATGGTGAGCTGAATTGTTTATCATACAATTACACATAGCTTTCGAATTCAGAGAATAGCTCTGTACCACAAAACTCTCAGCAGCGAGAAGCCTGGGGCTAATATTAGTGAAATTACTTATATAACTTGCTCTTTTATTAATGTGAAAACAGACTATGATTAAAAGGTGGAAGCTGGAGAAAGAAACTATCCAGGCCAGTTTACTAGATTAATGCTGTTTATTAAATTTGAAAAATACTCTAGGACATAGGGGCTAAAAAAGGAGAGATTTTAGAAAATTTAGATGCACTATTTCTCTACAGCGATTGGCTAGGTTGCACCACCCGACCTGCACTTGGTATGCACTGTACATGTTATCTGTCCATTTCAGTTCAAGTAATAGATGGTTTTACTGCTATATTCTCAGAAAATTAAGGAATCAAAGAGCAAGCACAACCATTAAAAGATTGAATGAGGACTGGTGATTCAACTGTGCAGCTAAACAGAAAGCAAAGGGCACATGCCTGCATAAACCAGAGTGATGCATGGGACTAAGCTCTGGCCTTATCTTCACAAACACCTTTTCAGAGCCTCTCCACCAATATCCGCATGCATGCACAATTGGGCACCTTGGCTTCACTTGGAGCACGTGTGAGGGCAGGTGTCTGTCTTAATAAATTAAACATTTCCGATCTACATACAGGTTAACTAAATAATTTTCTTCTGGAAGATGCATGTGCTTAATAGACTAATTTTCTGCCCATTTACATATGTGGCAGCTGGAATTTTCCAGCTAACAGCTCACCATAGCAAAAATGAGAGGAGGACGCATTCCTGGGAACCTCAACTCCCTTCCTCCTTAGTCTGCAATTAATTTCCTTTAGCTTATACTGAAAGGTCTGCTTGTTTTCTTCTCAGGCTTTCCCCATGGAATGGAAAGAGAATTTAACAGGGTTTTTGGAACAGATGTTTGGGGAATCTGGTATTTAGTCTACGACAACTGCTTTGTAAAACCATTCCTTACTTTTGCATAAGCCACTTTATAAACCCAAATAAATAAAACTCTGTTCCAAAGTTGCCCTCGTTGACTCTATTAGCACTATCACTGCTGCACTAAGCACTGCAACTTCAGTTCGTATTAAGCTAAAAACTGAGCTTTCCACAACGTTACAAAGTGGCACCATATAATTAGATCAAAAATATATCCATTGTGATATTTGTCATCTTGCTAGAAGGGCACTGAAGATTGTCTATTGACAGAGAAAGGTGGTACAAGATCAACACCCATTCTTTTTGTGAAAAAAGAAAACCTCATACTGGCAGCAAGCTACTAACAACCACCAGTACATTTGCTCACTATCTTACCAAGCATCCGATCTGCAAAACTACACAAAACTTAGGGGGAAATCTGTCCGTCTGAGGAAGCACTCGAGTTCCTTCAAAACTGGTTCTAGCACTGTTCATCCAAATGAGGAGATTTACTTCAACAGTGTGAATTAAACATTAACACCATTCATAATTCTGAACATGCTTTAGGGGACTCTACCCAAGGGCCACAGGAAGGGCCGTTCCCATGGCAGCTTTGCCATAATGGAAAGCCCTCTGTATCTCAGGAGATTTTGGAAATCCAGGCACTGAAATGGGGCTCCAGCACAAGCATGTGTTACTGTGCGCATAGAATGGCCCACTGGAAAGTGGTTAACACAAAGTTAATTCCCCAAACAGTCCTCTTCAGGGTCCTCGGGGCTTCAGAAATGAACAATGAGAATTTTTGCGTGCAAAAGTCTAAAATCAGAGTCATACCGAGGAGCATAGGATTTCTGGACCTGTTGAGTAGTCTGCCCTTCTGAAATTGAGAGAAATACCTAAATTTGGATTGAATGAGCCAAGTTTAGGTTCTTCTGTTTGAAGATCTGTATATACACACTCTCTGTGTAGTGTCAAGGCTACTGCAAGCTCTTCCAGTCCAGTGCTAAGAAAGGATACAGGTCATATAGGAACAGGATTTTCAACATCTGACTTCGCTCATCTCCCAACTCAAACACTGGCCTCACTCTGCTTGTGCCAGAAGCAATGATGACACTCTTAACGGCCCCTCTGGGAAAACAATACTGAAGATATCAGAAAACCAGCACTTGAAAAATCAAGATCTTCAAGACTTCATATAAGGCTGAAATCTGCTTTAACTATTTTATGACAGTATCAGTACGATGAGAAGGGAATTCTGATAGGATGTTTTGAATACTAAATATATCCATCAGTCCTTTTGGACAGTATTCACCTGGCTCGGCACTATGTCAGCCACAGTCAGCATCACTCCCACACTCAGTGCCTCAAACGTCCCATAAACCGTTACACCTTTAGCCCCAGAAGACAGTCTGACAAACCTGGGAATAGGAAAGAAAATTAGGAAACAATGCTATGGCTGTGCCTGTGGTGGAGTTACCTGGCAGGAAGAAGTGGAAAGTATTGCTCATAAAAACCAGGTTCCATGGACAAGCCCAACTTTGGACTTTCTGAAATTTCACTGAAACATGAATGATTTAACCAGCCCTAAAAATGAGCAATACTTCAGGTATGAACTTAATACTCCTTATCTCATTGACAGACATCCATCTGATTTCTCCCACCTGCTATTTCTTTCCCTTATGGAAGGGCACATTATCCACCCAGAATAACTAACCTTACAGCACACAGGCGACCACAGCCTGTGGTGAAAGTTTTACCTCCTAGAGACTGCCAGGAGGGAAATCAAAGCAGCCAGGGAGGCATTCAAGAGCGGAGATCCAAGCACCATTAGCCGGCATGTGTGCAGTGCTCTGCGCCTGTCAGCTCCCAGTAGCCACAAAAGGCAGAGAAACAGAAGCTTTATTTTCTTATCTTCTGTTGTGCTTTTCAATTAACACCTCTAAATGCGATGGCTCTTTTTACCTTGTACAGAGAGAAGCTCAGACTGTAATATCACAACCTATGACCAGTCATTGAGAGCATACTCTTTCTCTCTTTAACAAGAATATTGTGATATTTGAGAGATTTTTTCCCAGCATGGCAGATGTATTAATTTTCCACTTAAAATTGATTTCAATCACATCTGGCAGAACAAGAAAATTCATTAAAACATATTCTGATCTTGCTTAACGTTTTAACCAAGTCTCCTACCACCCACTCTGCCTTTTAATATCATATAGGCAGGTTTAACAAATTGCCAAGAATCACTGATGAGCATCCTGTAGAAAAGAAAGCCATTGAAATGAAACTTAACAGGTTCTAGGGAACCAGGACACCCCCCTGAAGCCATAGGGTCATAGCATAAGGTACAGGCGCTGGTTTTCTAACCACTTATAAGCTCGGTCCAAACTTAGAAGCTATTCCCAAACTGACAACTGCTTCATGTGACATATCTTGCAGTAGGAAAGCACAGTGCGTCTGCACAAAAACTGAGATAAAGGCAGTAACACAAACAGTGGCTGACTCTGTTTTCACTGCTGGAAAAAAAAGAGAATAGTTCACTTAGTCTTACACTACTGTCAAAGTTGGAAGGACCTCTAATCTTCTGGGGAATGGAGCCAGAGGCATGCTGGGGCAGTCTGAATGCTGCAGAAGCAAGGCTTTGTGGAAAACTGTGCAAATGCTGTTTTCATATGAAACACAGTGATGAAAATATGCAGAGCTAAGCAGGAGAAGCCTGCCTTTTCTCCCAATACCAGCCCAACCTTTCAGCTGTGTCCGTTGCTCTTCAGCTTCCAAGCTGCTGATGTGGAACCAAGACGAGCCTGTCCCTCATATGTCTGCCAGCATGTCCTCACCTCTTAAAAACACTTATTTCTAGTAAAGACACCCTATCTGTAAGAAAACTGGAAAGCTACCCACCTGGGGAACAGGGAGGGAGAGCACATTTGGCAGTCCCGTGGGGACACAGTCAGGCAGGAATAGGGCCAGGCTGATCCAACGTTTCCAGCCACCCCCCAAAAAACTGCTACAAGTCCACATACATTTCTGCCTGCAGAGAGGCTGCAGGCAGGACACGCAGGCCTGCCCACACTGCCGTTGAGACCCACTGCCACAGACTTACTCCCTCTGGCACTGAGGGTCTTGTCTCTCTCACACCCCATCGCAACACCTTCCTCCTGCGAATTCGCTGATGGGCAGGGCAGGACCTTGGCAGTCCCATAGTTTCTCACTGAAGTGAACACCGTGATTTGCTCACTGCAGCAGGGAGCACACAGATCTGCTCCTTTGCACCCTTTGTGCATGGACTTCCACCAGCCCCTTGGAGCCCCACACTCCCCACCTTGCTTGGCCACGCGTTCCTTGATTCATTTTTTCTCCAAGGAATTTGTGGTGTATTTGCCCAAGACTTCTTGTGACCCATCTCCACCTGAGCATCTGCTCCCCTCCATATCACAGCACAGCAATGAGCATACAAGACATCTTTTCCTTGGGCCTTAAATCATTACAGCAAAATCTTTTGCAAACCTGAGGCCAGCACACAGTAAAGGCAATGAAGGAGTATATACACCATGTTTCCCACCCACTACATAAAAGCATGTTTTGCCTTGGAAATAAGTTGCACCACAAAGGTATGCTGCGTAGAAATAAGGCACAAAGGCGTGATGTGGTTTCCCCTGACCACTCGCAGCCGAGTGCCCTGCATGCTCCTGCAGGAGAGGGCGTCTCTCATTGCTCAAGTGAGAGCCCTGCCAGCATTACACTTCAGACGTCGGTCATGTCCAGTTCACTTCTCTGCAGGCTGAGATATGGCGGCTGCAGGTCATTGTTACAAGCGCGGGCAGACACAACCCAAGGAAGTAGAGAGGCTCCTCAGAGTTTGGCAAGGAGTCCGCTGCTTTCTCCAGAAGAACAAGAGCCTTCCAACTGGGTTTGTTTCATAGCAAAGGGCTCTGTTACAAAGCTGTGTGGGAGAAGGAAGGAATAAATGCCCCCAAGGCTGTTGTGAAGAGCACACTTCACAGCAGCTGCTCTCTCTGTTATCTAATCTTAATTTTAATTGAGGTTTTTTCTTGTTTTGCCTGGGGTACCTAGATCCCTCTGTGCAGCTCCTCCCGGGGCAACCAGCCACAACCTGCTCGCACACGCCGGCATCCGCTGCGGCCATTGCTGGCCCTTGGGCTCCTGAGGCAGGACCGAGACTAGGCTTTACATACACTTTGTGCGAGCTCCCCTCTGAGACCTTCCTTTTAATGCCATCTCTTCATCTGTTAAATGTCTCCAAATTGCCAAATCCCTTGGGGATTCTAAATATTAAATGAAAAGGGTTATTACAATACACCCAGCAATAGAAATCGCGGTGAGGCTGACGGTCACGGATAGCCTGAACAAGAGTTAATTAATACATGCTCACTCAGATTTTTTTTTTCCCCTGTTTTGATAAAGTGCAATTTATAGTTGGCATGACTGTCACAACACCCCATGACCCGCAGTCTAATTATAAAATATAATGTGGAACTGCAAACGCAAGATCCTAGGGAAGAAAAACCCTGGCTTCTGCAGCTTTTACTTTTTCCCATTCCAGCTTTCTTTTCCCAGGGTGTAACTGTGGCTGTGAGTGCATAACAAGCCCAGAACATTAATGTGTGTTTAAAGACACTTCTAATGTGTTTGCGTTGTGTGTTTCTAGAGCTACAGACCAAAACAGGCAAGGTAACAGCTAACCAACTGCAGAGCAAATTCCCAGAGGGGAAGACAAGAAGGGTTAGTTGCTGAATGCATCTTAGTCAGGAGAGAAGCTGGAGCTGTTTTAATTGTTCATCAATCAATTAACAGCACTCTCAAATGTCTAATTAAGCAGACAACTGGAATTAAGCAAAGGGCATCTCTGAAATGCCAGCCCTCTTAATGAAGGCACTTCTTACATTCAAGTGAGTCCTTGATTAAGGTGTGCTTGTGTGGAGAGATGTGCAGAAAAATCCTCAAATGATTAGTATGTCTCCCAGTAAGCCTATGAAAAATCAATCCTTTGGTAATGCAACTTAACCTTCACATCCAAGTGAGCACTTGAGCTAGGCAGCAAAGTGCAAAACAGATTAGCCTCATTTAGCATGCAGGATTGTGGTGCAAATGCTGAGATGCCCTCAGTGGGCATGCTGGGCTCAATCAAGAAAAAGGTAACGGGGACGAGGTTCATGCTCACGGCGATGGAGACCTTGAGGATGCCAATGACAGCACAGCAGTCCAGAGGTTAGAGGCAGGCATGCCCTCAGCAGGCTCAGACAGCGGCAGCAAGCTCCTGAGGGTTTGCTCTCCTTCCACAGACAAAAGCCAAGGCAGGCAGCGACCTCTGCAAACAGGGCAGCAACTTCAGAGCCCGCCATCAGTTGTCAGGATGCATCAGCCCAGCACGAGCTTGTGGGAGGATGTACATCCCTTGGCAGCTGAAATGCCACTGTGGGCACGTCAGCAAAGAATCACCCCAGGTGGAGGAACGAGATGGAAGGAGAAGGATGACACTGAGTGCTTGTGATCACTGGAAACGGATGGCTGCTCAGGTCCCCGGGATTCATTGCAAAGACAAGCAAGGGAATACGAAGATGCTGCCACCATGAACTACCCATACATCAGGGACACCACAGACCCTGAGTGAAAGCATGCAATAAAAGCAGAGCAGCAACAGGAGATTTAGCATATATCAGACAGATACAAAAGTGATCCTGTTTTTCTTTAGTGCTCACAGGGATTGAGAAGTTTCCACAAAAGCTCCACAACTGGTTGCACACACTGCATTACACAGCATATGCCGTGGGTCTGTGCCCCAGCTGTTTAACACGATTGTTTCCACAGCTGTGTCCAAATACTTAAAAAAAAAAATCACAGAGAGAAGAAAAAAATTTCCAGGATTTCCCTGGAAATCTTCTACCAAGGGGTGAGGCTGTTCCTTTTCACTTCCGTTACCCACAAAGCAGCCTGACCAAGAAAAATACCCCAAAGTTGTCCTTCAAAAAGAGGATGAAAAGCAACAGAGCTCCGTCGGCCTCGTCTGGCACATATACCTGCACAAGGAACTCCTGAGCCTCTCTGTGTTGGGGTTAGGACCCTAAAAATAACCCAGTGAAAGCTGATAGAGCTATCCTAAAAATCTCTCTCGTGGGCTTAGTCCTGAAGTGTGATACTTTGATACCAACTTTGGCCTTAAGCCGAGCTTACTAGTACATACCAGTCTAGGGAGATCAGTTTTCTTTCATCTTTATCGGCTTTTTTCCGCCCTGGCAGATACTCTGTCTCCTTGTCTGCTTCTCCAGTTGCTCCAACATCACAAATTACCATCACAACTTTGTGTACTCGCTTTCCAAACATGTACACTGATAAAATAACAACTGCTAGGTTGGCTTTACATTGCAGCAAGGGAGCTGTAACATTAGGATTTATATTTCTAAACAGATTCTGTCTCTTAAAAAAGAAAAAAAAAAAAACCCACAATAAAATAAAAAAAAAAAATCCCAGAAACCACCTCCCTTGCCAGCAGATGCTCTTGCAATGGGCATCTAAGGGAAGAACAAATGCTGCAAGCTTACAACAGTAGAAACTATTTTAATACAACAGTTTTCTCACTTATATAATCAAGGTAGAAAGGCCTGAAGTGTGACACATTTCTTGTTTTCCTTAAATATTTTCTGAAAAACCCAGTAATTATTTATGCTGTTGCTTCTGGATAAATACTCTCTCACAA